>NC_086317.1:52456848-52783237 GCF_036172605.1 Pelobates fuscus
AATTATTTAATATAATAATTTAAAATGACATTACTTCTATTTCATCTTCATCAACTCCTTGCTCATATGTTCCGAAAAGTTGCATTTCTGCAGCATTCCTGCGTCCTGTTGTTTGATCTGCCCTTCTTCTTCCACCAGATCCTCTTGAGGACATCGAGCTAGAGGAACTAGGATCTCGAGGATTGTTTGATGAGGGGAATGTTGGTTTACAATAGGGTACGATATCCTCTGTGGAAATATGTATATGTGCTTAAAACCACAACAACGATAGAGCAAAGCATATTTTATAAGTTATGTTAAAATAACATGCTATTTCATTCTCTATTGTCAAAATTGCGTCTTGAATGCTTATTGATGTAAATATATTACCATTTTGAAATATAGCAAGATAATAACTTAATACGTAAATAACAGTACAACATCTAAAATAATGGAGAGTAAAATTTATGTTCCTCAATTTCTAAAGGAAATTAGTAATTTTGTATTGAGAAAAGAAAAGCATTACGAAATGATCCTACATTAAACAATCATCATACATAACATTTTACATTAATGTAAATTTGTCCTAGTAAATTGTTGGTTTAGATATTATCTAGTAAGTTGCAATTGTAGAAACACAGTCTTCATGTTTTTTAAATAGTTTTAATACATTCAAATAATGTCTCTGTTGCTACTTGCTGTGCAAATAGTGAAAATAATTTGGTTTACAACAAAAGGTGAGGAACCTTTGAATTATTGATGAGGTTGAGTTATATGAGGTACTGGGAAGTGTCTTAAAGACTATGCACTCGCCCAAAGATGAGCCTGCTTATTAACCATTCAGATTACCTACCAATGTTGTCTTACAATAAAAAAGACTTTACATCGTAAACTCTCATCGTAATGTTTTGTGAAGTCAGAGGCCAATGTTCACAGTAACTGAACATTTCTAGACTATCTCCTACTTGTGCTACTCTCTGTCAAAAGAAATTAAAGGAACCCTACAGCTTTAGGAATACAAAATGGAATAAAGGTCACCCTTCCCCTGTTTGCTATAAAATTATAAAAATCAAATGTTTTACTAACCCTTTTTTCAGTGCTGCTAGATTCTCTGCCTCTCAAGACATCATGGTGGAGGCATGTTATGCTCCACCATGGTCCAGTCCCATGCTTCTCATAGAGGATCATTGGGTACCTAAAGTTCATGTGTAGTGAGCACTGCATGGGGGTTGAATCAGTGCTTTCCTTTCCACGTCAATTGACCAAGTTTTACTTGGTCAGTGCAGCAAAAGCGCCTCTAGTGTCTGTAATGCTGGCAGCCACTAGTGGTGGACATAACCCTTCATTGCTAAACAATGCAGTGTCTGAAAAACACCAATGCTTTTCCTGTCAGGGTTAAAAGGACAGGGACATGGCACCTATGCCACTTTATTCAGATGAAGTGGCCTGGATGACTATCGTATTCTTTCAATGCCAAAAGATAATGGAATAAAAAAATAAGCTATTTATATTATTTGCATATATTGTATCCCTCTTAGCAGTTCCCTGAATAACTATACTGTTCCAACTTGAATAAGTTTGAGGCTGTGTGAAACAGGCCCCCCTACAAATAAAGGAATCCACTGTGTTTTGTTAGTGCTATAATCGTACTACTAAAAGCAGCACAAATCCTTCATTTTATGTCAGGAAAAAGCACAAACGTAGCACTAACGAAACACAGTGGATTTTTTTATTTGTGCTGTTTAATGGGGGTCAGCTTAACGCAAGCTTAAGTTTGATATTCAAGTTTTATGTCATGAGTAACATCTATGTTATATATTATTGAAGTTCTGAAGTTGTACTACCAAACAAGACCTTATGTTATCTGTTGGAACCATTTCATTTATCATCAACAAAATAAATACCTTGAAGTTGAGTTTTTGTCGTTGTAGTTTCTCGTCTCCCAGTTTTCACTCTTCTCATTTTCCCATCAATTTGTTGTTCTAGAGATTCTCTCCTTTCTCCTGAATTAGTCCGTACATCTGCATGCTGTCTATTATCTCCTTCTTCCCTCCCTCTGTAGTTTGCTCCTTTTCTCTCAGCAGGCCGGTCTAATCTTTGATCTACAGAAGAGTACTTTTGTGAAAAACCAGGACGCACTTCAAGCTGTGCTTTGGTTGGACCAGTTGGAGATTTTATAGCAGGAGGTGGTAATGGTGGTGGTGGTAGATCTGAAAAACGGATATTAAAGTACATGTAAGAGGGTTTAAATATTAATAAAATACCACAATATACAACTAAATTTGCAGAAATCAGTGTAATGTTTAATCATGTGCATGTTCTCACTACTTCTAATTTAATAAAATACCAGATATGCTTCAAGAAATGCATAGTATCTTCTGTTCTGTTACTGTGTAGAAGACACTGGGTTAAAATTATCTCTCCCTGTATCTCTAAAAATGATTAAAAAAAAATCATCTAACACATCCACAGAAGTTTTTACATATCACAGACAAAACAAAAAAACAAAAAAAAATTCCATTCATTGATCTCTTTAGAACCAAATGAATGGATTTCTTAACTCTTTGGTACTTAGTGGGGCTAGATAAAATTGTATTTTATTAATATTATTATTATCATTATTATACCATTATTATTTTTTTTATAATTTTTTAGTTTTTAATGTTTTCATCTGGGAAGTATAATAATTGCCTTCTGTCAAGCAGGAGTTGGTGGTGACATATTATGACAAGTTTTATCTATAAATTATATATGTATCTCTCTAAGTCGTTTCATAGAGGCCATTGTGATGGATGGGGAATCATCTGCCTACAAAATTAAGTCCTTATTACTTTCTGAACCAGTAATGATGTGACATAGTGTTAGGTATATAAAATCTAATTTGAACACACTATGCATTACAAAAGCATTTGATTAGGTCGAGTGTTGTCTGAAAATTCATATCAAGGTTATTTGTTCCAGACTACACACAGAGTTTATGTGAGAATAATGGATAAATGAGCCATATTTCCTATTTTTACATTGCTTAACAATTTTCAGAGGTCATGACATTTAGAATAATTTGCAGCTGTAAACAAATGTTTTTGTTTCCCTTGCATATGTAGACAGTCACATAGGATAATCTAATTTACAATCTTTGAGGATTTGAGGTAGGTGGATATGTATCATTAAAGGGACACTATAGGCACCCAGACCACTTCATCCCATTGAAGTGGTTTAGGCACAGTGCCCCTGTCTCACTTAGCCCTGCAATGTAAAACAGTTTCAGAGAAAGTGCAATGTCTACATTGCAATGCTATGACTGCCTCCAGAGGCGCTTCCCTCTGTTTCATGGAGATTGACTACATGAAATGAAGCTGGACATCCTCACATTTTGCATGAGGACATCCAGCGTTTTCAAAATCCTTATAGGAGAGCATTGAGTCATTCATCGCACATGTGCATTAGTTTAGGGGGAGGGAAGAGAGCAGAGGGACACTGTAGTGTTTTGTATTCCTAACACTCTAGTGTTCCTTTTAGAGTCTTGTCCAAGGACACTTGCTGGTAAGCTGGTCTGTGACTGGGGTTTGAACCAGGGTAATCCCAGCTCCAAAGCAATGACATTACTAATAATCAAACCAGCATATAACAATGCTTTCAAAACATGTTGCTAAGCATTAGGTTCTAGAACAAGCTCCATAATATGTACTTTCTGACAAGCCTGTTAATAGGTAAATCAAGTATTATATGAGGGTACCTTTAGGGAAACCAATACAAGATAGTTTTAATTACATTCACATGATAACTTTTGCATTGCTCTTTTAGCCCAACCTATCTTCACCTGCAAATGAGACAAAATTATCTGGAAGGACACCATTCTGTTCCTCTGCAGAGATACAAACTGCTGGTTGTAAATGGTGGTCTCCCTCCTCCCACACTCTATATAAGCTTGTGTAGGTCAAACTTATTGGCTCTATTCTAGCAGCCAGTGAGAAGGGAATGGGAAGAAATGATTTTAACATGAGTACACTACATGGATTATATGATGGTAATAATAGCAGCCTGCAATTAACTGCAGTTGTAAGATAGATACTTGGTGCAAGTGTATTTAAAGCTTATGGGTATTGCTATTATATCTTATGATGTTATGGCGTTTTATTAAATCTATAGTGTTTTGCAAAGTTTATAAATGGTTTGCAAAATCGGTAGATTAAATAGTTCTCAGTGAATATACCTCTCTGACGTGGGTTTGGTAGATTTAAGACAAAAACTTTGTATTTAACTAGCATAACCTGCATTTAGAACTCGATTGTTCCTTGAAAATTATGTAATTAATTGCAACAATCACTGTAGTCTATGGGCCAAATTTACTGTATAGATACAATTCTGATCATATTTACTGTGCAACGTAATTCATCAAATCAGCGTACTGTTCGCAGCAGCTGCCTGCGCTAATCCAGCTAGCCAATTATAAGAGGCTTTTTCCTACAGTGCAGCGAAATAACAAGATTAATAAAAAAAATATCTTATTCCAACATGCTCCTGTATTAAAAGATCTAGTGCCATATGCTGCAATATGCTAGTTAAATACAAAGTTACCTAACTTTTCTTAACAATATAATAGTCCTCTGTTTCTAAGTGAGCATTAAAATGAAAAAACAGCTAAATAAATGCAAAATATCAGTTCCAAATTTGACATAAATGTACAATTAATGCAAACGTTAAAATGCTAACTGTATTGTAAAACTGAAGGAAGACAAGATGCTTATATTAGACAATAAACTAAATCAGATATGTTATATTGGTCTTTTTTTAATAAAATTAAAGGATCACAATATTGTCAGGAAAACTAAGCAGTTTTCCTGACACTATAGTGCCCTGAGGGTGCCCCCACCCTCAGGGTCCCCCTCCTGCTGGGCTGAAGGCGTTATAACCCCTTCAGCAGCTTACCTTTTTCCAGCGCTGGGCTCCCTCGGCGCTGGTGACCTCTCCTCCCCCGCCTACGTCAGCTCCCTCTGCCGACATCAGCGGAGCCGAATGCGCATGCGTGGCAAGTGCCGTCCGCGCATTCAATCTGTCAATAGGAAAGCATTTCTCAATGCTTTCCTATAGATGCTCTGCATGATGGAGGCATTATATGCCTCCAGCGTCGCAGATGCACCTCTAGTTGCTGTCCGGAAGACAGCCACTAGAGGCTGGCTTAACCCTGCAGATATAAACATAGCAGTTTCTCTGAAGCTGCTATGTTTACATCTGCAGGGTTAAAACCTGAGGGACTTGGCACCCAGACCACTTCATTGAGCTGAAGTGGTCTGGGTTACTATAGTGTCCCTTTAACTCCTTTGATACACAGTACTTTCTGTGACCCCCAAGAACTTCGTGCCCACCCTTAAATTCACTTTTTCTCTGAAGAAACTAAATTATGGATTATTTACCTTTTTATTCTAATCTCACATACTGTCACTGTTAATGATCTAAGTTGTTTTCTAACAAGTAACGTCATAATATTGCAACATATAAACTGTAAAATATACTCAATGCCAATAAAAAGAATTAAAAAAAAAACTCACTGATGGGTATTTATGTTATAAAGAAAAATCAGTTAACTGTACATTTTCAGTGTGACATTATTCATTTGCTGCACAGTGTACCTCCTGTAATAACCTCTGAAAATCAGATAATTTAACAAAAAAATCCTATTTTATTTCTATCGGTCTGGACCTGAGCCAAGACATCCAGGTGCACTATCCTGAGCATATCTCTAGGTAATAAAACGGACAAACACTTATTGTCCAATGACTTGCACTCACCCCATGCCATGCCCTTTGTATTTGTTTTTTCAACTATTAAGTACCCATATTCACAGACGGAAAAATAACCTCAAAACGCCTCTCTTGGACTAGATAGAGATCTATAATATTAAGCTTTCATATAATAATGGAAAAATTATGCTCCTCTTTGAAAAATTGCTGACTTGTAATGAAATTCCTAATCAGATTGCTTCTACAGCAAACAGCAAGGTAGGGAAAGATATGTGACATGCTTCCCCTTTAGCAAATTTAGTAAGCCTGACAAGGTGGCTAAGGATGGGAACGAGGATATAACAGAAATTTTTAGCACAGTTTGCCAGTTGCTGTTCTTTGTGAAAAAGAGGAAACATTGTAGAAGATTCTTTAATAAAATCTAGGCAACCTAAGGCATTTTCATGATGGAATTCCTTCTTTCAAAATCATGAAAATATTTTCATTTTCCTCCAATTTACTCTGGAGAATACACACATTACCTTTGTGGCAGGGGTCGATATTGTGTGTGAAGGCATGAGGAGAGACGATTATAGGCTGTTCTTTTATTTGCACAAAATTTGTTTGCCCCAACACTTTAGATAAGAGGTTTAACAGTTTCTCTTAACATTCACCACCACTAACTACCACTCTCTACCATTCTCCTCATCCACTCCCCTCTCCACCATTTTCTGTTCATATTTACTTCTGTCACGACCCTGCATTTCTGTTTGCATTTCCTACATATTTTATTCTCCTTCCCCATTCATTCTATTTTTGTTAACATTCTCCACCACTACTTATTCTCGCAACGCAGAAAAAAACAGAATTAAAAAAATATACTAATCGGGGCTCAAAATTTCCACTCAACAAATTTATGACCTTTACATGAATAGGGTTTCAAGAACAGAGCAAAGCTTTGGTGGGGATAACACAGTACGCAGACTTTGTTGGTTACGCTATTAGGAAAAGTAATTCTTTATGTATCCATGTTAATACAAATAATTGCTATTGGGTAAAGAGTCCAGGGAAAAACAGAAACTGAAGAATTGCAGCACTCCAGCGAATAGAGCCAAAAAGTATCCTGATCTATGTGCCATTCATTGTTCTAAAAATATACATTTTTACTATTATTATATTTTTTGATCAAGTAGTTTGAGAATCGTTGTTCTTCCTTTTTTATATTTCAAGTGATGTGATACTGAATTAAAGTTCCAGGAAATAGAGTTTAGATGCTACGTTTATACTATGGATAAGGCATGAGTTTCTTGAACCCCTTTAACATATCAAAAATAAACTGAATTGTAAAACAGATTTCTGAAATAATATGATTATACAGGGCAACCACGTGGTTAAAATGTCTGTGTCCTCTGTATTTTAAATGTCACTTGCATCACCATGAACATTTAAACAAGGCTCTGCCATTGTTCCTTCATTAATATTTCATGAGCATGTATTGCTTTTTTATCTTCCTTGCTTAATATTGAAGTCCTACTATGATGATAAGCAACATAGTGTGAATGTCAGCTTATAACAAACATAAAAGAGTGGCAGAAGTGACAATGAGATCCCCATTCTTATACACAAGATGACAAGTGTTTCCAATCAGGTCTAGCAACCAGGGGATGTGTAGACAGCATACACAACAATTAATATTGCATTATAAGTACCTCCATGCTCAGCCTTTTGAATTATTAATTGTCATTAGAAGTTAAGGGGATCCATCACCAAAAAAGGTCACATAGAGTTTAATAGAGGAGGGACTACATCCAGAAAATGAAAAGAAAAATAGTTTGAAATCATGTGTAAAAACAAGATGTTGCAGTGAGCAGAGATTTTCTCCATCAGGATCTTAAAAACTAATTATCACTGGTCCTTTACTGTTTAAGAATGCAGTTAATTAGATTAGGAGGTAACGGAATACTACTGATAAGTTTTAGTAAATAGATTACTCAACTTGAGAGCAAGATCGTGTCCTACAGTTTGGAAATGTCAAATGGTGCTCCCAGCTGACATCTGTCCACTAAATTTGCTGTAGTTTGATCTGATGAAAACCTCAAAATCTGCTTATTAATCAGTGGGCAGGAAGCCAGCTAGGTGTTTATGTAAACCAATCCATCAGTCGGGAAATCTTGGTTGCAAAGTTTCTATTTAAATAAAGTTGTGGCTATTGCTTTGCTCAAATTACTGGTATTTGTTTCAATATTTGCATAGGCCCATTCATACAAGAGCATTCCTCCCAAGCATTCCTACTTAGAAGGGGCAGTGTCTATTTTGTACCAAAATTGCTCATCCCTCTTTTCTATCCTAATATCCCTCTTTTCTAAAAACTCTATATTGTTGGTGATTCTGAGTGCATCACAGAACTTCACAGCAATAATACCCACAGCTTTGTGTCTTTAAGGAGGAGGAAAGACAAGAAGCTTAGTTTTAGAGGGATTGAGTTTCAGAAAGCGGGAGGGCATCCAGTCAAAGATGTCAGAAAGGCAAGCAGTGACACGTTGAAGGACAGCAGTGGAGAGGTCCGGGGAGGAGAGAAATATCTGGGTGTCATCAGTGAACAGGTGGTAGTGGAATCCAAATGAGGTAATAAGTTTGCCAAGAGAAGCAGTGTAAAGAGAAAATAGAAAGGGACCAAGGAGAGAGCCTTGTGGGACTCCAACCGAGACAGGACGAGGGGAGGACGTCTCATTAGAAAAGGAGGCACTGAATGAGCGTTGGGAGAGATAAGAGGAAATCCACATGACAGTCCCACGTGACAGAGTCACAGAGAAGAGTTATTGAAGAGTTTGAAGAAGGAGAGCATGATCAACGGTGTCAAAGGCAGCAGAGAGGTCAAGTAGAATTAGTATGTAGTAGTGGCATTTGGATTTAGCTGTGATTAGGTTGTTAGTCTCAGTAGAGTGGAGAGAGTAGAAGCCAGATTGAAGAGGGTCAAGGAAAGAGTTGGAATTGAGGAAGTGAGACACACGGGCAAAGACAAGTCTTTCCAGAAGCTTTGAGGAAAAATGGAGCAGGGATATGGGACGATAGTTAGAGGGGGAGGACAGGTCAAAAGATGGGTTTTTTTAGGATAGGTACTACAGTGGCATGTTTAAGGTCAACAGGGACAATGCCAGAAGGGAGAGAGCATTTGACGATGTGTGTTAAGAAAGACACAAGACAAGGGGAGAGAGATCTGATAAGGTGAGATGGGACAGGATTGAGTGGGCAAGTGGTGGGGCGAGAGGAAAAGAGAAGTGCGGCCACTTTTTGTTCCGTGGAGAAAGTCTGAAGGGTAGAAAAAGGTATGATCTACGTGTGGTTGAGAAAAAGAATGGCAAGGTGGGGAGAATTCTTTCCTTAGCTGTTCAATCTTGTCGGTAAAGTAACATGCTATCGGGAGTAAGGTTGGTTTGGGGGCTGGCCACAGCAGGGCAAAGAAGAGAGTTAAAGTTGTCAAAGAGACGTCTGGGATTCCAGGAGCATGAACTAATGAGAGAGGAAAAGTATGACTTTTTGGCGAGGGCAAGGGCTTCACTGTATGACCACAATATGAATCTACAATGGAGAAAGTCTGCCTTGGTGCGAGACTTCCTCCAGGAGCGTTCAGCACAATGGGAGCATCTTTGTAGGTAGCATGTTGATATAGTATGCCACGGTTGGGGGTGTGCCATCCTCGAGGTGCATGTTTGGAGCGGGGCTACAGCGTTCAAGGCAGAGGTGAGGGTAGTGTTACATGTAGAGATGGCCAGTAAGGGACAGGAGAGGGAAGAGATGGATAGCAGTTGTGAATCAATAGAAGCTGACAGCTGCTGGAGGTCAATAGAATTAAGGTTCCCACTGAGTTGAGGGGGGTCAGTCTGAGGTTGTTGGGTAAGGAGAGCAAATGATAAGAGGTGGTGATCAAAAAGAGGAAATTAAGTGTTGCAGATATTAGATACTGTACGTGCATAAGAGAAATTGAGGTTGAGGGCATTGCCAGCTACATGGGTAGGAGAATTAGCCCAATGCGATAGCCTAATGGTGGAAGTAATTGAAAGTAGTTTAGAGGCTTCTGAGGTCAAAGGTGGGCTAATGGGAATATTGAAGTCCCCGAGAATTAGGGATGGACTTAGACAAGAGGAAGTAGGGTATCACATAAACATTACATTAGATGTTAAGTATATAAAACAATGCCAAAATTAATATAAACCAAACTAATCACCCTTTATATCTTACATATTATTACTCCTGCAAAAACAGAACCACCTAATTAAATTTCCACATACTTTAATGTAAGAGTCATCACAGCACTTGCCTTGTTCATTTGAAGAAAAATAATGATTTGGCATAGTACTTACAAAGAAAATTGGCAAATGTATTTTAAGTTACTGCCAGGTGACAAAACACCAAGTTGTACATTCAGAAGCAAACTAACATCCCTTACCACTACTTGCTCAGTACTTAAATAAGATTCTGGCAGCATTCTTTATTCTTCGATGTTTCATTGCAATGTGGCACCATCCAGCTTTAGCTGAGGATATGCTGCCAACTGCCATGGAAACTTTGAAGAGCAGATCACTTAAAACTGGTCCAAACACAAATGGCCTGTACTCGTTTTATTATTAATTCATCTAGCAGATGGGAAGATGCTGAGCGTTATTTTTGGTTGCCTGAATCCTTTATGTAACAGTGATATAATCAGTAACGAACATATGAAAGGAGAAGTCCCTATACGCTGCACATAGTGCAGGGAGAGTTGTCAATCCAATCTGCATCCTTCAGTTGTATACCGTTTACTAAAAATGAATTCATTTGGTGTTGAAAATAAAAAATAGTAAAACAGCTACATTTATGAACAAATATTCATATTCCTATGTGTTTAATTTCACGGTTAGGAAAATAGGGTTGAAATACATGTTATTGTAAAAATAAAAACCTCCAATCAACATCACTCATCTATATGGTTAAGTAGTCCATTACTGGCTGCAAGGTGCTCAAACCAGGCAGTACAGGTAATATCAGATGAATATCCAGACTCCAAGACAAACTTTACATGAGTCACAAACCATATAAAATGCTCAATGGCCAAGTATATTTACTTCTTATTTTCACCAATGGCACCAAAAAAAAGAGATGATTGATCTGTTGCTTATATTCACAGATCAAGTGAGAGGTGAGCAATAGAGAGGAGCAGAAACATGAGGAGCAGAAAAAAAAAGCTATATTTATACATTTGGTTAAACATAAACCTAGAGAATACTGAATAAAACTTACCATCTGTGTAGACTTCTTTTCGTAGATGCCCTTGCTGGTGTCTTTGTTTTTTACCGGGGCGGCTTTTCTGCATTACAGCAGTGCTCATATTGCTGTCAGTTGACACAGGGCTTGTTGGCCTAGGGCAGTGAGATCCCTGGAAATGTCTTCGGCCTGGGAAACAAGAACAAAAATCATATTAGTTTAGGTATTTTTGTTATACAAAGTTCTTTCAGGCAAGTTCTGCAAAACAAAAACAACCAGTGATTTTCCAATTCCTAATCTTAATAAGGGAGATCTGTCATGGTTTAAAGCCATGTATATTTTAAGAGTGTACTAGATAAACAACATCATTTTAGTTGGAATGCCTTTCTTTTATGTTTGTAGTATTTTTGTTTTAATGCTTTATTACATTGAAGACACGTGCTATTTGCAAATTGGACCCCTTCTTCAAGGCCATTGTATAGCAATTGATGCAATAACATAACTAGGTCAAAGGCAGAGTCACATCACAAGTGGGATGAAAGGTTATAACATCAAATCTGGCATGAAGGTGAGATAGATATGGACATTGCAAATTTAATTGTTTATGTTATGTATGTGATTCTAAAGATTTGACTTTACAAAGTCTCTTAATTAACAAAAATAACTATATACAGTAAATATATCTAATTTGGTTAACCATGGTTAGTTGTAACTAAACATGGCATTATTTAGCATTTTATGAGTTGTTCCACAGATGACACAGATGGAGATTAAACATACCTCCTGCTGCTTCATGCATTTGGTGTCTCGCTACTTTAAGTCCAGCATATTCTGCAGCCGCTGCTACGGCCTGTGCAAAATCAGCATCCGTAAAAAAAGATCCATCAGATGAACTGACACTAGATCGTCCGCTGGAAACATTGTCTTCTTCAGAAGCCGAACCCCAACCATTGATCATAGACCCAGTTACAGAACTTTCTAAATCTCCAACACTGGATGCTGGTGTCTGCTCCAGGCCTCGTAAAAGAAGTCTACGACTTTGCATCTTTGTAACTTCCATGTCTACCTCATCCCCTTCCTCTTCTGGAACATCTGTATCCATGTCAGAGACTATTGGTCCAGAAATATAACCATAAGTATGGGGCGGGGATATGGGTCTTGGGGGTGGAGGAGGACTAATTTGATGGCGCCTGCAATTGAAATCATAAATAAATAAGTCATGTATTTAGAAAATGATATATGGTAATGCCATAGTTAATGACAGAGGAGCAGGTCCACGCATACGTTTGGAGTATGTGGTAGGAATAGATACAGACAGACAGATAGCCAAATAGGAAGATTTTATCCATATTATAAGTAAATAAATAATATTTTTTGTGATGCTTTATCATATGCATTTTAAGATTTGCAACTGATGAAAAAAAGTTCTCACATTTAATCATGTCTACAACTCATTTGCGTTTTGTTAAATTTCTTTCCAAAGTCACATGTTTAGCAATCACTAATTTAACATGATGTATAACAAATTAAAACTGACACAAAAAGTAAGCTAACAGCCATTATTCTATGAGAGACTTGGATGGAATTAATCTATATCCACAAGAAAGCATAAACACATTATTGATTTCATGAAAAACAGTCAATTAGCTAATTTATCCTTAAAAGGTAAAGCATGACATTGTTATGAACGATTGCAGATGTTGAACATTTATCTTACTATATCCATTTTACTTCTGCATAACTGACAAATCCATGGGGATATTACATTGGTAAATTTTAAAAAACAAAACAACAAAAAAACATATACTTAAGGATTATTCAGACTTATATAAGGACCCAAATTCCATTGCCTCTCTCAATAAAACAAAATCCACAGTAATTTGCACAATGATTATAACATTGTACTTCACACATATTTGTTTTTACCATTTTGTGAGAAATGTCTAATATTTATGGATATATTTGTAAAGCTGCCAACAAACATAAAATCTGAAAAGCTTCTAACAGTAACCAGATGAAGATATGAAAAAAAGTCTATTACTCCAATAAGAAAAGGGTTTTAGGAGTACGGCTGCTGTACCTTCTTTCAAGATGATGTTGGTTGTGACCATTATCATCTTGGCAGTCCTGGAGCATCGGCTGAAGTTCCTCCTGGGGTGAAGGGGTAAGGGTAGCAGTGGACTGATGACTATAGGACACAGCAGCTGGAGATGAGGCCGCACCTCGTATTGGTGGGGTTGGTCCTCTCTCATCTTCTTCTTCCAGTTCATCTTGTTGAAGGTACATTCGTGTTGGTGGCATAGGACATGGAAGTTCTCGGTCATAGCTAAAATATTATTTAGAAACAATCATCAACATACATCCCCATTTTAAATGAGATTTGATATGTTAGATAGGTTTTAAAGTTTAAACTTAAATTGCTACAATTATTTACTTTTAATATTTTAATTAAATTTTAACTGCCCAGATTCTTCATTAATATTCACTTTGGCTGAAAGAAGCATAATTTGAGCAAAGTTCTAAAGATGGAACTGTTATTATGGTAACCAATAGAGTTCTGCAGCTCCATTTTACAACTTTAAAATAATCAAGAATTATTTATGCATAATCACCATTAAAATTCCTATTGCATATATCAATTTTTTTTTTCTAATACCAAAAGGTTTACATTTGTATTACCTGTCATCAGCTGATAAAGTATAGTCTTCATTGGTGCTATGTGGTGGTGGATGTGCTGGTGGTGGGGGCAAAAGATCAGCCCAGTTCATGCCAGCCTGCTTAGATACTTTTGGTGTCCTCGTGCCCTTCTTGTGACCTTGACTTCCTGCAAAGAAATAGTGAAAAAATACATTAACACTGATTTCTGCTCTGTTATTGGCTTTTTGCAGAAATATGTATTTCTACATTATCCGGCTAATATAAATCTTTTGGAGAAATTAAGATAGACATAATTCACCTAGAAACATATTCATTACATTAATAGCTAATAAATACCAAAAAAGCAATAAAGCCACAAATGAATTTTACAAGCAACATCATTTGCAGTGATCTTCCTCTAGCAATTAATTGCATTATAGATTATCATCTAAAACAAATGAGCTGTAGACATATTTTCCCAAGTGCTTTTTTATTATTTAATTGCTGTAACTTAAAATACAATATGATCTTGATATGATCTATTAAGGTTTCAGTGTTGCAATAAGACAGTGAACATACATAATTTGTACTTGTCCAAAAATAGTTTTAGGCAAAATTAAATAATTTGTTTCACTTAGAAAAGCTGGCATAGACTTGAATTTAATCATTTCTGAACTCTTTTTCTCTAGTTTTTTTTTTTTTGCATATTTCATGGTTTTGATTATGGGTACATTTATTTAATCTTATATAATGTCAATAACATATTTTCTAGCATATACCAAATATATCAATTATAAAAATATATATATATTTTTTTAATTTTAGTAATATTTTTGAAACATGATTAAATGGAAAATCCATTCTGGAAGTAACTCCAATTTTGATGATATACGTAGTCCACCCAATGTGGATAGGCAATGATAACATCAGCGTTGCAACTCTTTAGTTTCAGAAACACAATAGGAGCTGTAGTTATTATAATGTTGGTATGGGCACAACAGTGCCAAAACAAAAATAGTTGATTTAACTGAAAAAGCTGAATAATTCTAAGCCCCCTGTGCTTATTTCAATGGTAGCCCCCAATAGCTGACCACACATGAGGGCACGGAGGGACACTATATCCCCCTGCTTCATTGTTTTAATTACCAGCACCACCTTGGGAGCATAATGGGTGGACAGTAACCTAATGGAATTTAAAATCCTCTTCCAAAGCCAATGGTTAGTCATTAATATAGGCCAATATGTCTGAAACACATTTACTAGAGGGTTTTTCTTGAGCATCCGACTCACTTATCGGATTTGAATGCTAGAATTTCGACTAGCATAAAACCCAGTGTAAATTGAATAAAAATATCGGCCAAATCCAGTCGATAATTTTTTACTGGGTTTTGCTGATAGACTGCAATAGAGGCCATTGCTAAAGCTCTCCTCTTCATTTGACAGTCAGTGCAGGGAGAGCACAGAGACAGGAGTCAAAAACCAGAAACAATGGGCTGGATTCTAATGGTTTACTCTGCTTGCCAAACAGCAATTTCTCAATAGACTTCAATGGAGGAAATGCTATTTAGCAAGGAGAGAAAAAAACATTCTAAGCTAAGGGAGTCCAGCCAAATATTTCTGTATTTCCACCTCCAATTGTAATGTTTGCACTGGATGTGACTGCACTGAACTGGATAGTAAAGCTGCTGCCACTGCTTACCGGACGTGCTACTTCCTCTATCAGAACTGTTGTATGATCCTCCAGTATTCTGGTCATGGGACTGATTGTAGGGAATAGTTGCAGGCATAGTATCTGCAACACGATAATCTAAAAAAAAGAAAAATCAAATATTTTTTTAATTAGGTATATATGTAAACATTTTTGAAAATACCAACGCCATTGTTCCATTAAAGTGGACCGTTATGTAAAATTACACACAAAAAAACTATGACACTGCATCTCAGAAGTATAAAATTACACACATACTTTCCTTGGTGAATACCTTGTAAAATAGTTAACCACAAAGAAGATGGGTGCACTCACAGTGCTTATACTTTGTTTGTTTAATATCTGAATACATCAAATATATATGTAGTGATCAACGTTTCCACTCCAACTGGTCATT
This sequence comes from Pelobates fuscus, assembly GCF_036172605.1. Lineage (NCBI taxonomy): Eukaryota > Metazoa > Chordata > Amphibia > Anura > Pelobatidae > Pelobates > Pelobates fuscus. Next base: position 52,472,531 of record NC_086317.1, read on the forward strand.
CCCAAGATCCTTCTGATTGATTGATTTATTTAGTTATTAAACCAGCAAATTCTAAGTCATGTGACTACACTTCTGTTTTTTTTGTGTATTTATATATGTACATCACTTTTGGCTCATATATATGAAGATAGATAGATAGATAGAGTTAAAAGTTATGTGTCAAATAAATTACAATTGTGTAGTTGTATTGTACGTAAACAGAAATTCAAAAACAAATACAGAAAAAAAGCTGTTTAGGGCTATTTGCTAACCTATGGTGTTTTGGGAATTAACAAAGGGTTCTCAATTTTTAGGTCAATGGAACTAAGTTGGGAAGAATTGCTGACTTGGTGATTTTTTTTCCAATTTGTATATTATGAGATAAAATGTGCAATTGCCTGGTCAGTTCAGAACATTTCCCAGCTTGCTGAAAAATCCTGATAGTGTTATTTGACAATGTGTTATATGTATACCGTCAGCAACATTTCATTAGAGGCATGAGCATTTGAGAGCTTTTGTGCTACCATTATTAATGCTATATAGACATGGAGGATTTATGTTTACACTGTATGATTAAGGGACTGAACAACAGCTGTGCTCCTTGAGCAAGGGTCTAATTACATCACACGGAAGGTCAGAATGTACCTATGTAGTTCTTTATAATAGAGTCATAAGTAGAAACTGCTTTTCAATACAAGGGACATACTGAAATAAGTCTGAAAGGCAAGGAACAACAGGGGGCTAATATATATCATCGTGATATTGTATAGAATGTACTTTCCCCCGTGGTCAATCCAGGCTGTAGAACCTGCAGCCTTCCTTTTCTTGTTCGAGAGAATTCTATGGGTTACATTATCGTGAACCCTTAAAGGTCACATCCTGACCTCCATTACCAATGCCCTGTATGCTATATCACCACAACCTATCAGCTCTGGGTATTATTATTTTAGCATTAAAGGGAAATTATATACTATAGTTGACGCACATGATATGTAACACTATTGACCACTAAGCATTTTAATTCCGTGTGTTATATAATATGGTAACCTGTGGCAACCAATCACTAACCCTGCTCTTAAATGTCCCTTGTATTTTTCCTGACACAGTAGTAACTAAAATATTTATGATATGTCAAGAATCCAGATCTACTAAAACTAGAGTGTGGAACATCATGTGTATGTGTATATTGGTAAGCATCAGTTTACATGACTAGCAATCTACATAGAAGTAACAAATCAAGGTTTATAACTTTATAACCCTGCTTGTCAAAGAAGCAATAAGTGTATGTGTCTCATCTAGGCCACTGTTGACTTGTGGCTACATGGTGCTCTTTTCTTTAATAAATGCAACAGAACCAGGAACAAGGAACTAGTAAACATGTTGCCCAGGAAGTATAAAAATGAGCAAAGTAGAGATTTAACAAACAGCGGGGATTAGATCTAGGAATAGCATGAACAGAGTTACATTTTTCTAAAAATAAATCAGAGAATATTCATAGAGAAAATAGCAAAAAAAAAGAAATAAAAAGAGCAGGCAGTTTTGCTCAGACAGCTCATGATGTTGAACACTATAGTCACCCAGGTTTTTACTTCATCTCAATGAGGTGGCCTGGTTGCAGTGTCCCTGTTCTCTTAACCCAGATATGTAATACATTTCAGTTTTTTTTACATTTCAGGGTTAAGTCCACCTCTAATAGTTATCAGGATGAGAGCCGCTAGAGGCACTTCCACTGCACTGAGTAGAAGTCAGTCATACGGTAAGGTAGCCCACATAAGAAAGCATGAGGAACGTCAAGGGAGTTGGAGAAGTAAGTAGCGTCAAGGGAGCCTTGGTGCTGGAAAAAGGTAATACAATCATCAGTTCTCTTAACATTTTATTTTATACAGAGGCAGGACAGACTACAAGTAGGGTCAGGGGCACCATAATGTAAGGAATACAGATTTGTATTCCTAACACTACATTGTTTCTTTAACTGATAGAAAGATAAGGAAGATAATTAGAGAAGACAATGAGGAAGAGGGGCTAGTGAAGGTGAGGAAATAGAGAAGGTCTTTTTAATAAGCTGTATATTTGTAATGTCTCATAGAGTATAACAGATGGTGTTCGATAATGGTCATAATGATCTAGGAAGTCAATATTCTGATTACAAATTGTACTATTTAACCAATGGAAGAATAAAAGAGGTTTGGAAATCCAATCAAAGAGAATATCCCTTCTCAACTGTGGAATCTTGTCTGTTTACATTTAAAAAAATATGTATTTATTTAGTGACACGTCTGCTATGAAAAAAGTAAATGAACTTGGAGGTCTTCAGAGAATCAGAAAGCCTAAAGTGTCAATTATGATTAAGAGTAAACTAAACATTGCTGTGATTGCAAAACATGCTCCGAACGCTGAAGGCTTAGCTAGAAATTACATTTTTGTATTTACCTTTACTTTTCTTTTAAATGTAATTTTCTGCTTTTTAATTTGTATTTTAATATCAGTGAGGAGAAAAGTAACTACCAGTCACATGCCTTTCACAACTTCATTCTCCCCAAGTCCTGCCGGTGTCAAGCAGGAGAACTAGGTCAGATTAAACTGAGAGCACTGCAGCTGTGAAATGACATGGCCTTTTGCTGGGACATTTCATTTCATTATTTGGCAAGTCACCGAGATACGTTTAACAGTTCAAAGCTGGCACTGATCTGGATCCCAGGGACACCACTTTTGTAGATCATGTTATTAAAGTGGATTGCATGGTACGGTAGCCTGAAGGCTAGAGAAAAATGACATACCTATTTCTTTTTACGCCAATATATTACATTAGCGGAACATGCCCTAAAGACTACTGAGCTACATTCCAATGTTTCTCTTGCTAACTCTGATAGCAATTTATTTTAGACTTCCAGAAAACTAGGCTCTTTAAACATCAAAAGGTTTCTTTCTTATTATTTTATTTTTTAACAAGCGTTAAGGGTCCTTTCAATGATGACAAAAAAAAAAAATACAATTTTACCTTCCATTAACTCGGATGAATATATTGTTCAAAGCTCTGACACTTCAATGGTTAAAATAGCTATCTTTTTACACACTCCAATGCACAATTGTGTGTAGTGAATTCACCAAGTAGTGGTTTTCTTGTGGACACAGCAATAATTAAGCTTCTGTTAGACATCCAAATTGTGATAGTGATCTATGTTTAATCAGAGCCTCACGATGATATGACTGTATAGTATCTGCCTTATAAATTAAATATTCTCTTTCCTTCAACTTATCCGTCACCCACTGTAACATTTAGATCAAATCTCTGTATATTAATTTTCTTTTATTTGATTTTATTTTATCTGAGGTTTATTATTTGCTTTGCTAAATTCAGAAGCAAAGGTTAGCTGAGTGCTAATTAACTTTTTGACACTGTTAATCTCGATCTTCTACATTTCCATGTATAGTAGCCCCACGGATCTGAACATGCTGTAGGAAAATAGCAAAAGCAGCTTCCCGTTATTAAAAGATCTAAGCCAAGATCCCCAGAAGACTTCACCTTCCAATAAAAGTTAATAATAAGGAAAAAAAATACAGGGCACTCGAATGGTACATCGGAGAATTAAAAGTTGCTGCGCTGTGAACAATAGATACACACACAGTCCAAGAAAAATAACAGCAAATTGCAATTTAATCTTCAGAGCACAAAATGCAGTGAGAAGCTTAAAATAAATTCAATAACACTAAAAAAAGGCTTAAATCTTCTAAACATATGCACTCACCCTACGCCATATGCTGCATGTTGGCATTTCAAACCAATTACTTTTGGAGTTAATTCAGTTACCCCTTTTAGTCTTGACGAAGTACGCCAAAAACACAAAAGGTTCAGACTTTTAAAAGGCAACGGTCATCAAATTTTCACTTTTTATTTAAAAAATAAGTTAATTACATGTAATGAACATTAATGATCTTTTTTTGTAAATGTGTATTGATTTTTTTGGCAAACATTTCATTTTTTTCCTCTGGCTGAGCAGCCATGTTGAGTAAAACTCTACTATTATCCGACTAACTGCTGCTCAACCTAGCTAGCATGCTTCTGCAGTTTCACACGGAAAAATAGAACAAGTTTGACACAACATGTCCGCCCTACCAGATAGAGAGTAAAAATGTTCTCAAAAATAAAAAATAATCAATATACCTAATTTAAAAAATATCATTATGTTTCATTAAATGTAATGAACTTAAAAAACAAAGTAAGTAGAAGTGAAATTTGATGAAAGTTATTCTCTAAGTAAGTTTTTCTATGTCGTAACCATGCACATACTGCATTATTAGGAGACTGCTTACATAGCATATTTGAAGGATGAACTCTGTGAGGTCTGTTCTGCAAAGCATAGACTGTGCCAAGCCTAACAGACCACCAAGGATGAGATCCTTTTTTACTGGAAATGTACTTAAATCAGAAAGTTAACTTAAAATTAATTATATCATTTTATTAAAGGGGGTCATAGAGTGCCCCTAAAGCCTGTACAAATTGCATTGGGTGGATGCAAAGCTCAGTAGAGTTGATGACTGTTAGGAAATGTATTGTGATTCAGGTAGTTACAATTTTGCTTTCTTGATCACATAATAACAAACACAAGAATTTCAGTCTTCTTCGTCAAGGGAAAAGCTTCAGGTGTCCTCTTGAGATTCACCATTGTTTCCAGTTTTGCCTACAGCATTTCCGATATGGACTAAAATCTTTAATTCAGTCACTTGGGCCAGTCACCATCCCAAGCGATGTCCATTAAAGCTGCTTAACTTATCACAGTAAGTGCCTGAGATGTTTTCCTTGATACATGTTCTATGGGGTATGCTGACCCATACTCAGTTAGCACCCTGTGATTTGTATGATTGAGTGCAACCCTCTTTTCTCTTTTGGTACCATCCCAAGGTCATTATCACACGAATGGAAATGCAAAGTCCCCCTTCCACCCTCCGACAGACACACAATCCCCACAGTGCATTAATAAATATTTTGTCTTTACAATTGTTCACCTTTGTTGATTTTGTTTTGCTCCATTATGGTATACTGCATTGGTGCAACGTCTGGTTTCTGCTGTGAAGGAGGCATCCAGTGTTTCTCATCCATGTCACCGCCAGTTGTGTTCATGTTGTTACTTATGTTTGACTGGATCAGTTGAGTGGTTGCATACGGGGTGGGTTGACCTGGATTGACAAAACGACCATCTTTGAGATTTGGGCTGTTGAAGGTTTTCATCTCATTGATTTTGTTGCTTAGATCCACATCACCATACACTCCAGAATCAGGACCCATCAGATTAGTTTGTTTGCTGTCCAGCTGGTTGTTGTAGTTAGCTATGCAATCCGCTAGTAAATAAAGTAAAATAAAGTCATTCATGCCAATTTGCCTAAAATGTGCCTAATTTTTGGATATTTTGTACCATTATTTGGAAAACAGTGTTTGTAATGTCAAGACAGATACAGATCTCTTAAGAGAAGCAAATATAGGAGGCAAACAAACAAAAACAACTCAACTGCATGCTGAAAAACAATCATATATAAAAGTATAGTTATACTCAGTTATATATCAGTATCCTTATAGGAGTGTTCTCATTTCAATGCATGAGGCTTGAGGTCATACTTTAAATCTGCATCCTAGAAAGACACTCATAGGCTTCTCAAAAGGAAAAAGTACAAGAAAAATAGAACATAGCAAAGCACATAGGTTTCGGGTTGAAAATCAGCAGATATTACTTACCCAAAATTGGAGCAATAAGAAGTTGATGAAACATACCTGTATATTATGTATAGCGATAATTTGATACATATTTTCTTTTGGTGTTTGAGTTGTTTGGCTTTACCCAGTATCTATGTGTGTATACATAATATAAAATATCTCTTGGCAACTATTATTGCATTGCAGTACTTTATTGCAGTTACTTTATGTTTTTCAATGTGCTGGTGGTGATTACAATAAGAGCACGTGCAGGCCAAGATTTTAAACTGATATCTGTAACTGAATGATAAAGTTTTCTGGCTTACGGCTGGCATTGTGTCACATTTACTGGTTGCAGGATTACTGCCTGGGTTGTCAGACAGGTCCGCTGATCACAAGGGTAAGAATTTGGACCAGGGGAGGGCCAGATCATTAGGTGTTCAAGGCCTTCTATTGGAGGATGGCATAGCTCATCCTAATGTCGGGATGTGATCAAGCAACTCTATATGGACATTTCAGATACACATGTTTAAATTTTTATGTTATCAATTTTGCTAGTTATATTTTACAATGCTTATTTGTCCTTTCATTTATGGAACTGATTAAAGAGGAATGGTTAGCTAATGTTACATGCACAAGCCATCAAGTCAGGGGCAAGCATGTCAAGCTCATGCAAAAACACTATCATTTTTATATCAAAATAAAATATATAGAATATTTGTATTAACTATTTGAGGTAGTGTTTTTTGTTATAAAAGCATTTTCACATTCTTTTCAAGACTTTCTATGGGTTGATATTACTATGATTTGAATTATGCTGTCAAAGTGTCAACATTACTCATACTAATAACTAATAACAGGTAGACAGGTTAATTAAATGTGTGCACCCAAACAAGTTGAAGCAAAGTAAAAAAAAAAAATCCTACCAAACTAAAACTGTAGTGGTTATGGTGTCATAAGTGCCCTGGTATTCCCCAAAATGCAAATAGTCAAGCAATTTAGTAACTTCTAACCTGGAGTCCACCAGGCAATGACCCTGTTTCCTATTCGACGGATTGTCTCAAATCTGAGCTGAGCCTTGTAATGGAAGTGCCCAGCTGGAACTCCTAGCAGATGCTTCTGGCTCTCACTTGTGGCTGAGCAGAGTAGCGGAAAGGTGGGGACCCCAGGTAATAAGTAAAATCATTATTGAATGGTTTGACTATTTACATTTGGAGGGCATGAGGGAACTCCTGGAACCCTAACCACTACAGGACACTGTGTTCCTTTAACGTATTAATAAATAAATAAGGTATTATAATTTCTCTAATGATCCCAATTACCGTAAACACAGAAAAGTAGTTTGTTAAGCATACTTACATAAGAGTTTTCAGTATCACTGCTGTCTAAAATCCTACCAGACAGAGCAGGAACAACCTTTCCAAAAGCTAATCAGAGGTTTCTCTTTTAAATGTCTGCATATATATCTATATTTTTTTTTCTTTATATATATATATATATATATATATATATATATATATATATATATATATATATACATACATACATATATATATATATACATACATATATATATATATCTATCACCTTGGGTTTCAATATCTTCGTCCTGATTAAATGCAATTAAATCTTTCAGAGTGTTATTTAAAATGCACTTTAATAACATCTGATACAGATTAAAACATTTTCATATAATTTTTCTGCAGCAGTATATTTAAAATATATATTTCAATTAAAAAGTGAACCGCACATTTACAAGTTCTGGCTTAAAGTGCAGACTTTAGGCTCAATTTAAAATTGTTATATTTCATCTATATAGTTTCGGGGATTTTAATTTAAAACTTTTTTAAAATGTTGGCCCCTAGTTTGATAAGGGTAGAATCAATAATTTGGCACTTTAGATGTTTACATAATCGCTATTCGGACTAGAAAACTGGATAAGTCGGTTGTTTCAGAATTTACACAGTCCAATGCCCAGTTAAAGTGTCAAATCATTGAATCTACCCCTAACCAAAGGGTTTAGGACAGATAACATCTCTTTAAAAATGCAATTTAGATTGTATTAGAACCAAGAGGGCTCAGCAGGACTTTGACCTTTTTCTTTTATATGATTTTATTAGTATTAGTAAATGTCCCACATCATTGTTGCGTATTGATTTTTGTCCCATTTACATTGACCTACATAATTTTATTTTTTGTTTTTTGATAAGTAAATTGTGCTTTCTACTCCTGCATTCCCTGCCTTGCACATATATCAGAGACCTCTCAGTTCAAAAGATGGGATAATTGTCAAAACATAGGAGGTGTTGCAATTGATTTTGTATAATATGTAAATAGTGTACTATTTAGGAATTATGTTTCATAATTTTACGGGTTAACTCACACAACCGATGTCGTAAGGGTTCAATGTTCTGTTTTGTAAATTCTAACCTATAGGGTGTTAATTGACTATTAAATGTGTATTTAAGCTGTGTATTGTAACTTGGTCCCTAGCCTTGAGAAAGTCCCTTTAGTTATGTTGAAACCTTGCCGGTTCCACACATGGTGGAATAAATCTCTTGTAATCAGGATAGGTGTTATAACTCCTTTTTTATGTTGTCTCTATTTGAAAGAAAATTTGGAAGGTAACCTTGGAGTTTTGCATCTAAATTACATCTAGTGGAGTGTCAGTTCTCCCTATTGTTAGTATGGGTTGAGAGACAGTAGAGCAAGAGAACCCCCCTCAGGTGGTTCTCTTGCTCACTTGTAAAATGTCACTCCAAATGTTACTCAGGTTTTTTTCTTGTTTCTCTTCTTTTCTGGGAAGCTTGTTCAGTTTGGAAAGTATCCTCAAGCAGGGTTAATCACAACATACTAGGGACAACAATGAATAATGGGTACTACAATACAGTAACACCCATGGACACATTTTGGTGGCACTGGACTAAGAGTAAGTAAGATTATAATGACTCCTACAGCTATAAATACAATATCTCTAAGCTCTAAGATAAAATGGTACATTTATCTGTTAAAGTGAAAATATAATGAAAGATGAAGGTATAGATCACCCTGACATTTGGTAATAATGTTGTCAATGAGCAACGATAGTTCAGGATTTACACATGACAACTTCAAGACACAATGGTGGCATTCTTAAGCTACTTTATTATTGGCGTAATAGTTGTAATTAGTTTGCTTTCAATGTAAGGATTCCATTCTGTTTAAGAAAGTGTCAGATAAAACCTCTGACTGAACTAACCTGGCCGGCTGTATGTAGCAAGGTTGTTATCACTGCTTCCATTCCCTGATGTGCAGCAGTTGATAGGACATTCTTGGTGGTTGTTTCCAGTGTTTGGCCAGGTATCTGCAAGCCATGGCTGTGTAGCAGGTTCAGTTATATTTAAAAGTCCAGGCCTAAGAATCAGAAGAAAACCTTCTAGTTAAGCAACCCAAAACATCAATAGGGCAGAAAATATACAACATTAATGAGAGGTCCAGAAAGTATTATATTTAAAAAGAATATTGCTTTAAAAAGGTGACTATATATCAATAAAAAGTACATTTTAAAGTGTTCTTCCAACTTCAGTTCTCCAAATAATATCATTAGGAAGGTGTTGAATTATGGAAACTGAAATTAAGTGACATTTGTTTTTTTTAATTTATATTCTGAGACTCTCCCTGTCCCCTTAAAACTGCAAGTGGTTCTCTGCAATCACTGTCTCTTTACTGAGAACATGCTAAGTTCATTTATTCTCCTCCTCTATAGATGTAACTTTTTATCTGCAGTATTATGTTGGCCATTACGAAGTAGTATACTCATTTCAATAACTAGACCAGGGGTGGGCAACCTTCATCACTTCAGATGTTGTAGACTACATCTCACCTGGTGCTTTGCCAGCATTATGGCTGTAAGAGTATTATGGGAGATGTAGTGCACAACATCTGGAGTGACAAAGGTTGCCTACCTGTGAACTAGACACTTCCAATGCTCCTATTATGTGTCATAATAGACAAGCATAAGAAAGAGGTAGCGAGAAGATAGAGATGATGGACGTCAGTGAGTATGTGCATCCCAAATTCCATGTGCTCAATAAGTTAGATTTAGAATTTGAAATCTGTATTTATTTTTTCTGTGTCTATCAAAAATTCTTCAGGGGTCCTTGGCAAAACCTCAGCGTTCCCCTCCCCCTCAAACGTTGTCAGGCCTCACTCTGTAGTCAGCAATGTATTGACCTGCATTGTTTAAGTTCTTTTTTACAGGATGCCTATACAGCTCTTTCAAGACCCAATTAAAGGTCACATTGTTATGCACAATAACAGATCCTCTTTGACACCAGAGTGTAACTAAATTGTTAGAGCACTATAAGACTTTGTGCATTTTTAAAAATCCTATAGGCTTAGCCATTTAAATAAATATTAACGTTTTGATCTGTACTGGTAAGTATACGCAGGAGAGTATTTAATGTCTCACATTTTTGCACAGTGTGCATCTTTCCGACACAGAATCCTGCTGTAGTCACCAATATCCCAACAACTGCACATTTTCTGTCCCTTGCTAGGGGATAAGAACATTAGTCAGGTATATGAGAGAAGAAATAAATAGGATTATGGGTGTATATTTAAAGAGGACGTTGTGTATGAATTTTAATATATATTTTTGTATAGCACCTTGAAATTGTATTTTGACACAAAGTGACAATGAACAACTATAAATAAAACACAAAATATTAAGTATATTCTGGTATGATTTATATGTACTGCATTACAGATTGTATGCAGCTATACACACTGCCATCTGGTAATATACCAAACTTCTGTTTCTTGGTTGAAACTGATCTCTCTGATATTATTATATGTACTTAATAAGTAGGGCCATCTTCAACTCAGGGCAAATGGGGTAGCTGCCCCAGGCCCTGTTACTCCTGGGGACCCATTGCCCACAACAGTTCTGCTGCTGCAGCCCCTTTAAGAGTAAGGCAGGGCCCCTTTAGTATCGTCCAGCTGGGAGGAAATGACAGTCCATCGCTTCCTCCCAGCTATAGAGAGAGAGGAGGAACAGCGGGGAGTAGAGAGGTAGGAGTAAGCTGCTGCTGCAAGGCATACAAAGCCTCAGCCTTAGACAGCAGCACCACAAGCAAGCCAACCTCTTGCAGACAAAAGGTATGCTAACAGGAGGGAGGCTGCAAATATGAAAATTCTAACAGTGTGTGTGCATGCGCAAGTGTGTGCATTTGTGTATGTGTCCGTGTGTACCTGTGTGACATTGTGTGTATCTGTGTATGTATTCATGCCAGTGTGTGTATCTGTATCAGTGTATGTATCTGTCTCAGTGTGTGTATCTGTGTGTGTGGATTTGTGAATGTGCCAGTGTGTATATCTGTGTTTCAGTGTGTAAATCTGTTTGTGTGGATGTGCCATGGTGTGTATTTGAGTGACACTGTGTGTGCCTGTGTATGTCTGTCAGTGAGTGTATCTTGTGTGTGGATGTGCCAGTGTGCGTATCTGTGTTGTGTGTGTCAGTGTGTGTATCTGCGTGTGTTATTCTGTGTATCTGTGTGTGTGGATGTGTCCGTGTGTATCTCTGTGTATGCCAGTGTGTGTGTCTCTGTGTCAGTGCGTGTTTGTGTGTCAATGTGTCTGTATCTGTGTTTTGGTTTTATTTGGGTGGTGCTAGGATAGAAGGTGTGATTGCATGACTGGGAGTTGGGGTGAGATCAGAGTCCAGGGGGCCTAAGCAATTGTTTGCCCTGGGTTTAATTAATATTAAAGATGGCCCTGTTAATAAGCAGTGGTACTCCTACATAGGCCTGTACATGCACGTGCATTTGGTTTTAAATGAATTGCACTTTGTCTGAATTTTAGTCAATTGATGGATCACCTGAATGCCCTAAGCACCATATATAAAAATAAAAAAAAATAGCACAGACAATGGATGAATATGTTTGTTTGCTTCATGATTTGGTGTTCCATCAAAAAGAGATATGATTGATGGTTAAAAGTAACTGGAAGCTCAACATTATGAATACTGACCAACCATGGACCATATTTAAATGGAAAATTCCATTCTATTAGGTTGGAATTTGGTCAAACAAATTCTAACTGGAATAACCTTTATGAAAAAAACAACAACATATAAATGAGCTGTACTGCAAAATATATCAACACATATAAATATTATGTCTATATTTTGCAGTACATTGATAGGCTTATTTTTTTTTTTTGTCCTATTGTTTTCCTTGGACTTTTTGCACTGATGCTATATGGACAAGCCAAACTGCCACACTGATGAAATTCTATCTGGCCAAATTCATTTTTTTCTTCGGATGAAATAATTTGGCCGAACCAAATTATTTCACCATGCACAAAGCTATTGAACGTGCACGGCTCACTTTGTACAGTGCTGTTAAAAAGCCACAAACGATGAAGACAGAGAAGAAAGAATGATTGAGAAATGTTTCAGAAATGTAGGTTGTAATATGTAGGTTGTAATTATATATATGTAAATGAAGTTACACATGTGGGAACATGATTTAAGTCCCAGTAAGTCTTAGAATAGAACATTAGAACCTTTTACATTTTGACAACATTACATGTGAATTTTATTAGACCCTAACATGTTTGACAACATTACACATGAAAAAATACACATTATCTTTTTTTTAAATCAAGAGCAAGAGCACAATTTATGCATAGACTGCTTAATATTGAGATAGATTACTAGCTTAAAAGATAGACATTTTGATAGACTGATACAGATGAAAGAACTACAAGGAGATAAATGAGCAGACAGCCAGACAGATAGATAGATAGATAGATAGATAGATAGATAGATAGATAGATAGATAGATAGATCGATGTACAATATAAATATATTTGTTAAAATATAAGTTGGTATTTTATTGTCATGAGTGCCAATCAGTGTAAAAGCATCCACTGAGTAGCATCTCAAACTACATATATTTCTAACCAAAGTACTCCCTCTGGTGGCTCATGTGCGTCATGTGCTATACCTTGTACAATGAATCCTTTCTGAGTTTAATGATTTAATTAATAAAACAGCTATGCATGCACCGTAAGTGACAACAGAAAACGCTGTATGTTTTATTCTATTACGTTAAAATATCTAGAAAACATGCTTAGTTAAGGATTCAAATATGTACTCCATGAACCTACGGAGAGAACATAAAACTCTTGATTTAAGCTCTTCACTAAAAAAGAAGCCCACAGCACATTGTTAACTGTAAAAAGAAATGACAAAGGAACAGTATTTTGACGGAAATTATGTTTTCTCACCTGCCCGCACTGCTTACTGCTTCCCCGCCTCGTTGGTATGCCACTAAAACAATACATAAAAATAGCCAACTGTCAGCATAAGAATTTCAGCTGCATAAAATAGCATGATAGTAATGGTAAAGTATGTTAGAATACATACATATATACAATTTAAACCAATATTAATATTTAGATTGCACAATGCAAGATGCATAAAATCCATAGATTCTTGTCAATAACGACTCAAAATGACAATTTACTTTTCGTATACAGCATGTAATTGCCTTCCTGACTGTATTCCTTTGTAAGCAAATGCCAGCATAAATGATAAATCCTCTAGATTAAGGACTAAAGTAGGAAGTGACAATTCACTTTGATGGCAAATAGATCATCGAGATTATATTTCAAGAAGATTTTTATCAGAATAGAGCGCATTCTACATCCAAGGACAGCTCTGAACATAAACAAGAACATCTTCCTTAAAACTATGACAGAGTTGTAAAAATAATACATCCATCTAATACTGGCTATTAAATCTATGCACATATTTATCATAGAAACTACAGGGTTATATAATATTATCTATTAAAGGGGCATAGACGAATAATAGTACATTGGTGATATACAGAATTGTTACCTCTGCAATGACTACCACACCAGTTCTTTACATTAAATGCTGACATGTAATCTGGTCACATAACTAACCGAGATAGACAGACATACAAACAGATCAGACAAACAGACCAGACAGACAGACATACAAAACAGAACAGAACAAACAAACAGACCAGACAGACAGACAGACATACAAACAGAACAGAACAGACAAACATATCAGAAAGACATACATACAAACAAAACAGATAGACCAGACAAACAGACCAGACAGACATACAAACAAAACAGACAGACAGACAAACAGACCAGGCAGACAGACATACAAACAAAACAGTTAGACAAACCAGACAAACAGATATACAAACAAAACAGACAGACAAACAAACCACGCAGACAAACAGACCAGACAAACAGACATACAAACAAAACAGACAAACAGGTCAGACAATCAGCCCAGACAGACAGACCAGACAGAGGGACATATAGACAGACCAGACAGACAAACAGGCAAACAGACCAGACAAACAGACAAACAGACCAGACAAACAGACAAACAGACTGGACAGACAGATAGATAGATAGACAGACAGACAGACAGACAGAAAAAAAGGAAAGAAATGTGTGGAGGTTTTCTAATATGTAAATATTTGATAAGTATGTGGTAGATTTTTTTTTTTTTTTTTAATAGCCCTATATTTTATTTATACTTTGACAGCATTTACCACATTGCAAATTCAGAAATTCAAGAGCTGTTGTTCCAGGGGCTTCAATATTACTAACTTGTGGCCTACATTTATGAAGTCATTACACGGGTGGTGTTAATATTAAAACAGAGTATTGAGTGGATATTTTTAAGCTTTCACAGTGAAGATAGGTATATATTATTAAATGCAACTGTCCCTTTAATATTTTAGCAACAACTGATCCAAAACAAACCATATTCAGGTTAAAGCCTAGAGAGTTTTGTTTGTACACCTGCAAGACACTAATTTATCAAAAAGTGCATACGTAGGCACTTAATCCTTCCCTCAGGGTATTTTTGCAGGCACGGTGAAGGATGTTTCCGCTAACCTAACCTGCGCTCACCTTACCACATTAAACATAAATATCCATTCCAAAACTATAATGAAATATAAAAATGTTAAACATTTCAATTATGTTGAACAAAATGTTTCCAAGCAAAAATTAACCACTAAAAGAAAAAAGTAGAATGTTCTAGACTGTTCATACCCTGAACACAGCAACCATAATTCTCTGTTGACTGGCAAAGAATTGTGGGAGTTTTATTAGAATATCATCTTAAGAGCAGAACTTGGACATTCCTTCTCTAATGCATTCTGTACCAAAGAATGTGGGCAACACATTGACAAGTCTGTGTGGGTAGAAAGTTTTTTTTGAATGCAAATTATCTGGAAAGCATTTAAATAGGACCTCACATGACCATCATGACTTGGTGTCATTTTAAAGAGAAGACTATTTCATAATTGTTGTGTATTATACAATATGTTTTACTTTCTTGGGCTCTACGGCTAGGCTGTTGGCATAGCAGTAAAGCCAAGAGACTTGTCTAAAGCAGTTGTTCACAAGCCCACCCTATTTCCAAGCGATGTAGTGGCATCCCGCAATACCTCGCATGCATCCTAAGAATTGTGGGATAGTGCACACAACATTATGGGGTTAGCTTCTGCATTACATTTACAAAGGCCATATTGGGCCATATCACGTAATGAGGAAAAAGATCTTTAGGTAAAAAAATTAAAATGTTCAATTGCTTGTGATTTTGCCAGCACAATGTCATGACTGAATAGATACCTACCTACTTACATACCTACCTACCTACCTTCTCATTCACACAATTTATGGGTGACAGTTTTTTTTTTAATTATGAATATGTCTTCAAACAGTGATAAAAAAATGTAGACCATAATTCCTTCCTTTTATCTCTATTTGCCTAAATTAAGTTCTTCATTTGATAATTCTCAATGGCTCACTGCTTAGAGTACACCCCCACACCGTTAATGGTAAGTCATGAGATGATCAGGGAAAAGATAAAATATAAAAAACACCTGTATTATTTGCTGTAGACAAACTGATTTAATGCAATGCTTTATAGCCTTTTCTGCTTGAAATTACCCAAAAATATATTAAATAGTAGAAAATGTTTATTTTTAAGTGTTCCATTAGTAGAAGGGGTTAAAAGGGATTAGCAACACAGCAAATGCTGATGGATTCTGCAGCTATGAATTTCCTAACCAGGAATGCGTTTAAAAAGAAGTCAAATTGGACTTTTTAGAAGAATTCCAAGCGGCGAGGGCTGCAAAGCAGAGATAACTGCCTGCGGTGATTACAATAACAGGATTAAAACTTAAGAGGCAGAGTTAAATCTTTCACTGAGGTAATGCCAAAAAGTAGGGACTACCACCAATGAAGCTAGCTAGGCTTCCCAATACAGACTTAACTCACAACTTATTTATGTTACTTATATTTCAACAAGAAAATAAATTGAAATATGCAAAACAAAATGTTACATAGTTACATAGTTACATAGTTAGATAGCTGAAAAGAGACTTGCGTCCATCAAGTTCAGCCTTCCTCACACCTGTTTTTTGCTGTTGATCCAAAAGGAAAAAAACAAAACAAAAAAAAAACAAAAAAAAAAAAAAAAAAAAAAAACAAACCCCAGTTTGAAGCACAATTTTGCAACAAGCTAGGAATGTTAACATCCTTTATTTTAGTTGGAGATTATTGTCATGTTTAAAAGGTTTAAAATAAATCTGTATACTATAGCCTAAGTGGTATAAAGTATATATGGTACAAATTATAGAACAATATATTTTTTTTAATGACAAAAAAAACTGTCTTATGATAAGAAATAGTCAGGATATTCAAGGTGACTCAGATGACTTCTTCCATACGTCCTAGTTCATCTTGAGCGAACACCCCAATCAAACCCCCTAGAAAAGCCCTCATTTAAAGGGACACCATAGTCATCAGAGCCACTACAGCTTAATGTAGTGGTCCTGGTGTCTATAGCATGTCCCTGCAGTGGTAGCACAGTAAACATTGCCTTTTCAGGGGCACTCAGACGGCCACTAGAGGTGCTTCCTATTTCAGAGTTTCGGTGTTTATCACCTACGTTCAACGTCTTAACACTCTACATGGAGACACTGGATGTTGCTTATAGAAATGCATAGATTCAATGCATCTCAATGAGGAGATGCTGATTGGCACAGTGCAGCATTTTCCTAAGGGAAAGTATTGGATTGGCTGATTTTATGAAGACTGATGATCTCATCCATGGAGGTGGAGTCAGCCTTGGCAAGACTAGCCTGGAGAGGGAGAAAAGGTGAGCAAAATCACCTTTTTTACTGCAACAGTTACTTCAGGACTATAGAATCAGGAGCACCTTTGTATTCCTGACACTACAGTGTTCCTTTTACCAATGTGGATTCAACACTGTCTGAGTTTGCTATTCGATAAGTCAAGAATTGTCAAAAAGTGACCAGATAATCTCACATTTCAGTCCAAAATATATTTCAAGTCAAACTACAATTCAACTTTGCCTATTTTGGCTATGCATTTGAAAATCACTGAAGAATTCACAGCATTTCCCAGTTCAGTAAAAATATTCAGTTTGATTTATCCTAGTCTTTAGTAACGGAGAAAATAAAGAGAAACTATTAAAATATTACCAAAGGAATCCTAATTAAGATTAAACATAAAGTGGAAAAAGTGTACAAAATAAAAAAGGCAGCCCTGGGTCACTCGGCAGCTGAATTTATAGATATATCTTCTTGCTATTTGATAAATACACATAGAGCATATGAGCTTAACTTGAACAATTTTTTGGTGTCTTAGTAAATCTGCCCCTTTGTTCGGTATCATTGAACCAGCGTCTAAACAGATCAGGAAATATTAGCAGCAAAGTTATATGATTACAAAGCACATGCAACAAACACAGACGGGAAGGAAGTGCAAATACTATATATGTACCTGTTGGTGTGAAGGTAAAAGACGGAACTGAAAAATCAAAATAAAAAAAAGAGGTTATTAAGCTGAAGAAAGAAGGGAACATATCACATTAGTGCATTCAAGCAATGTCTAGTAAATCAAATGCAAATAAGTAGCCTTGTGAATGACGTACAGTGCACGGTGATTGCATTCCAAATACCTTTCAAGCTGCCTTAGTAAGATTTCCAATTGTTAGTGCTTTTTGAATTCCATGTATGAATAATGCAGCAAACACATTGCTTAAGAGAGTTGTTTGTTGTGGTTATAAATCCTTTTCTAATCAATATCGACTGCTACGGGACTAAGTGGACTGCAGGATTCCTCCATAACTTCCTACCATATCGGACGTGTAAATAATCTCCATTCAGTTTTACAAGGGCAAAGAACGTGAACAAGAACTGGTTATTCTACAAGGTCTGCCAATATTTTTGGATTAGTTCTTAAAATTAGAAATATGCCAGGCACGCTGTTCTACTCAATTTATAGTCACATCATTGATTTGGTATTTTTCATTCAGAACAGGGTAGAAGAAAAATAAATTACGCTTTTTTTTATCTTATTCGTTTGTAACGGAAAATAAGACAGCTTTTTAGCTCCTATGACACATGGATTTCAACTGATAAAAGCAGAATTGTCAGTATTTACATACCTTGTGTGTTTTTCAAAAGTTATTCATAACTAAAATTAATAGGCAATTCATTTAAATCAGCATCAGGTAGGCACAGAAATGTACGGTAATCAAATATTGTACTAGCAAAATTGCCAGAAAATTTACAGAATAGACTATGCTTACCTGAAGACTACCTACTGACTCTTGTAAGATGGTGATTGAAATAATAGTATGCCCATCCAACCACCCCAAATAATATAATGACACCATACAATGAACTGCCTCGGTGCACAGGTGTTTATAGACACAAAACATTCGAAGTTTGGCTGGACATCTAATTCAGTTTTCACTTGCTAGATATTTCGCTGCTTCATTGACAGACACCTCTAATGTCGATAATGATAAACATTTGTTTCTACCAAAGAAGCACATATTCAAATCAGAGTTTATTATCCTATTGGATAGATGTGTGGATAGATAAATAGCATGCCACCAAACATTTCAAAAGGACAAAGAAGGACACTTAAATTTTAGGGGTGTGAGCAGGGGTTGTCCAGGGACGGAGCTGTTCTGAGAAATTTACAAATTTGTAATGACTTACAAATAAAAATTTTGAACACGAACAATGTGTGTGTTTTTTTTTTTTATTGCACAGACTGATTTCTAAACACATTTATTGTAATTTAGAGACACATTGTTAGTGGTTTTGGTGTAGGGCCCAGTTACATAAATCAGAAACACCAACAATATGGATCTCTTGTAAAAGAGAGACATTAGGACAGAAAAGAAGGACAGAGAGATTAAGGCCCAAAATAGGGACCCTCTCTCCTAAATAAGGACACTTGGGAGGCATGAGATAGATAGATAGATAGATAGATAGATAGATGGATGGATAGATAGATAGACAGACAGACAGACAGACAGACAGACAAAAAGTCAGACAGACAGACAGATAGATAGACAGATAAATAGGCAGACAGACAAACTCGACATAAATAATTTCTTTCTTTGCCCTCCTAGTAGTCATGCTTCATTTTAAAATGTAACTGCTATTATTCCTATTATGTATTAAAAACAAACAAACCTTCTGTAAATTCTATTCTGATTACACTAAATGGAAAACAAAGTATTGGCTTTATTTAGTCAGTTCATAAATTGGTCTTCATTTGCAGAGCAGCAGCGTCTGTCTTTGGAATTCTATTGTACTTTCTTCCAGCTATGTCTTTTCACACACTCTATGCAGTTTAGCAAGATCCAAAACTACCATAATGCCATAGTTACAAGCTGTCATAAAAGCATAGATGCATTTAAGTGCAGAGCTATTCAAACAAGAATGAAGCGTATCCAGCATTAATTTAAAATCTCAAGGACACAATGTGTTGTGAAAAAGAAAAAAAACAAGAAAGGAAGGCTACAGTCATTACATCTTTTCTTTTTGACCTATGTAAACATTGTTTGATTTTTAAAGAACTGAAAAACAGATGAAAAGAGGTGAAAGTAAATTAAATCGCCTAACAGCCTATTAAACTCCAATACCTTACTGCGGTTTCCATGAGCAATTCCAAAATATGAAATATTATGGGATAAATCAATAAAGCTTTGTGTGTGTGAGATATAGAGTTGCATAATTATGATAAGGTAAAGGTAAGTGGTATTTATAAAGAGAACTTATCATGACGGATTTAATGTAGGACCTAATATCTCATTAGGTAGAGGTTTGGGGGATATTTATAAACGTCTTCTGAAAAGTGACGGTTAATTTCCATCATTATTTTGTTTGTCCTCAATAAAGTGTTCAAAAGTAATATAAAAAGTGACTGTATTCTTTATAGTAAATACCGGCAGTAAATACCAGATCTAGCATGGAGGAAAAACGAGAATTGGAATAGAACACTTTTCTGATGGAAAATATAAAGCAGAAAGATTGATAAATCTGGTACATTGTTGAAACAGTAGGTTTAGGGACCTCGCTCCCACACTCACCTGCCTCATGTTCCCACACTGCGTCTCTCTCTCTCATTCCATGAGGACACTATATCGGAGCACGGCCCTCCAGACAGCGCGATCTGCGCAACTACCCATGCCGACTGCTCATGTTCATGTGAACAGCACCTCTGCTCGTGCAAACACCACTTACCTATACTGCAGAGAGAACTCGTTCGTCCGGACGCCGGCTCCCGAACACAGGAAGAACTGAAGTCTGTTCGTGAGAGCGCCGCTGCTTCCATGTGCAACAACACAGAAGTTAGAATTTCAGGAGAATAAAAGGGCACGTGCGCACCGACACAGAGCCCTTTAAAGGTACAGGTGGTGGAGACCAGGGTGGAACTTCAATTAACAAGACCACCCACTTTTCCTATTTTAAATGGTACACACTTCGCTCAGTTGTACGGTGCTCCTGATTGTATAAAGACCTAGTAACTGTCCTGATGTATCCTGATCTTTGACCTTTGCCTGAACAATCGCCTTTGAACCTGTGCCGCATGTCCTGACCTCTGACTTCCCCCGACTACTCTCTTCATCTGATGCCCTTTGTACTGCGAACCTGGTAAATTGCTTTTAGCACTACTCTGCATCTTGGGCTCCGTCTACTAAACAATGAACCCGACAGTAAGCTACATTCAAAAATATGAAAGGGAGAAATTACCCAACCCGGGTGTCTTACAATAAGGCAACCAGATGGGTAGAAGCCCAGTCCAATCTTAAGCTAAACGTAGCAAAAAAACAAAAAACTTTATTAAAGTCTATTAAAAGACTGGGTCAGGATAGTAATAGACAGAGTCCTATAAGGAGAACGATAGCTGCATAGGTAATCAGCTTTCAATAGGCTGATACAATTAGACAGGCCCCTTGCTTATAGGTCGAGGCAGTATGCTAAGCCATGCAGCAATCCGGGAAACAAAACAGCAGTAGGGACAGGAGGGGGGAGAGAAAAAATAAAGTAAATAATCTCACACACAAATCCCCTAAAGTCCTGTGCTAGCCCTTATTCTCCTAAATAACACCTTCGTGGGTGTTCTATTCTAAGACTAGACTAAGTCCATACAAATATAGCCCCAGTTAAATCACTAAACGAACATAAGTGCAAAAAGGTGCTGAAGTGCTCAAGTAAGTGAAGACAGACTGAGCCCGACGCGCGTTTCGGCGTAACTGTACGCCGTCATCAGGGGTATCTGAAGGGAGGCTGTCCCCGCGGTTTATTTAAACCGGTATCTCAATTAAGTCCACCTGGGTATCTACCAATCCCGTGTGCTCGGAGCATTAGCCGGCTGACGAATGGAACAAAGAGGGGGCGTGGCATGAATATGCCGTTAGTCCAGCCCCTCACGTGTTCGCCGACCAAAAACAGAGACCAGTGCACTTAGACCGGGAGGATTTAACCCTTAGAGTGCCCAGTTGTTTCCACTGAAAATGTAAACTAAGTATCTTATTAAATCACTTAGATATAAATGTGTATAAACAGGAGCCAAGAGCTAGTTTGTAGTATAATTTACACGTATCCGTTATAGCCGGTTTTATAACAACCTGGCAACATAGAAACAGATACTGTATTATCACTAACAAATAACTATAGATTTCCTCCAAGTTTATATATTTATGCAAGTGAATGGTCTTAAATTGACAGGGGATATATGTGTTTCTGATATGGTTAGACACATCAGATAAATTCAAGGAATTAGTTTTGAAACCTTACATCGATCAGATTTTTTACTGGAAAAGATACATCGATGATGTGTTTCTGATATGGTTAGACACATCAGATAAATTCAAGGAATTCGTAATCTATTTATTTTAACCCGTAATGTCTTCTTGTTTAATGGCAAAATCTTCCACCAGACCACTGGCACAGCTATGGGGACGTCTTGTGCGCCCTCATATGCCAATCTACATCTCGGCTGGTGGGAGAGATGCATTAAGCTAGACCCAGTTTTGAAACCTTACATCGATCAGATTTTTTACTGGAAAAGATACATCGATGATGTGTTTCTGATATGATTAGACACATCAGATAAATTCAAGGAATTCGTACATTTGTTGAATAATAACGAGTTCAATCTACGTTTCACTAGTGAAGTGGGAGGTCAAAAGCTTTGTTTTCTGGACCTAACGCTACAGGTGTCTGGGGGCAAAATTGATACAACCTTATTTAGGAAAAAGACGGCCTCCAATAACCTTCTATGTTGGACCAGTCATGACCCCACACCGCTCAAGTCCGGAATCCCCATAGGTCAATACCTGAGACTTCGCCGGAATTGTTCAACAATGGAAGAATTCAAACTTAAGGCGAATGAATTACGACATATGTTTAAGACCAAGGGCTACCCAAATAGGGTTCTAAAAAGAGCTTACCTCAGAGCTATCCAGACTGAACGTGAAACACTGATCACAGATGTGAGTCGAAAGACTGAGCAGAACACAATACGCTGCATTGGTACGTTTGATGCAGGATGGGATACTATGTCAAATCTTTTTAGAAAATTCTGGCCCATCCTCAAGTCTGATAAGCATCTAAAAGAAATCCTGCCACCTTTCCCTTCGATCACAGCAAGAAGAGGCAGGAACTTGAGAGATATTTTAGCACCTAGTCATCTCTCAACAACTTCCCCCTCTGGCTACTTCCAAAAATACTTACCTATGGGTACATTTCAATGCGGTCACTGCAGTGCATGCCCATTCATTAGTAGACAATCCAAGACAATCCCTGACATGGGTGACTCAAAGATGTTCAAACCTCGTTCCTTTTTTAATTGTCATACAACAGGAGTAATTTACTTGCTGATTTGCTCCTGTGGTCTTAAATATGTGGGAAAGACCTTTCGCCATTTCAGACTTAGGATACGCAAACACGTCAACTCAGTTAGGCGACATCTGGAGACGCCTGTCTCAAGACACCTACACCAACACCATAACCACTCCTCAGCGGGTATTCGATTTATGGGTCTTGAGCATATACCACAACCCCCTAGGAAAGGGAACTGGGATCTGAGACTTAGACAGAGAGAAGCTTTCTGGATCTATCATCTTAAAACACGTTCACCTATGGGGCTGAATGAGGGCTTCTCTTACTCTCCATTCATTTAAAGTACTGCCGTATTCTGATAAACAATGTTATCTTAATAACAAGCTTGTATCCCCTGTCAATTTAAGACCATTCACTTACATAAATATATAAACTTGGAGGAAATCTATAGTTATTTGTTAGTGATAATACAGTATCTGTTTCTATGTTGCCAGGTTGTTATAAAACCGGCTATAACGGATACGTGTAAATTATACTACAAACTAGCTCTTGGCTCCTGTTTATACACATTTATATCTAAGTGATTTAATAAGATACTTAGTTTACATTTTCAGTGGAAACAACTGGGCACTCTAGGGGTTAAATCCTCCCGGTCTAAGTGCACTGGTCTCTGTTTTTGGTCGGCGAACACGTGATGGGCTGGACTAACGGCATATTCATGCCACGCCCCCTCTTTGTTCCATTCGTCAGCCGGCTAATGCTCCGAGCACACGGGATTGGTAGATACCCAGGTGGACTTAATTGAGATACCGGTTTAAATAAACCGCGGGGACAGCCTCCCTTCAGATACCCCTGATGACGGCGTACGGTTACGCCGAAACGCGCGTCGGGTTCAGTCTGTCTTCACTTACTTGAGCACTTCAGCACCTTTTTGCACTTATGTTCGTTTAGTGATTTAACTGGGGCTATATTTGTATGGACTTAGTCTAGTCTTAGAATAGAACACCCACAAAGGTGTTATTTAGGAGAATAAGGGCTAGCACAGGACTTTAGGGGATTTGTGTGTGAGATTATTTACTTTATTTTTTCTCTCCCCCCTCCTGTCCCTACTGCTGTTTTGTTTCCCGGATTGCTGCATGGCTTAGCATACTGCCTCGACCTATAAGCAAGAGGCCTGTCTAATTGTATCAGCCTATTGAAAGCTGATTACCTATGCAGCTATCGTTCTCCTTATAGGACTCTGTCTATTACTATCCTGACCCAGTCTTTTAATAGACTTTAATAAAGTTTTTTGTTTTTTTGCTACGTTTAGCTTAAGATTGGACTGGGCTTCTACCCATCTGGTTGCCTTATTGTAAGACACCCGGGTTGGGTAATTTCTCCCTTTCATGTTTGTAATTTCAGGGTTATGCCCTATTACCCAGTCTAGGTGACCGTCTCTCTTGGGGCACGGAAGTTGGGTTCGGAATTTTCTTCCCAGTCTTCTGGCCCCTAGAGGCTTTTCATTTTTTCTCTATTACATTCAAAAATAAGAGTTAGGAAGCAAAAATAACAAGTGATGACACAACCCAAAAATATTTAATCAATTGCACCAAATATTCACTGAAAACTAGACGTTAAATATGTTGGCAACACTTTGATAAATCTCACTCTATATATCTGAACGCAGTGATCAGTGATAAATCTCATTAATGAGATACTTTATTAAAACCTACATCTTATGCAGCATTAAGAATGCCAGCATCGCACTGCCTTCATGGGTGTTACTCAAACAACTACCAACTCTGGTTATACCTATCTTCCCTCCCTAACTGTGTGATTGACTCTGCATAGCAGTGACTGACAGACTGCGCAGGACACCACACAAGGGCAATTATCTGGAGATAATTATGATAGATACAAGTACAATATTCTGCTTAGAAGATTTCCCAGCTTGTTTTTGACATTGACAATATGATTGCAGAAACGAATTGTAAATATACCTTTTCATCCAATTACTTGTAAATTGTTTTGTAAACCAGGCAATTTTGAAATGGACTATATATTTTTTCTTTTACAAAACGGTTTTGTAGGCACATATTAAAACGTTCAATACACGTTTTTAATAGGACTCTTAATGGTCAAATTATCGCTTAACCCATTTTACTTGTCCTTTGTTTTGAAAAGTGTTCATCAGCCTGATCAATGGGATATGTCAGTAATGGAGAATCAACTGGAGCATATTTCAATAATTGGACGCCATCCTGTGTATTGATATATTTCTGTAATAAGACATTGATCCTGGCATTGACATATTTCAGTAATAGGAGTCATTCAGCATTCTGTTATATTTATATTATGTATTAGCTATTAGCAGCCATGCTTCAATTAAACTAGAATCAAAGGAAACCATAGATTTTCACAGCAGATAAAAGTCAATCGAACCATCTAATATGACCATTTTCTACACAAAAGCACATATCAATATATAATCTCAATTTTGTTTCCTGCATATCTCATAACAACTCGAAATTCTATGAGATAGTCACTTGCTCTTTGATATCTTATTCTGGGGATACCACAGAAAAATTCCCAATAAACCCAGCACAAGCACATTATCAAACATGCTCATGTCTGTCAGGTGCCCCCAGGTTTAACCTGATTCCATTGCATCCTACAGGACAGGAGCTCAGGGCATAGATCATTGATGGAAGGTGGTCAGCTCTTGCCCTAATGGAAACCGGAGCTAATGCTCTCAACCAATGAACTTGCCCTAATGGAACCTGGAGCTAATGCTCTCAACCAATGAACTAGCCATAATGGAAACAGGAGCTAATGCTCTCAACCAATAAACTAGCCCTAATGGAAACAGGAGCTAATGCTCTCAACCAATTAACTAGCCCTAATGGAAACAGGAGCTAATGTTCTCAACCAATTAACTAGCCCTAATGGAAACAGGAGCTAATGCTCTCAACCAATAAACTAGCCCTAATGGAAACAGGAGCTAATGCTCTCAACCAATGAACTAGCCCTAATGGAAACAGGAGCTAATGCTCTCAACCAATAAACTAGCCCTAATGGAAACAGGAGCTAATGCTCTCAACCAATAAACTAGCCCTAATGGAAACAGGAGCTAATGCTCTCAACCAATGAACTAGCCCTAATGGAAACAGGAGCTAATGCTCTCAACCAATGAACTAGCCCTAATGGAAACAGGAGCTAATGCTCTCAACCAATGAACTAGCCCTAATGGAAACAGGAGCTAATGCTCTCAACCAATGGACTAGCCCTAATGGAAACAGGAGCTAATTCTCTCTACAGATGAACTAGCCCTAATGGAAACAGGAGATTACAGCTCTCTATCTGCTGTAGTGGAGGTGGGGACCTCTTTGTTAATGCTTCTCTGGAGAAAAAACTTACAATGTAAGGCTAAAGTAACCGAACTGGAAAAAAAATCAAAGTCATCTATGCTTCAAGTTTACTTTGGCCTTACATTTGAAATTCATTTTTAGTTTCCTGACACATTCTAACTGTAGTAAATAACCTTGTATGTCTCTTTAAGAAGAACAACTATAAAAATTACATTGATGCATCTCTTACTGGAACAATAGGCAGTCATTACAACTCTATATTGCACGTATTTCTGTTACTAGTTGTTCCTATGTCGACACACTCAACTTATGAACACCTAATAGGCTTTCTGTGAGAACTACTGCAGCTTAAAATATCCTCCACTCAGGGGATGTGGGTGTTCTTCAAATCAAAGTAATAATTTAGCTTTTATTAATCTCCCCACTGTCCAACACAAGCAATGTTTGGTGCTTTCTAAAAAAAGAAATCTGCCCAGTTCTGCTTTTGTAAAATCTGGTGTAACCCTCCGTGCCGATTTGCGTGTTTTGTTGTATTTTCATAAATAGCAACACATAATAAATACTATGTTGAAACAAATAAAATAAAAAAATAGAGTTTAAGCTCTTGCAAGCATTGCACACAGGATCTTGTAAATGCAAATTGCCTTCATGCCTATTCTTTCCTCTTACAGTCGTGCTTATGAAATATATTCATTATTAAGATAATAAATGACAAAAGAGATCTACTGAATTCTAGTACCTTTTCGAATTCCTGCGTAGGTACTGGTAAGCCCATTGCGTTTCTTTCGGTGTCTGTACAGCCAAATACTGAAGACCATTAGGATTATCCAACAAGCTCCGCCAATGCCTGCGATAAAAGCCGGCTGCTTTACCACATCTGAAATCTGCTGGGCCAGGCTCACTTGGTCACCTGGAGACACTGGGTTTCCAAATGAATCTGGAAGAAAAAGAATATAATGCATGCTAGTTCATTGTCAAAGTCATAGATTTTCTTTAAAAAGGGAAATATTTAGTGTTTCTCAAAAATAATGAGGTTGTAGAAGAGTATACACCATCATCCTTTCTCCTAAAACTTAAATTGACAGATGGTATGTATTTATAATGATATATTCTACTATTTTTGTTATTATTAGTATTATTATTTTTTTAGAAATTGAGCAGCTCTAAGTTATAGATTATACTTTAAGAGAGTGCTCCTAATCTCAGCTCGTTACCCGTATAAAAGACATCTGGAAGCCATAAATCTTGCTGATTAATAGAGGATCAAATACTTATTTTACTCATTGACATGCAAATCAATTTATAACTTTTTTGACATGCGTTTTTTCTGCATTTTTTTTTTTGTTATTCTGTCTCTCACTGTTAAAATACACCTACCATTAAATTTATAGACTGATCATTTCTTTGTCAGTGGGGAAGCGTTTAAAATCATCAGGGGATCATCTAATTTTTTCCCTCACTGTATTCTCTATGCTCCATCCAAGACTGAGAGACCCTATCATCCAGGTAACATGGAATATTGGTTTCTTTGGAGGTAGGATACATTTTTGGTTTAAACCAATGTTTTTGTCCCAGACAGATTGAACCCAATATAATTTCCCATGAGCTCATTTATTGTCCAGGTCAATGTTAGGTCGTCAGATGACTGTGGTTATTGCTTGTGATATGATAAAACACTTAGTCTTTTGAAAGGCCAGACTTTGCATTTGATGAATCTGAGAATGTCATAAAACTCAGCACCAATAAAACTACTATCGTGGATATGTAAGCAACAGTAGATATTCTCATGTAGAACTGAGTTCTTAATATAAAAAGATTTACTATTTTATTTAAATCTCTAGGAATACATCAATCAGATCTAAAACCAATTAGAATAGCCCTACACATCCGACCGAGCCCTTAAAGCAAATCCAACCCAATTGCAATGTAGGTATACACGAAAAAAAAACTATATACTGTTTCTCTGACGTTGGTAAATATATAATTTATTGCACCATAAGAGAAATATCTCTCCCTCCTTTAAAATATTATATATCTGCAAACCTTCAAAGTCCTTGATACACTTGCCTTCTGTGCATTATCATGTATGCCTGTACTGTAAATGTTAGTCATAGTTAAAATACATTGTGCAGCCAGGCTTAACATGCTAGAATAAGCCAGGAAGGCAATGACCCACTGCTTATCTGAACAGCTCTCTTTCAGATAATGACCTCGAATGTACAATAGATATCACAAAGATAGGAGAAATTGTGCCATGTTCAGAACAAATTTCTTCAGCAGAAGACAAACTAATGTTCATGGATGTGTATATTCATGTTGATGTCTAATTGTTTTAATAAAAGATAATGTTCTGCTTTCACAATCAGCTTCACAGTCTCTGGGCTTACTTAATTAACTTACTTTCACTTGGAACAAGATTTATACAAGGGTATGATAAAATGTCAGAGTGCCCAAACGAGTAATCTAATGTCTAATATAAGCGAATCGGAATTGTCTGACTGCTTTCCGGATATTGAAGAACAGATCAGTACTTTCAGTCTATAGAAAAAGATAAGACTAAAAAAGATAGGAGGTTAAATGAGAGAGTCTAAAAAAAAGTGCGGCTTTATCTTGTAACAAGTTAAAAGTCTGATAGGGAAGTGATCTGAATACTGACCCTTGCTTTATTATAATTCAGTCTCAAACAGTCTCTACATTAAAACACATGGCTCCTTTACTAGACCCCCTTCCTCTTAGCCCCTCTGGACTATCTCTACTACTTCACGACACTGCAGGAATTAATCTGTCAGATCAGAATATGAGCAGTCTAATGGAGTACATTGAGACAATTTCTGGAATCGAAAATACAAATCATATTATCCAACTGTTATATAGCACCCTGATATTTTTTCTTTCTTGTTTGCCATGTTTATATATTGGGAGGTCAGAAGTCCTTTGAAGACTGAACGTAGATTTCTCAATGGAGGTATTTGAATATTCGTTGTTTTTGCTGTATTTGATTTTCAGTTGGCGATTTAAAACAAAAAAGACACTAATATTTATTATGGCGCATATCAGAATATACTGTGTTCTATCTTATCATATTCTAAAAAAAAAAAAAACATTATTCTGATTCTGGACGATATCTCCTGTTTACTGGTTTGTTAAAACGCAATGCATTTTATTTTTAGCCAGTTAGACGAGAAAAGTCTATTTAAAGACAAATGACTCACTCTTACAACCTTTTTGAATAAATCATGATTGAGCGACTAGGCACAATAATCCCTTCAGTTTGTGTATCCTGCTCTATAAAAGTAAGTGCTTGTAAATCTAAAACAGTTTACAACAACTTCCCATAACCACTTAACACTTGACATAAGTGGTCGAACTATGCATTAAACGTGAGCAGCATATTTGCTCAGCCTCTAGTTTCCTGAGGAGCAAATAAGAGTAGGGGGTATTTTACGAGTAATCGTCGAGACAGAGAGTTAAGAAAAAAACATATTGACTAGCAATCCTAAAAGGGGTTGATTATTTTGTAAACAACATAATGGAGGAAGGGGAATGTTCATTTTTGAGATAAGAAAACTTTTTACATAAATGTAAATTGTTGTGGTCTGTTTACACACGCACGTAGACACACATATTCCCTTCTAAATGTCATAATCCTTCCATTTTTTTTTCACTGTGAAGATGATTTTTTCACAGTAGTCAAAGGAGAGAAGTACAATAAAATTTAAAAAAATGTACAACATTAAATTCTACAAGGGTATCATGGGAAACATTTGTTAAAACACAGATGATCTCTGTGGAAGTCATGTGTAGTGATAAGAGGGTCTAGAGATACCCATACACAAGAAAGGAAATAACACCAGATACTACTTTTATGCATTAGATTAAAAGAGAAGTACTGACAGATAATCTTTAGGCACCTAAGTTTCTTTGAAGTGTCCTCTTAAAGGACGCAGAGCATTAGAGAGAAGCCCATGTCATTGGCGAGTGAAACCATGTCAACATATGATATAAAAAAACTATCCATATGTTTTACATATATTTCAGCCGATAATTTTAAAAAGTTATCTTTTAATTAAAATAAAACTTTTTTCTTTCCAGCATAATTATCTCAGCATATTAATAATTTAATAGTAAATTGTACTGGGATTTGACAGTGTCTCAGAATATAATTACAAAAATTCCACAACTCAACAAATGATCTAACAGTGCTCACTAAGGTGATGATGGCAAGTCACATTCATGCCATCGGACATTCCAATTATCCATAGCAATTATCGCTACAACGGTGGACACTGCAATCCGATAAAGGTATCCATTACTAAGAAAATGAGCACGCTTGCTGAGCTGTCAGTAATATAATATACTGATTGAGCATTTGACAAGATGTGGATAAATTCATATATTTCCATATGGACACCTGCCAACATCAATGTCACAGAATCACTGCATCCTGTAGAGTAGGGAAAACAAAGAAAATGGACTCTTGATAAAACCAAAATCATGATATGGATCAATACGTAATCCAAGTGGCACCTTATCAAAGCCTATGTCATGGTTGCCTGTCAATCAAGTTCAGATACAAACATCATCAAAAGTGGATGACCAAGGTATACTAAAAAGAACCTCACGTGAAAGTCATATCATGCCCAACAAAAAATGGAAATTAGTCCAAATCTCCTTTTCATTTCTCATCCATCAAAACCCAATGGCTGATCCTTAATTCTATTTTGTGAGCAATACAATCCCCACAGTCTCCTCCAAGCCACACTGGATGCTTCTAAATATATCATTCAGCAATTTCACAGGAACTAGAACAGTCACGCATTTAATTTTCTCTTGGAACAAATACAATATTTGGGCATGATAATGGGAATAATTCTCTTTAAATATTCATATTTTGCAAAAACTCTGCCTTTAGGTGGATTGATTCATATGTTTTGCCAATGAAGTACTCATAGAAAAGTATATTTGTGGTCAAAAGTAAATAATGGCATCATTCATCAAAAGAGACATTCTAATAACCAACACTAGTGTACAGTACTGATAGGTTGCATGTAAAGCACAAAAAGCCCTTTAGAGCCTCAAAAAACAGGGGGGTGGGGCACCCAAAGACTACTTTTACCATAACCACAATAGTGCCTGTATCATAATTGAAGGTCTGATCATGTTATAAGATGGACACAACGCTATGGAAATGATATCTGAAAAAACTTTTGATATCTGAAAAAAAGTTTCAGTGTTTAAAGGATGTTCATATCAGCTAGACATTAAGTAATATAGGAAGGTATTATTCATTAAACTAGGAATCATAACATATTAAAAATGGTTTTGCAAATTTTAGGCAAAAATAAGAGAACTCAAAATTAACAGATTGTTGTTTTTTTTTTGTCATTTCTCCACAACTGTTGATCTAAAGATGAAATAAGATTATTTGTTAGAAATATTCTGTTAACGAGTCTTCCAATATCTACCATAGACTTCTTTTACCCGCTCTTTCTATATGATTTAGTAACAGGCAAGAAAAAGACCTGCATCACTACTGAAAGATACTACAGTAAGGATGTTAAAAAAAAGTATCTAAAAAGGAATATTTCTGTAATTTACTCATTGTTTTTACAGCCGGTTATATCTATGAAGGTTCTCATGTTCTTCAACATACTGGTTTTGATGCTTTTTGAGTTAATGTTAAATGTCTCAAAAGTATCAAGGGATTTTCATAGATAAACATGCAAACGTTATTTTTACAACTTCTTCATAACGCAGTTCCGTACCGTTTGAGCCTTGAAATATCTAAACCAAATAGTAATACTTTTAAATAATCACCTGCTATGGCCATTTGTCGAATGAAAGTTTTATGTCTATGATCCTTAGAGAAGTTCAGAGACTTAAAAGTTCATTAAAGCAGGCCTATTCTTTGTTGCCTAATACACCCTTTGTATCTACAAGGTTTAGTGGTTTTCACAGTGAATTCTGGAGGGTTACATTGGGCTGGTTCAGGTTTTATGTAGGCAGCCGAGGGGAGTTCGACTGAAGTGCCAGATGGACTTAGAATCATAAAATGTACCATGACCAATGAATTTAAACTGCCACCCAATATCTCGTTCTTTGTCTGTAAAGCACAGCTGAGATTGTGATGGGAGATGAAAAAACTGGCGCACATTTCTAATTTTAAGACAACAGAATTTACTTCTTAAGTCCTGAGGCTTAAAATAATTTAAATCAGTTACATTTCAGGAAAAGCAATACACGTGCTTAGCAGAATTTCATTTTAAGAGGATTCTAAACAGGAAACCCTTGTAGAATGACAGAAATGGGGAGAAAGATGTCAAATTTAGAATTCAATATTCAAGCTGACATGAGTTTTTTACAAAGTACGTCACAGATACAGTGATTCAAGTTCCTCTAAATCACAATAAGCAAATTAAATCATTATGTGAGTTTTGGAGTACATTAATAGAAAAAGTGTTAGATCATCAATTAGGATCAACTGATGACCTTCGGTTGCCATTTGGAAATAGATGGCTTTCATATGACTTCATGTCTCTGTGACATGTTCAAAGTAGGTATTATAGGTGTGTGTGTGTGTGTGTGTGTGTGTGTGTGTGTGTGTGTGTGTGATAAACTGTACTCTAGACAGAAACAATATGGTTGTCTTCGCAATCTCCTCAATATCTCATTCCCTCACATGAAACAGAAAAGACTGAAAAGTATTAGTAGTATACTTTGAGTTTCTTCAATAAACTGTGATTTGCTAAATTCAGGTTAAAATAGCTTTGTTGTGACTAGCTGAGTGGGGGCATTTTTCCACACCAGCCTTAATTTTTCAATTTCAATATAACATTTCTACAATTTGTTTTGAATTATAAACCACAGTATGTATGTCTAGCTATCTGTCTGTATATCTATCTATGTATCTACTTCATATAATCAAGATCTCCTTTGTGACAAATAATGCATGCCATTACAAACATGAACATATAGATTTATGGTAAAGAAATGCTGCCCTCTTGTGGTTATTCGAGAACATTGCTTACAATATTGTTATTATTATTATTATTGCCATTTATAAAGCGCCAACAGATTCTGCAGCACTTGTGTCAATTTTATTTAAATTTCCTTGGTTAGGAATAATTTCTATTTTAACATTTTGGAATCAAAATTTAAATATTATTTTACTAATTATTTAATTTTATGTATTCATGTTGATAATCAAATAAACCATGCAATAAATACGGCTCTTTTCTTAATCATTCCTAATTTTAGCAAATAAAAATTGTAAATCTTAGGATAATATAAGCAAGTTATAAAATACAGAATGTAAGCTCGTTTGAGCAGGGTCCTCTTGAACCTATCGTTCCTGTAAGTTTTCTTGTAATTGTCCTATTTATAGTTAAATACCCCATCTCATAATATTGTAAAGCGCTACGGAATCTGTTGGCGCTATATAAATGGCAATAATAATAATAATAATAATAATAATAATAATAATAACGATTGATGAGTTGAAGAATTCTTGGAATTTAAAAGCACACTTTAGGCACCATAACTACTACAGTGCAGCAGAGTTTATGTGCACCATCTACTGGTAATCCTTTAAACTGTTTATAGACATAATCAGCCAAAGAACATTGTTTTAATCTGCTATGAGTTGGTATTATAATACGGAAACATGTTTAGTTTAGTTTTTTTTTTTTAAACCAACTCAGGACAAAAGGACTGTTAATGCCCAACGTAGCAATCACATCTGGTAACTGAGCACCTTAACCACTACTGTTTGTAGTGCATAGAGTGCGGTTTTAATTTGCTGAATTCAAAATATCACAAAAAAAAAACATGTGTTGCTTTGGTCACATCGAAACCTTGGTGGGCCTTTATCTAATTATAAAATAAGAGATAACACTCTAGCTGTATTACAACTGCTTAAATTGTTCCAAAATGCTCTTTTCCAATTATTGTGCTACTTTTAGTGTGAGAAGTGCTGATGTGTTTAACCCAAAAAGCCTGGTCAGTGCCACAAATATACATAGACAACAGTGTAGAATTGGAAGCACGCCAAGAATGTGCTTTTTTTAAAAGTTGTGCTGCTGAAACACCTTTTTATGAGATGTATACAATGTACAAAAAAAGAGAACAAAGGGTTATACCCTTGCATCATATTAGTCGACAGTGGG
This sequence comes from Pelobates fuscus, assembly GCF_036172605.1. Lineage (NCBI taxonomy): Eukaryota > Metazoa > Chordata > Amphibia > Anura > Pelobatidae > Pelobates > Pelobates fuscus. The sequence goes on from NC_086317.1 coordinate 52,506,942, forward strand.
TGAGCATATTACCATGGCTAGAACTATTCTTATGGCAGTCAAGTATGTGAACAACTGCTGAACAGCCACCATTCCAACCAAATCAGATATAGTGGATCAGGTCACAATAAAGGGTAAATACAAGAAAATAGAATGCTCATATTCACTCACTAACAAGACTGCCTGACAAGCCTGGGATGTTTGAGAGTCCTTGAGATAAAGACCCCTTTCATTCCGGCCAATATAGATTACAGTGACTCGATACTTACTGTTCTCTGTAATTTTCAAAAATCATGTACTGTATCCTTTGTATGTGTGTTAATTCAGGAACTAGAACTTCAAGAAAGCCTTAAAAATCATGTACTGTATCCTTCGTATGTGTGTTAATTCAGGAGCTAGAACTTCAAGAAAGCCTTAAAAATCATGTACTATATCCTTTGCATGTGTGTTAATTTGGGAACTACTTTTCACGCCACACACTATTGGAATTACTTTTGGAATACTATGATTGATTTTTCCAAATATGTGTAACCCAAATTCACCTTATATTATTTTTCTTTATGTTAATATTACTACCATTTATCATGTGGACATTCTACTATGTCATGGTCATGTTTTTTATAAAGAATAGGTCTCAATATGCAATATGGTGTCGCCAAATCCTCATGTTTACCCTTCAGAAAGATCATTATGAGTAACCATGTATTATGAGTTTATTCTAAAAAAAAATGGATTTTAATAAACTGAAAATCGAATTGAAAAATGTAGGCAAAAATTTACGATTTGTAAAAAATCGCCAAATCTGCTTTGCTCCTTTAGCTAAAATGATTCACTAAAGCACAGTGTTTAGTGAATGAACCTATATTTAGCATGGTTGTATTTTTTCTTTGTTTGTATTTTGTATGAATTTATGCATTTCAGCAACACCACGTGTTCCGGGTTTGCCTCCCAAACCCAGTTTGTGAAATGACAGCACAACTTTGGAAATCACGTCCATCTACAAATATTTACTAGGTTAGAGTCTTCCGTTAGTAAAAAAAAAAAAAAAAGTCATATCATTTATGTGTGGCAAGAATACTCACAATAACATCTTTGTAATGAAGTAGGTGTGCTAGAACATTTTTAAATAAAACACTATATGCTTGAAATGAATCTCTTTCTTTAATAGAAAGCAGCTCATTAAGTTGTTTCTTATATTTGGTCAATGAGGGCCCCATGCCAGCCTATAAAAATAAGTGGTCTCTATGCCATTGGAAATGTTAGAAGGCATGGAACTAGTTAGTTTAGTTCTTTTAAAATAAGTCAGACATCTTTCAGTCTCAGTTACCTTGGAGAGGCTTTAGTTCTTAAGAACAGTACAATAAATTCCAAGCAGGGAAAGAAGTTAATAAGTTTCAGACGTCCACATACATTCATCACAGATTAAGAGAACACATTTATAGGAGTATTGATGCATTATATTTGAAAGGATATAATTTTTAATTGCTGTAAACTCCCTCCATAATCTCAATGCATGTGATGTTATTGGCAGCAAAGCAGCTTCCAACGCAAAAAATTGACACATAAGTATAGAACTTATAAACTAAGTTATAAACTAGAACAAAAAAAATACAAAAATTCTTATGACGTAAATATGCATTGGAGAATATCCTGGAAAAAGTAATTTGACTTAACTGTAATCCAAGAGTTTTAATTAATGTGATATTCACAGTATAAAATGTCAATAAAATGCAATAAATGAGGAAAGAAAAAGTAATGATTCTTAAATTTACTGGGATGAAATGCAGATTTTGTAAGTTCTCAACTGATACTATTTAAACAAACCAAATAGAATACTAGATGAGTCAGAACTTTAGAGAACTTTAACATCAATTTTGAAAAGGATGTTTCTTAAAAAGATATGAAAATGCAGTACCTCTCAGACTTCTTCTCTCATCCTCCCTGAATCTTACTGTCTCCGAAAACCAACAATATACTATTACTAGCCCGACAACTGAGATCAGGACAGAACACTTCAAAACTGGGCCCAGTGTCAGGATATCCTTAATGCCCAACATTCAGAACTTAAGTAACAAAGAAATAAAATAAAGAAACCCTAAAACGTATTAACGGACTTTAGAATGGCTGGTTTTAATGTAATATAAAGAATATTACAGGACAGGCCGAGTTCAGGAAAACAAAGTGTACAAAAACTGTAGATAAGTCTCATCTCGGACAGGAGTGTGACCATGATCAGAGCAGCGCCAATTGGGAGGAAGGTGAGTAAGTGGAGGTGTTCCCACAGCCATGTGGGAACGTGTCATGATGAGACGCGCCTGCCGGGTCTGAGACCACTCTTGCGGAGGAGAGGGACCAGTGGGCCTGTGACACCTAGAGGCTTCAAATCAGGGCCCCGAATTAAAGAATAAGCATAAAAGCATGTGAACATAAATTTGTGAATTAGTCCCTATTCAGCTTCAAATCAGTGCTTTGTGAATCTTCAGAATCCTATTCTTTGTAAAGTATTCAGATACAAAAGCACCAATTTTAATTCAGACACTGAATGCAATGGGGAAATTGCTGCAGATTCGCTCGGGCCGACTGAATTCCCACCATATTTGGCTTTAGTGAATATGAGAATTGCTGCTGCAATCTGAACGAAATCTGGTGTTTAGTGAAGTTGTCAAGAGACCAAATAGGGAAATTGGTCCTTTATTTATTCATTTTAAGAACACAATTTTCAATGTTATATATTTGGCACATCTGAAGTGTCCCATGGTTTTGTTCCAGGGTTTCAGTAGGTCTTGTTTGTAGTTGTTCTGCACCAAATAGCATATATATATAAATATATTTACCTGTGAATTGTTTTTGGAATGAGAAAGGCTTGCAAAAAGAATCTCAGGAAGTTTTCTAAAACTAGTTTTCAAAAACTACAGAAAAATACAACAGCTTGATTGCAGAGGATGCTCAGCATGAGATTAAGAAATTGAAATAACTTGAACTGTGGATAGAAAGAATTAGGGACATTTGATGATTTAGAGCAATAGATTTAGCTTAAAGTAACACTATGTATTCCTGACCCTATAGTGTTAAAAGCACCATCTAGCCCCCCCCTGACCATCCCTTGCTCCCCTAAATATAGTAAACTCTTACTTTTAATTCAGTATGCTGGTGCTTGCTCTGCCTGCTTGGGTGACATCATCAAAAGTGGTGTTTTGAGCCAATCTCAATGCTTTCACATAGGAAAGAATTGGATTAGCTGAGCTTGTCAAGGAGGTAGATCAGGGGCAGAGACAGCACAGACCAAACACAGCCCCTGCCAATCAGTATCTCCTTATAAAGATGCATTGAATCAATGCATCTCTATGAGGAAAGTTCAGTGTCTCCATGCAGAGGGTGGAGACACTGAATGGCAGTGCTGCACTGCCCCAGGAAGTATCTCTAGCAGCCATCTGAAGAGTGGCCACTGGAGGTATCCCTATGCTGTAATATAAACACTCCATTTGCTCTGAAAAGACAGTGTTTACTGCAAAAAGCCTGAAAGGACTGATTATACTCACCAGAAGAATACAATAGAAGCAGTGTATCTATCACAAGGGTAACAAGGCATTTTCCTTGGGCGGCACTTTTCAAAGGAGCGGCAAAATGCCATGTTAGTAGTGATAGATACATTCACACTGCTGCATTTACAAATGAGATTCATTAAAAGACATTAAAATTCCCCCCTCGCAGCTTACTTAAAGAAGTTTTCTTCCCCTGCTGATGAACTAGCTTGATCATAAATGTTCGCGCAGTCTGTTACAGTCTTTGACTGCGCGAACAACAAACCATTGCCATGGTAATCCGACAGCACGATGGGTGCATTCGGCTTCTGAACAACACTAGTGTTCGGCATTCGAATGTAACAGTTACACGAAGGGTGCATTCGAATGCCGAACACTAGTGTTGTTCGTAAGCCAAATGACCTGAAATTTTACAGAGTAACAGCCTGTAAAATGTCAGTGCATTTGGCTTACGAACAACACTAGTGTTCGGTATTCAAATGCACCCTTTGTGATGTTCAGCACTCCGGGGCCTCCTTCCGGTTTCCCTGTGGCACAGGTGGAATGTGGTGCAGAAGGAGGAGGCAAATGTTTAGAAGTTCCGCTGGTGCTGACTGAGTAGTGGCAGGGAGGAACCAGGCAAAGCTGCTGACTGTGTGTGCTGACTTGTCCTAGTATTGCAGACTGGGTAAGTAATGAGTTACAAGGTCATGGTTGAAGATTTAACAAAGTACTCATTTGTGACACTGATGTAGTTGCTACATGCAGTTCTGACACTTCAGAAGCTACCAGCAGTATTGCCAGAGAAACTAAGGGTTCTGAATCAGGTGAAGGACCTTCGAGTTCAAGAGAATTTGATGATCCTGTCGTACAAATAGGAGTGGGCTCTGACCCTGCTGAATGAGTTTTAAATGATTGCACCAGAGACCATGTGGCTAAACATGGAATAATTCAAAATGAGAATCTGGACTTTACACAGACAAGAAGGCTTACTGATTGAGCTCTTTCTGTATTTCATTCCAAATCCTGCACATAAATCATGACAACTGGATTGGTCCTCACCAAAGTCATATGATCTTGATATTGCCAACTGTCATGGTCAATCATATTACAATTCAAGCAATATGTCTGTCCATTATAGAGGATTGCAAGCCAGAATTCTGGCAAGAAAGCCACTTCCTGTGCATATTCCATGCTCTGCACACTATTTAAATCTAGTAGGGAAGCATGCTGCTGAAAGTTGCCTTGAAGCCTGCTCATTCTTTTGTCTCATATAATACCTTTATTTGGAAGCTGAAGGTCTTTTAAATAAAATACGTCTGGAGACTTCACTTCTGAGTGGTTTGTTGGGTACTATCCTAGAAAAACTCCAAATCATTAGCATTGATGTTAGCATTGTAGTGGACCTGTAACAGTCACTGATCCAGTTTGTTCGAGACACCAGAGAAATGTTCTCAACTTACGAAGCTAGAGCAATGGAAAAGTCAACTGTCAAGGATCATGAGATTAAGAGGAAAGATGTACAAGCTAGGAAAAGTTCAGCAACATCTAGCAAGAAGCAAGCAGAGGATGCTCAAGAAAATTTTCGTATTAACACCTTTTATGTTATTTGTGACCACTTGGTTGCTGAACTTGAAAGAAGAAAAACCGCATATGACTCTTTCTTTGGAAAGTTTAAATTCATCACAGACCTATCAAAAAGTGAGCCATCAGCAATATCACAGCATGCAAATAACCTTTGTTCTTCCTACAGCAAACACTTGAAACAGGAGTGGTTTTATGATGAGTGCCTCCATTTTCGTTCATACACCATAATTTCTTCTGCAGAGGACACCTCTGTTCTGGCTATGTTCCGAATGATAAGAGAGAGGATTGCAAAGCATTTATTCAAATGTGAACACTTTAAGAATGTTTTTGTGTACAGCAGCAACTAACTGCTCAACTGAGCGTTCTTTCTCGACTTTGAAGCGCGTGAAGAACTACTTGCGATTCGGAATGGGAGAGGAAACATTGAACTACCTGGCAGTGTTGGCAATAGAAATTGAACTCACAAAATATTTGGACTATGATGAGCTTATCAGCAGCTTTGCCACACAGAGAGTTCAGCGAAAGCCACTTTAGTTTACAAGTTTGAATTAGTTATTTTACCTAAAATCTTCAGTGTAATGTTCAACAGTTTGCACTTATTTAAGTTAAGTGTTTACAGTTTTATTTATTTGTTGTATTGAATTATAAAGCTCCAAAGTCCTGGCACGGGATACCAGACCGCTGGAAGCTCTAGCACAGGATACTGGATCACAGAACACTGGATCAGACAAAGGAGCACAGGATTCTGACAGTCACATCCTTGGTAAAACACAAACCACAGATGTTACAGAACAACTGGGCCCCAACATCATCTGTTTGGAGGTAGCACTTTTGTAGGGTTCTGACTCTTATGCAAGGACTGGACAATAATATTTATTAAAATAATACAAAGCAAGTGACTTTGTGAAACCACACTGGACAACATCCTCTTAGATTCTACAATTTGCATTTCAGTTTAACATATTTATATATTTGTTTAATTAAAGTTATCTATGTTATTAAAAACCTCATCATGTCAGTTTCATGATGGATTGATTGATGTAAATATGGAGTGAATGGTGTGTGATTGTATGTGCTTAGGCTAAAGTAGTGTAAAGGACTGGATGTGTTTATATGTACAGTGGCACTGTCTTTCATGAATGACACACATGGTGTATGAATGTCCACTAACATCGGTTAAAGATTTGGTGTGGTGTTACTGCTCATGTGGACTGACCACTAGCTAATTAAAAGAACTTGGGTGTCTGTGATCCATATAGTATAGTTTACATGATGACTGATCTTTGTAAAAGTAGTTTAATTTACACTTTTCTTTATTTTGTTTAAAGATTATCTCTTAAAATAGTAGAAACAACATTTGAAATGGTACAAAAGAACAACAAAATATAGGCATTCGATATCCACTTTTAATGCATAGAGAGGAAGGGTGTGGCCTAAAGAGGAAGAGACGGTGCCTAAAGAGGAAGGGGTGGTTTTAAACAGGAATAGGTGTGGTCACAAATGGAAGGGGTGGAGCACATTTAGATTAGGTTGGGTGCCTGAGTTCAGTCATGCCTAGGGCAGCACAAAACCAAAATACACCACTGACAATAAGCTGTAATTGTGCTGGTGATTATAGTGTCCCTTTAATTGATGAGAAAAGTTACATAGGAGTTTGTTAAGAAAACTAGATGCTAGAGTCAGGAGGTTGAAGCCTTTTCGAGAGGGGCTCAAGAAAGAGAATCAATACATGACCTAGAGATTGAGAAAATAGATTGGAACTCTGAAAGATAAATAAGACTCAAGCTACAGAGGAGATATTCTGGGCAGATCATGATTTGGATCACCCAATGGAGCTATCGACCACTGACTCAGAAAACTATGCAATGCTTTGTCTTATATCTGTAGCACAATCAAATCCCACATGACAGATCTAGTAGATTTGAAATCTATTAATTACTTACCCAGCTGGATAAACTGAGGTTCGCTTTTCACACCAGGACCTGCCCCTGTACTTGCTGCTACTTCAACACTATACTTTATGCCCGGAACTAAAGATGGAATGACCACGGAAAGGGTGGAGCCATCAACTGTTTTGTTTATGTGATAACGACTTTCATTACCAAGACACCAAACCTTAGATAAAAAGAGGAAATAGCAATATTAAGAACATGAAGCTTATTTGCATATGCACAATAATGTCCACTTATTATACAGTTTTCCATTAATGAGGGTCAACATTTTGTTCAAAATTCTTAATAAAAACTTGCAGCTTATTACGAACATAATACGTACTTTTAAGGGACATACAAGATAGTTGTGTACATCATAGCACAGCCCCATTTAATATATTGACGTATTATAATAAAATATATGCACAGGAATTTTTGTGGTCATGATCTACAGACTTTTAGAAATTATGGTTTAATTTTGTATATTCTATGTTTTGTTTTCTTTAAAATACATTTTAACGGTACTGAATATTGTGATTTTGGAAAGATTTGTAATTAGAATTAAAAATTATATTCAAAGATTTAAAGTTCTTTAGATTTTTAATTTACATACCTTGTTTACTTAATAAACTTTAGTATGCATTGGAAATTGTATATATCAAGTCTGCACTATGATAGTGTGTGTATTAATATACACACATATTGCCATATTTACTTGTATACAGCTTTTTGTTAATAGTGGATATTATGGCAAATAGCAAAATGTCCAGAAATAATGTTAGTGGAACTGTCCCAGCAAATCCCACTTAACAATTAAAGATTTTGAATGCTTTTGAGTCACTGGTAATAGGTCAGATTAAATATGAAAAAGTCTTCCAAGCAGATTAAATGTCATTTTTATTATTATTTTCTGTAAAAAATATATATTTTTTTTACAGGTAATAAAAAGGCTTTAAAAACAATCACACGTCACCATTACTTCATATCCATATCTATTTGATTGATTTTTTTTCAAGTTTTTCATTCTTGATGTTTGCCACTAGATGGCAGCAAATAACCATCCACAGATTTAATAGATTTAGTTTCTTTTCATTTACATAGTGTATATTAGGTTTTTGCACATTTTCCATTATAGTACTATCCAAAATTAAAACTACTGTAGTTTATTGTTTAGAAATTAATTTTCACCTTATCTTATAAAATGTTTTCCAAAAATGTGACCTAATTTTTTTGTTGTTATGGTCATTTCAATATTTGAGTTGCCACTGACTTTTTTTTAACTATACAAACTTTTACCCCATTAATAGATTTGCGTGATATCAATGTATATTTCTGTAGTCTTGTGACACAACTGGAGGTCATGGTTTGTGAGCAGGTAACACGTTTTAACAAATATAGTTGTTTTTACAAGTTAAAAACGATTGCCGAAATAATAAACTGATAGATCTGCATAACATTCAGTAAGTGTTTTTTTCTTAAGCAGAACAACTCATTTTAAGGTGAAAAGTAAAAAAAAATATATAACCATTAATTGGTTACCGTGAACTGACAAAGGAGAATGTTCTCGGATATTAAAAACATTGATGTTCTCTGAAAATATAGTTATTTGTTAAAAAAATGTTTAAATGATGAATTACGTTTACGAAAACACATTGGGTACTGTGATATGCTCTTGATTTACTTTACAACTACTTAAGACACCCAAAAAATGGGAAATTGTTGCAGACACTGTTTCTTAACAGATACTAAACATTGAGATTGGAAGGAAACATGTTACCTTGTATTCTTGGACCATTCCATTTTGGGTCTCCTCAGGAGGAGGCTGCCAAGCTACCACAACTGAAGTTCCATTTCCTTCACTTTTTGTTATAGTAACACTTTGAGGTGGAGCACTGGGCGCTATTAAAGAAAACAGACAAAACAAAGTAAATTATGTTCTACTGTCATCAATAAGACAGGTGTCTACCTTTTTTATAGTACATGCGAGTAATGCCATGGTTATCCAGGAACATTGAACTCAGTCCTGCTAGGAGTGCTTAAGGCCTGGAGTAATATGGGATTTGGTAAAATCTAATAGATTTGTGCATGGCAGAAAAATTTAGTTAGCTGAATTACATGTCTCGAAATTGAAATTTCGGAATGTCAGACAATAGTTCATATGATATTTTGGTTTGGCCGAATAGCCCTAAATATTTTGGAAACATCCGGACCAAATATAACAGGTGTAAAAAATAGTCCAATCAATATCCTGCATAATATATACATTGAATATATGTACATTTTTTAAGATAAATATTATTATACTATATTATTATCAGTTTTGCATTGTCTCACTATTTGGATCAGAGCACTATTTGGATCACTGCTCCTCCTTTTCCTTTTTTTCCCTCTATGTATTAATTAATCTGGGAATAAAATCAAACTTTAGTGTCTGTCCCGTACCCATCAATCATCTTTTTTTTTACTTCAATCATCTTTTTTTTGTTGCCATGGGTGGAACTCCGATACCAAATCAATCATGTTAGGCCATTGTACTTTGCATGGTCCATGTGGTGCTTCAGACGTATGGAATTCAGCCAAACGACCGAAACGCGGCTAAATTACAACTTGGCTGAATCCAAATGCACAACTCTAGTATTTAATATTAAAGACGACAATGATTGGGAAATAGCAACATATATATGGAATCCAGCCAAACGACCACAACATGGCTAAATTACAATTCGGCTGAGTTCAAATGCACAACTCTCGTATTTAATATTAAAGAGGTCAATGATTGGGAAATAGCAACAAAATATGTCCAATCGTGGACACTTTTCCTTCCCAAAAAGTAATCTCCTGGAAGCAATATGCTATAATTGCAGAACCTTTGATAGAAACCCAGACAGTTGCCTAATATGCTTATAGTAATTGTTAATCATTGCACCCAGATAAGTACTGTGAATATTTATTTCTGTGTAACACATGCAACAAAAAAAGAAACCCGTCATCTTCAAATACCGGGCAGTGACATACTAGCCTGTCATCTCTTTGGTTTTTCTATGTTTCCCTATCACCTAAAATAAATTACTGCAAAAAGTACACAAAGTATCATTTCTGAAACTAAATTAAACAAAAGTAAAAAAAAAACTATAAAACTTTTAGAATGAAGTCACCTTCTTCCAGTGTCTTTGCAAACCGCACTTCACTGTCAGCTCCTTGAAACTCATTAAAAAAGGGACGAGCCTTAATTTCATAATTTACGCCTTTCTTTAGCTCAGGGATTACTGCACTGTTTTTTGCTGGGGTTCTGACTTCAAAGATCGACCACGCTGTCTCACTGCGGCTTTCTGGGCTTGGTCTGTAAAGAATTTTGTAACCTTGGATGTATTGTGATTGCTGGTCCACCTGAAAAAAGATACATTCATATACATAATGAGGACATTTTATCCAGCGTGGGCTTTCTAATACTGACATTCTCATCATTTTAGAAAAGAACAATTTAAATGCTAATAGGAAAATCGAGGAGTCTTGTATGACTTAAACGAAATCATATATTGTATTCATGGTATTAACCTCCCATTTATGAAAAGTTTCTTTTTTAAATCTGCTTGAGACTTAAAATTCTGTGGCTTAGCAGGGAACAATAGCAACAGCAATTTGTATCTACTTACTGTCCAATGCACTTCTATTGACGAAGATGAAAGAATTGTTGGATTATGGAGGTGCAAAACCACATCGCCTAGTTCTCGCTGTACCTGTTTATGATCCACACCCTGAGTAGTTGGAGGTACATCTGAAATAAATAAGATGGTATTATCATAAAATGATGTAAAATTAGCTATGGACAATCATCGTATTAGTCATGATAGAAATTTACTGTAATGCCCTTATTACAATACATTTATACTGCCCTAGATAGACGTTAATACCCTTATAATATAGCATTTCTCAAACTCAATCTATACTATAATAGTTTTAATCTACAGAATGTGCTTAAGCAAGATATATTTACCTTATAAAAAACCTATAGGTTGATTGAAACAAAACAGTAGAATGATGATGAATCATGAGATCCTACAAAGGTTATTCCACCAAGCAACACAGATTACTTGGCAGTGTTTTGACCCACCAAGGATATTTATCATGCCTAACAAGCAACAATTATTCTTCCAAAAAAAGTAGGTAAACCGAAAAATGTCTTACCCACTTTGTCAAGCCTTAAAACTTGAGGGACACAAATACTGACACCAATTATTAGTATTCAAGGTCTAGTTAGTTAGTTCAAAAACCAAGAGGAGGTCCATCCATAAAGCTGGTTCTTTAGATTTTGGAGTTTGGCATGCCTTCTACTACAATATGTAATTAGTGTATTAGAAATAATTGCTGATATATTCCTATGAAAGGGGTTTGGCAAATGACTCATATGGGACAATATTTATCAAGGCAAAAACAGACACAGTTCTGGAGTTAAGTTCTAAATAAAGAAAAATCCCCACAGAAAACAATAAGATGTCTCTGAGGATTTGCCACAGAATGGCAGTTGTTTTGTCTGCTAAATCTGGCTATTAAATGTCTACGTGGTTGTGAAATTACTAAGTGACTCGTACTATCTTTTAAAATAATAAATATAATTGTAAAAGTGCCACTTTTACAGAATTTTCATAGCTCATCCCCCAGCTACCTATTAAAGATGCCCTGCATTATCACAGTTGTTTTCAAACCAATATTTTAAGAACTCCTATAAGTGAAAAAGTGCCCTATTAAGGTACTTTAAAGACTTGCCTGTGGTTAAGTGTGGAAATCTATAGTGCATGTCTCATTACAATCCACTTGAAATATTAAGAGCATTGCATTAATATATTGATAACATTCCATATTCCATTAGGTGGTGTGTTTGTACTCTTTGGTGCTTTGCACTACTTATAGAGAACATTGAGTGACAGCAAGGGATTGTTTAATAAAATATTATTTTGATATATCGTATCCCATAGGTGCCTACATGTTGGCACTGAATCTCATTGGCATTGGACATATTCATCTCTGGACAGGAGAAGCCAAAAAAGTTCAGGTCCAGTTATACTCAGTCAGCTTTTCCCAGATAAGTGCTGGCTGTGAGTAGTTCTGCAGTTGCTGGAATGATATTTGAGGACTATCCTTTGTCATGGAAATGTGAGACTAAGACATTGGTCCTATACCGTGACACTATAGATAGTTTGGTAGCATGATGGGAAAAGCAATTCACAATCACTGACAAACTTATCAGACTAAATACCTTGTGTTTTCACAGGATCCGATATCGGACTTGGATCACTTATTCCATATGCATTAGCTGCTCTCACAAGGAAGAGGTAGATTGCATTGGGTTTCAGTCCTTTAATGGCAAACGATTCGGTTTTTACATTTTCTGCCACCGTTTGCCAGCTACTTCCAGATGCATGGCTGAAAGAGATAGACATTAGTAAATGCAATAAAGCAAACTCTTCCAATATTTTAAATATACTATCTTTCATCAATTGTATGTGCAGTACCTGAAGGCCTCTATGATGTATGATGTTGGAGTGGCTCCTGAATTCAGATTTGGTTGCCATGATAATGTTACAGTGTTTTTGCTGACATCGGTCACTTCTGGTTTTGATGGAGCACTGGGAATCAGGTTTGGATCAGTATCTCTGGGTGGTTGGACTGGAACACCAAATTCTAAGAATAATAAAAAAGTATCACAGTAAAAAAAACTAGCGCAAATAGCATTTTATTCCTTTACTCCACATTCTAATGAATAGCCTTTAAAACTGCGTATAACTTGAACGGATTGTTTTTTAATCTGTTCGGCAGTTTCACGAGATGGCTAGGTAAAATCTGCTTCCGGCTTAATGGATAACTGTGAACACGGATTCTATTGCCAGCTGTTTTCATGTGCTATTTTTTATACATTTTATTATTAACTGTCAAATTTAGCATTTGGAATGACTGGCCAAAATGTGCAGAACTGGCATGTGAGTTAACATTACCAAAAAGCATACCCTACTTCAGTGAAATACACTTACAACAAATATAAAAATAGTATCTCTGTTGTACAAACTATGTAATAACTCCATACCCAATGGCTGCAAAATTGGAAATGTTTTAAACTGGATTGTTTGCCTTCTTTTGGAACAGCAAAAAACAGATGTGAAGAAGGCTGGACTTGATAGACAGATGTCTATTTTTAGCCTATGTAACTATGTAAAAAAAGCATGTTTCTTTTCGTGCCTTTTAAATAAATCTCCATTTATTGAGAAAAAAACAAACAAACTCTGAAGAAACAAAAATATATAAAGAACACAGGTAGAATCTAATTTCACAGGATGAATTCTAAAATGGATAAATCTAAAACAGATTTAAAAAAATAAATCACAGAAAAGCATTTTAACAGCTGTCTTTTTACCTTGGACTTCAATGTACGTACTCCAATTTGCTTCCCCGCTTGGAGTTGATGCAGTGCAGGTGTAGCGACCAGTGTCACTTAGCTAAAAATAAGGCCTAAAATTAGTATTTCAAACTATGAGAAATTCACTGGCATGGAAAAGTAATTATGTTTCTATCTAGCATTGAATGGTCTGGCTTAGTAGGAGAGCTATTAGGTTTTCAGAGAGCCAGTGTGTTTCATCACTTCAAAAAAAGTGGCAAAATATATTACTATATTTGGATAGTAACACTAATAATAACCATTATCAGGCTAATTACTCAATTAGAAATGCAAATATTTGCAGAAAGTAAATGCATGTAAAAGGACGCATGGAACATTAAATGCTGGATTATGAAAACCGTTGTTTAACCATTAAACTATGGAATCCCTTGTTCCATTTGCCAAACAAATAATTCTTTAACAATGTATGTGTCTGTTTAAATGTTTGTAAATCTTAAAGCATTCTTATGTCTTAATATACACACAAAAAAATATTAATCTGATTCTATATACTGCAATATTAATAAATAATATAAAAAAAATAAAAAAACACAAAGAAAGAACTAAAATTACGTTTCTCTGTAGAGACAATGTTAAGTAAGGTCACAGTTATATATTTGCATTTTTTCCTTTGTATATAAATAAAGCTGATTAGACTGTACAAATGCACATATAAACAAATCATACATCTATTTTTCATTATGCTGACTTCATGTGAGATTAGCAAATGGACACAGATATATGGACTGACAGACAGTGACAGAGCTGTATGTTCTCCAAAAGGCCAACCAGACCGGAGACAGCAAGGTGGGGGGCAGAAGGCTCTTCTGTTTTCATTTTATTATTGTTTTAATTATGGGTATTTAATATTGGGAGACTACTTATTCAAGCAGCTGCATGCTTGACGTGATGTGCTGGGAGACACGAGGCCCCACCATCCCATAGCACTGTAATTGATTCACTCCTTGGGCTCCTCTTGTGCTGCCCTACACCCTGCTGTGTGAACAAGATTACTGTAACCACACTATCTAACTATTCGCCACTATGGTAAATTGCAGGCAGCGGGTGCCACAATGTGTTTACTGGCCAAACCCTGCCTTTTGAACTGAATAACTCAAAAAGAAGCATGGAGGTGTCTGTGCACTGCAGTGTACAGCTCAAATGCTCTTCCATGGATACCAGAAACAGCTCTACATTAACACTGCTGGATGCCTCAAAACTATGGATCCTTTCTTATCTCCTGAGTCTTCTGTATTTCTGTGTGTGTGTGTGTGTGTGTGTGTGTGTGTAAGACAGATGAGACAGAATGTGTCCAAATATAGTGCGTATATATTTTTATATATGTAAAAATATGTACAAATGCAATCATATTTAATGGGCACTTATTCGTTCACACTCGTTGCACATAAAGGTATCTGTAATTGGTGTGTGTAAGTGCAGGTGTGGTAACCTGTATCGAGACATATACTAGGTTGAAGCGAGAGCCTATTAATAGATATATAGACAGACTGAAATAAATTCAATAGGGTCTCTTAAGTCATTGCAAAGCCATCTACTCTTATTTTCACAGAAATATTTTTCCTGAAGAATTATAGGAAAATAGGAAATACCGTACATGAATGGATCCCTGTACCCTTCCAGAGGATTTCATTAATTGACCAATGGGAAATAACACAATGCCATTCTTCTGGCCATCAATCAGGGTAGGTGTATAAATGAACATAATTAGTGTAGTGAGTTATATACCCTATGGGGACCAACAGACCCATTACCAGCCAGAATCCATAGGCACTGTATTACACCTTGCTCACACACTCCTGGTGTGGAGTATAAGGGCCTAAAGGTCACATTTCATAGATTGGTCCAATAAAGCTTAATATACCGGCTCATTATATATATATATATATATATATATATATATATATATATATATATATATATATATATATATACTGAGCACCACAACATGCAAGACACCAAAGACACATCAGTATTGTGCCTTAACCCCTTAAGGACACATGACATGTGTGACATGTCATGATTCCCTTTTATTCCAGAAGTTTGGTCCTTAAGGGGTTAAGGATCTACAGTAGAGAACCCATTCTAGTAAAATACCAGGGGATGCCCATTCCACCTTGCATCAATATCTCCCTCTATCTCCCTAGATTTAACAGGCAATGGTTAACTGTGCTGTACCGTATCCAGGGTTACAATTATTAATAATTTTGCATGGATTCCTATAGAGTACAGTTAGGAAATACATATTTTAAGTGCCATTCTCATCTTTAGTGGAATAAGGGAAAATAAGTGTGCTTTTTTTTTCAGAGCACTTAGTAAATAGTGTTCAGCATCTCTCTGGTGACTGAAATAGAGAAATTTGAACAAGTTGCATTAATGATTTACCCCTGGACATAGGATGAGAAGACAAAAAATACCTGGTCCCTCCTTCCTGGTTAACAAATAGCCACAAATAACCAAGCACATGTTATTAACCCTTACATCTCACAGGTCAATCATTACAAAGAGATATACCAAGTTTGGTGCAAGAGAGTCGCATTTGTATTTATCCAAGCCAGCTAAAGTTAGCATATTTTGGTATATATCATAGCTAGTGAATAGGCTTCTAGTAGTCACCTTGAGTTGACTTCTAATAGTTCAGTTTAAAATTCAGATAAATCGATTGATTGATTAAATCATTGCTACATAAACAAAGTGAGCAATGATTTCACTCGGATATGTGAATCGTAATATGGTCTTTGATCAGATCAAGGAAAACATTAGGAAGGCTTCATGGGTTCTTGGAGACTTTGATCCCATCTCAGGATGTGGTCCAATTAAAATGTTTGTATAGTTTTACATTTGGGTGGGACAGTTAGTAGCAGCTTCAGATTTCCACTTAGAGCAATCATATAAATCCCATACTGACACTGAGATTTCCAGGTTTCTCTCTCCATATGTTTTAGAGACTAAGTAATTTAGGAGGAAAAAGGATATTTACTTACACGGATTAATTACAAAATAAAACAGACAGAAGTTACAATGCATGTAACTTTAATTTTTGATAATATCATAATCTGATGATACTTTTACTTTACGATACAAATAGAGGGTGTGAAAAATCTCGAATGGTACCTTAGTGTATCGGATCTGCAGTGCTCCTGATTCAAGTTGCTTGATACGAGAATCCTGGGTGGGGACTAGGATTCCATCCTTTCTCCAGTGGATTGTGGGAACCGTGCTGCCTGTAGCTATACAATTCAGTAGCAACGTGCCATCAACAGGTACTGTTTGATTACGAGGGGGACCCTGACGGATGACTGGAGGAGGCCGATCAGCAACCACTGCCGAAAGGAAACAGGAAATAGATTTCTACAACTGGAAGCAATTTTCTAATCAATCAAGCAACAGTGGTGTCTTTAGGCTTTGAAACAAACACAAGATAATTACGCTAGTAATTAAACTATGAAGAATACATTATTCATGGAGAATTTTAATGATAAGCATGACACAGAATACTGAAACTGTATCTCTTATTTGTAAGAAGAGACAGTTAAAACGTTCTGGAATTCTGGAACTTTGAAAGTGAAAAGGCAGTTTTAGAATCCAAAACAAGAATTTTCCTATAATGACTAAAAGTGCTGAGAAGCAACATATGCAGTTTCATACGTTTTATCCACAAAAAAAAGAATAATACAGTGAGGTGAAAGAAAAGCATTAGTTCATCGTGCACCCATCCATATCCCAACTTCTTATCCATTACATTAATGGAAAAACAGATGCTTGGATGATATGCAAGAAACATATATCAGCAGAGTTCTCATGTTCCTAAATACATGGAACCCTATTATTCACTATTTCTGATATATGGTTTTAATATTAATAGTATGAATATTTTGGAAGCATTTTACAGACCAAAAAAATATGAAGGTTTAAAGCGTTTGCAGACCCTGCACATTGAGATTCACAAATTAATATCTAAATCAGAACTGTTGAAAACACAATGGTGTGTTGTCTTCAAGGACTTTGCTATGGTTTGCAGAATTACATCTGATATATTGAACGACATACTTATTTTAGAAAGACCTGTCACACCAGCGCAAGACTATAAAAAACAATATTATTACTACTGTAATTATTATTACATTTACTTGTCAAGTGACAACATTTTCTATGTTTACATTAAATGATTATTCAATGGTTTACAATAAATTAATTAACAAAGGGTGTTATACACTATTGTACAAACTGGTACAAAAGGAAAGAATATCCTTGTCTGCAAACCAAGGATCTAGCATGCAGAGCAATTTTATACAAAGAGCATGTGAAATGGTCCATGAGCTAATATGAGATTAATGGAAATGAGACCAAAGGTAGCAGTAACAAATACAAAATCTATAGGATATTAAAGGCAGGAGTCAGCAACAAACTGGCAACCCAATGGTCGGATCATGTCCTAACAAGATATTCCCTTCTTAAATAAATAAATATAGATATATTTTTGGAGCCTATACTGCATATGACAATGCACCTTTTTTACGGTCAGTAACAAAATACCTACATGTTTTCATTTCGTAAAGCATCTTTCTTGCATATGGACAGTTGAAAACACAATATAAGCATATTAACAAAAGCTTTCCATACCAGAATAACAACTACCTATGTGTGAACTAAATTATAATAGTGTACATTTAAAGAAAAACGTTCACAATCAATAGCCCATTAAAAAATATTCTTAATTGGATGCGGGAAAAATATTTGTAAAAAGTTTCGGCATTAGAATGCAGCATGATTCACACACAGTGCTTATTTTAGTTTATTCCATGCCAGAAACTAACAGGCAATTATAAACTCCGGCAGCACTAATTAAAAGCCTGCTTCACAAAGAATGCTGTAAAACAAGTGAAGGCACGGAGTGACTCCTTTTTTGGGGGAGGAAGGGCTACAAAGATAAGGGCATTCTATGACCTTGAAAGCTTTTGAATCAAAATATTTGCACTTTACCATCAGTGACTTCTAAGAAGGCCTTTGTTGTAATGCTCCCTGCAACATTTAGAGTCTGGCATATGTAATAGCCAACATCAGACTTTTGAACGTTTGTAATAGTGAGGTCACCGCTTTGAGACACAGAGAAACGACTTGTGGATTGTGGAGGTTGGTAGGAAAAGAGCAAGTTCTAGAAAAAGAGAGACAAATGGTTAGACTAATTGTATTTATAGTTTATACTACATATTTCAAATTCACAGTAAGAAAAAAAGCTATTATATTGTGTTAAAGTACAGTACAGAAAAAAAGCTTAATATCTGGTGGCAAATGTATTGGTAGAGGAAAGAAAAGGCTTGCATTTCAATTTAAACAGTCCAATTGCAATGGAATAAAATGTTATTTTAGAATGTTTTTTTTTTTTTAGTAAATTAGAATTGTTTTCTTCATTTAGTTAGTGGTATCCACATAAGTCCATAAGCGTGCTGTCTTGGCGTATTGGTGAAATACTTGATTCTGGCCTCACCTTTGAGCCTCACATCCAGTATGTTGCCAAATCCTGTAGAGTTCATCTTAAAAACATAGCCCGCTTCCGCCCCTTTCTTACGCAAGATGCTACCAAGGAGTTTGTCTGTATCCTAGAGAAGTCAATTCAAAATGCTAACCCATACCTATAAAGCACCTGAACAATTCTAGCCCCTCATATATCTCTTCACAGATCCATAGGTATGCCGCTTCTCGGTCTCTCCGCTCAAATTTGATTAACTCAGCCGATCCAATTCTTTCTCATAGGAAAGCACCTACAAACGAATGCGCCTGCACATGCTGCACTGCGCCAATCAGCATCTCCACATGGAGATGCATTGAATCCATGGGGAATATTCAGTGTCTCCACGCATTTTGTGCAGCACTGACACAGGAATCACCTTTATTGGCCATCTGAGTGACTGATACTAGATTGTTCCTAAGCACCAATGTAAACACTGAATTTTCTCTGAAAAGGTAGCATTTACATTGAAAAGCCTGCAAGGACAGACTATAGACACCAGAACCAGTACATTAAGCTGTGGTTGTTCTGGCGACGATAGTGTCCTTTTTACTAGATAGATACTCTTAAATGTGTATATAAATATCTGCCAGCAGGGGTTTGTGGCATAATTAGTTTATCCCTCCAACCAGTTACACTCATAACCTTAATGAATAAAACCTCTTCGTAAAATGATGGCAGACATACCACTGAATGATATTACATATCTCCCAAGTGTCTCTACTTGGGAATGGCAGTCCCTATTTTGGGCCTAAATCCCTCTGTCCCTCTTTTCTATCCTAATGTCACTCTTTTCCAAATTCTTACTGTCCCTGACAGAGCTCCACAGCAATAATACCTGCTTTAATGTGTCTTTGAACTACAATAAATGTGTTTAGAAATCAGTGTGTATAAATGAATCATTGCTCTTGTTCTAAATAGCATTTTAGTTGCATAACTTGTAGTAAGTCACCTACATTTTCTCAGCCCCACTTACACCCCTAAAATGAAAGTGTCCTTCATTGTCCATTTGTAATGTTGTGACATATGCTATTATATATAGAGTTCAAGAACATCTTGTTCAATCACAACTAAAAGTTGAAGGCTTGACACCACTAACCTATGAGCTGTGATAAATGTGCACTTGTCAAACCGTTAACAACACAATCCAGCCAAGTGACAACTTCATCTAGCCCACTGACAAGCCACTGAACTATCACCTATGATAAATGTGTACTCCCGAAAACTTGAAAATTTCAATGGAATTCCAGCATCACAACATGGTCCTTTGAATATCTGATGCTAGCATGCATTGAATGACTAACTCTTTTACAATCAGTAGAATGTTCTCTAAAAATAACCTCTCATGGTGGTGTAGAGTATTTTTTAAACACCTGGATATTATAATTATTACATTTCTAGTTCCATGAGAGTGTATAAGGTATAGGAAGTAATCGCAATTGGCAAGTGAATATTTATCTCTGGCTATTAGAATTTAACCCCTTGTGGATATCATTTCTTAGTTTTGTTTTTGCAAGTACCCAAACCTTTCTCTGGAACAATTCTAAACTGCATTAGTGGGCAATCTTGCTATCTTTTTGCTCAGAACATTTATTATTTGGCTAGCCACATAGATCCCCTATAGTGTACTACATATGAACTGACTTAAATATCAATTACTGTCACAAGAAATACAGTTCTTCAATATGATTGATATATTTTACTTAACGCCACAAGACATCATTCTGTATATGCAAGTTTACTAACATTATGCTCGTCTGTTTGTTTCTTTCTTTCTTTTTGCTATACATGAATAATTTACATTTAAATACCTTGTCATATTTGGGAAACTAAATAACGCTCTCCTGCAGTGAAAAATCTGTGGTAGCTACTTGATAAATGGATGACCTTTTACTGATGTAATCAAACACATGTTTGTATCGGAGAAATACAGCCAGAATGAAGTGATGAATTGTACCTGTCAGATCATTTATGGATCTGCCGCTGTTAATGATGTATGTTGTTGCTCCAAAGTATTGCCAGCTATTTTGATATCCAAATTTAGAGAAGTATTCATCCAAAGCCATCTTCAAATCAGTTATGGCATTAAATGAATACATCTCATTACAAATACTGATTCTGTAGTTTATTTTTTATTTATTTATTTATAGCTCGATGAAGTGATGATTGACCGGTAAAATTTACCACGTAATCTAAATTTCATGCTTAAATTCATGTAATTCGATCACAAAGTATATGACTCAAGAATGAAAACAATTACCTGGCTTCCCTCTTTTTGCCAGAAGATAGCAGGCTGGGGGTTTCCAGCAGCTTCACATTGGAATGTTACCGTACGACCCAACGCAACAACATGGTCTCGAGGTTTCACAACAAAATTTGGTGGTTCTAAACAGAGAAAACAAGTTAGATTTATTTTTGGAGTGGGGGAGTGAAAATTTGAGCAGAATAATCCATAGTTAACAAACGTACGTATTTCATAACATGTAGGAGAATTTCACTTATTATATGCAAATATGTCCACAAAATGTCGTGTGCATTTTCGCATACAGAGTTTTCCACATCCCTAATTATTTTTGTTTGGTAGCTACATCTTTGATCGAGAGGAGATCTCAGTGCTTTCAAAATTTAATGGTATATCTTAATATATTGACTTATTGACCCAAGTGTTAGTTTCACAATCAATAAGGTATTAAACTGTCTAGGATCAACATCTATCGAATATGTCTTGGTTTTCAAGCGGATGGCAGCTTTTTGCAGTTGACTGAAATCAGCTCAGTATGTTACTAAAGTATTTTTTTAGACAAAATAAGTTTGTAAAACTGTATGTGAATGATATAAAGGAAAGGAAATCTGAAACATCTGCTCCTGATGACAGTGCAAACACTCGTATCTTGGTCCTCTTCACTTGATTTATACAATTTGTACGGTCACTTCATCTAACAGTAAACAGGATGTGCAAAGAAGCATATGTTTCTGGGATACTGGAAAAGTAACTGTTGTTAGGCCAAATACAGTGTCTCCATCTGGAGAACATAGTCACAGGATTTTATTAAAAACTCCATGTGCATGCATGTAATGCCTACTTAATGTTTACAGCCTACATTCCCATCAAGAATACAATTATTATTGAAAAGCTTAAAAAACTGATTTAGCCTCATTTAAGAATATATACTATACTGGTGGTTAAAACCAGAGGAATAACAATTTTGCATTTACTTCTTGAAGAGTACATATTTTCTTAACTATTAGAGGAGCACTGAAGATTTTTGTTAACTTAACATTCTGTATTCTAATCCATAATGAATGGTCATATATGTTTAATAATAATAATAAGAAGAAGAAGAATATGCTATATGGGACTGCCAATATTGAGATTGATCAATCATAGAAGATCTTATCATAGAAGATTGCAAGGATGACAAAGTATGCCATTGGTCTTAAAGAGCCAATATAGTCATCAAAACTACTCAGCTTAATGTAGTGGTTCTAGTGTCTATAGCATGTCCCTTCAGGTTGAGCAATGTAAAATCTGCCTTTTCAGAGAAAAGGCAGTGCTCACATTGCTGTCTACTTTTACCTATAGTGGCAGTCACTCAGGCAGCCACTAGCAAGGTTTCCTGGATGTGGTCCTGCAATCTTTGCAGGACCTACATTCAATGCATGTTCTGAATTGCATACGCTGAACTCTCCTCACATAGATGCATTGAATCAATACATCTCTATGAGCAGATACTGATTGGCGCAGAGCAGCAATTTCCTACACATGCGTACTAGTCTCCCAATGCTTATCTATACCGTAGCATTGGGAGGCTAGTGTGCATGTGCAGGAAATTGCTGATCTCAGCCAGGGAGGTGGGATGACCATGGCAAGAACAACACATCACAGGTAGAAAGGCATGTAAAATGCTTTTGTTTTAGGACATATAAGGGGATCTTGTCTTGAGTGTGGGGAAAATAGAGAAAAACTATTCCCTTGGATGACCATGTCTTTGTTCTATTCACATAACAACAATTTTAATTTGCATTAACAGAGGAGAAACAAAAATCACAAAACAATTTTTAATACAGTTAACAAATCTAGATTTTGGGAAAGTATTTTTTTTGAAGAAAAAAATGAAACATTTAATACATGCAACCACATTACTTTCCTTTAATGTTAGAAGTGTTAAATAAAATATTACCCACTACTAAATAGTAGGCTGGCAGCAGCATCAGTAGGAGAAATATGGAAAATGAGAATCACAAGAGCAAAGCATTTGCACTCTAAAAAAGACATAGTAATGGAAAAACAGGATGATACTATGAAATGAATATCCAGGAAAAATGATTTAGACAGTCCCATTGATTCATTCTTTTATGGTTGTTTTGCTGACCAAAGGACATTTTTTAATTAAATTGTATTTCGTAACCACCAATATTGAAGAAAATTTCCTTTATGCACGTGTTACTCTCATTTTATATCTATAGAATTGTACTTATAATAAAGCAATATAATAATTAATTTATACTTTAAAGTCGCATATACCAGCATTTTTATTTCTAATGCATTTTACATTATTGAATATTTTATATCCCAGAAAATCTATTTTGACTGCAAGTAAATAGATATATTTAAAACATTGCAATGCCTATTCTCCAATGATTGTTTACATGTTATCTAATTTCAAGAAATATTTAAGAATGGCTTTGATAATCAGTTTTCAACCTTGGAGCCCATTACCAGAGATGTTAATTTTCAAAATTAACAAATTTATAAAAGCTTCATTGGGACATATACTTTTTTTTTATATATATATAGTCATATATAAAGTAATTAATTGCCTTCATACTTATAGTGAACATTCTTCATAGAACACAAGGTAGTAGATGGTAGATAGTTAAGAGAAAAATGTGTTATGAGAAGCAAAAAAGTAAAGAAAAAATATTAAGTATATGAAGCAATTTATTTATATTTAATTAGTATTGTTACCTGACATAAGTATTTAATAATAATAATAAATATTAGTGATAGATTTTGTGCAACCAGAATTTTGCAATGTGTTACCTGTGATATCATTAATTCAAGTGGAACGCACTCTTACCAGTATGTCTGGGCTGCCAGTGACAAATAAAACATTGAATCTGATTGGTTGGTGGTGGGCAATGATGGGTGTAGATGAAAGGATGAGAGAAGCTTTATCCATGACTAGGTGATGGGTATGCAATTGCGAATAAAAATTCAACTTACCAGACACAACTAAAATGAAAAAAACAAAGAAACAAAAAAGAAAATGTATAAAATAAAATTCAAACTCATAAGATGAAAACACAAATGATTAATAGCATGCATATATAAATATACTTAAAAGAAAAAAAAATAATGCATACATAGAAATCTGAGATTAGGATGCTTCCGACTGACACTCTAACTGAATTATACCGCAAAAGCTATTCTCATAAATCATTGCCGCATTTAAAATGTAACCCTTTTAATAAAACTCATTATGACAGCTCAATAATAATGTAGAACAATACAAATTATTTTGTATTAAATCTTTTAGAATAGGAGAAAATTATTACTCCATTCACAGAGAACGCATGATAAGCACAAATTAAAATGGATTTTCCCAAGGTCAAAAGTAAAGCGGAATTTAGTTTAAGTTATTAAGGTGGCTATCTCATTCACAGCTGTTCTGTTCATAAAGATCTGGTTACTTTAAAGGAAATGAATACCTTGTTTCGAGCTATGTTAATTAAATACAGTGTGATAGGAACCCATGACATGACTTGTTTTAGGCACAGTCTATCGGTTTCTTTCACACTGTAACTTAAAGCAATTTTACATCTGACCATAAGTATTCAAAGCAACAGTTTTCTTCCCCTAGAAAACTATCTGCTTAGCCACAAGTATTAGGACCCTATAATGAATAAACTTAAATGCATCTCACATAAACAAAGCCATTTATTTCTAGAAAACGAACTATGGTAATATCAAAATTAGATATCAAAATTTAGGATAAATTAGTAGCGCTGGAAAAAAAAATCAACAATTCTACAGAACTGAATGTTTAGTTTTTTTTTATGCAATTTTAGTCTTAATTTTTTTTCAAGTCAGTTTAATGGACTAGTATTATACTGCATGTGGTTTTAGCTAATTAGTTATACACTCATACTTCGAATGTCTAGCGTATATTATATTACTGTGATGTCATGTTGGGTATTCACGATTCAAATCTGTACAATGGGAGGAACAGGATTTGCTGGGATTGGCCGATCTCTTCCTGGTTAATGCAGGAGCAAATTATAGTCTGGGAGCAGCAGAAAACTAGCCAAATATGTAACAATTTAATTTACATTATTCAATTGTTAATCTTTTCTTTATTTCTTTTAGATTTCAGTTGTGAAACCATATGTTCTTTTGAAAAGCCTGCAAGGTGAAAGGAGTATTGACATTTTGTGGTTTACAGAACTGGGATTATAACGTCCCTATAAATCAGGAATGTGTCAATCTGGTTTATCTATTGGTCAATAAGGATAATTGTCGAGGTTTGTTACATCTACATTAGCTGAGCAATGAAAACCAAAAACTCTGCAGAAAAAAGTAAAGATCATTGATAGAGTTAATATGCAAGGCTTAATGTTCCATACGGTCTCTGCATTGTAGTTCTTTCATTGAACATTTATCAGGGGGATCAATACAAAAAGTAAACACTGCTTCCAAGATGAAAGACTAAATCCTGCCGTACACTAGACCTCTAGACCTCAAAGGTATATTGCTCTTAACCTTTTAAAAGAAAGAACTTCAGGTTACAGTCGAACATCATGTGAACATATTCATGTTTGCTTTCTGCCACAGAGTAAACTCCAACATTTACCCATATTAAAAAAGTTGTGTTTTTAAAACTTGCAGCTTCAAAAAAGTTATATTTTTAACATATATATCACATTCTGTCTACAACTAACTTAGTTCTGTATGGTCTTATATGTTTTTAAAGGGTTGCTTCCTTGATATGCACTGGTCATGGTGCCTGGAGTCTGTATGTACAGCTTTTTGCTATGAAACGCAGCATATACAGAGTTTATCCCCTTCACCGCTAGAGGTGCCATTAGGGCATCATTAGTCAGTCTGGAGCAAATGTTCGGGTCTGGCTTATGCCAATTCTGGACATATAGCTATGCAAAGATAGACAATCATTGGCTGAAAGTGATCAGTTGATGCTTTCAGCCCATGAATGGCAGATGAAAAACTTTGTAGAAGTTGGATGCAGATCACCCAGCAGGATAGGCTCAGGGTGGAACCCAGGTAAGAGGGAAACTATTGCAAAATGATTTGACCCAAAATCAGCAATAGTGCCAGTGTGCTACTGGCATCATAACCACTCCAGCAGCAATCAAATGCCAAGTACAAAATGTAGTACTGCACTTAGAAAAAGTGTTTACATGTTGTTGAAGATCTACCCCAGGCCATCACTCAAGTCCAAAGTATATGCATCAATCCAGTATGCAAAATATTGTATATTGCAAAAGCAAAATATACACTGACAACACTTCTAGAGGCTGCTTGAAGGGGCACAGAGGTAAACTATGCAGCATTATCTTAAAATTTTCAAAAAATAAAAAAACGTTTAAACATAACTTTTTTGTTTCTAGAACTAACACAAAATACTAGCAATAACTTATTGGAAATGAAAACGTGTTTTATGTAAAAACAATCCAAAGGGAAAAAAAAGGATATTTTTATTTTATTTTTTTTCTGTTTCTCTATTTCCTATTTTAAACTAAACACAAACATAATTTATGAACATGATAAAAAAAATGTGTTGTTTTAAAAAAAACAAAAAAAAAAAAACTAAACATCAGTTTATGTTACTTGCAGGGATAAAGGAAATGCTAAAAGTGGAATTTTATCTCAGAATCTTTAAACAAATACATATTAACGTTTTTTTTTTTTTGCAGAACATGGAATGACATGTCCATTTGCATAGCTTGTAGAAGAGGATATTATTGTTTAGTATAATGTACCAGTATACTGAATAACATTCTGTTCAGTCATTATCAGACTTAAGAAGATTCATGTCTAAAGCTTACCCTGAACAGTTAAAACCGCTGACGCTTCTGCTTTTCCAACCATGTTTTCGGCAATACACGTATAGGATCCCATGTCTCCCGCTACAACTTTTCGGATCTTCAGTGTGTGATCATCCTTTATTTCATATCTTAACAGCAACAAATATAAAAAGAAAATGGTATAATTAATAAAAAATACAAAACTGCGTGAGATTGGACTGTGTGTTATAGGGTGCTATAGAAGTATATATGTGATTTAAAGCAACACGATAGTGACCTAGAAGGTGGAGTGGGGGCTGAAGCAGAGGATTCCCAGTGCTGAACACAAGGTGAATAATCTTTATTTTGCTTAGTTTTTTTAAATGGAAAATGCCTTTGGAGAGAAGGTAGGAGAACAGAAGGAAACAACAATCCTGAAATAATTAATGTTATTTTTGAGACTGTAGGTTCCCTTTAACCCACACACTTTTCTATTAAACAGTAATCACAATAGAACCTAACTAACACTACAAGCAAACTTGTTATCTGAATTTGTAGAGCTAAATGCACATCTATCCCTCTGCATGAAACTTGCTCCTTCCTCGTATCATCTACTACATTTTGTCATTTAACTTTTGCTAAATTTTTAAGCGTGGTATCTCAGTGAAATTATACGGGCCACAACATTCACACAGTCAGTTAGATCTAGCTCTGTTAGCATTAATACTGTGGACATGGTCTTAGGATACACATGAGCTTGATTGTTTTTTTTTTTTTGTTTACTGTTTTTCTCTTTAATTCTATCTTTGTCTTGTTTCATGTATTATCACATCTCTCTATAAGAATAGAATAAAGACTGTTTCCTATGGTACATGGTGTATTAGATGTATAAAATGTATTGCTAACATAGTCCAAAGCATATTGCTGATGGTTTTTCTAATATGACACTGTATTAGCTGTATTTTAATTTATAAAGTGATACTGTTAGCTAAAAAAAAATTACCTTTACATTAGTCACATAGATATAAATTTGTCAAGTTGGTATGCTAACATTTTTCCTGTCTAGCAATTTTCCTAATACATTTGTATTTACATTACCTTTCATTGATACTTCAATAATATGCCCCTAGCCTGCTCTATTAGATTGGTACATCTATTGATATCTTTTAACACATGGCACAACTTGGGATGAAATCTGTTGAAAAGCCTACATAGTTAGATCTTAAGTGCCCTTAAGAGTAATGAGTTCCATGTCTGGTAAGTGGAAATATAGCATTTTGTTATTGTCACATTGTTATCATAAATTTTAGTATTAGCATGTCCTTACTTGTCCCCTATTCATATTTTAAGACAACCATCTTTATCTTACTCCATGCCTGTACAGTAATTTGGAACATTAATGAATTCTGCAGACGATATTTTCATATCTGGCAGATTGAACGTCTACATGTAATTCCAAACAGTTAAGCAAATGGCAGCATCATATTTTGTATTAAAACGAAAATTAAAAGAATACCGTGTTTTGGGTAGATCTCCATCATCTTTTCGCCAGCGAACAGTAGGAACAGGATCACCCCGTGCCTCGCATTTAAACTCGGCACTATCATCGACAGTAACTGCCATGTTACTAGGTCTTTTCACAAAGGATGGTCTTTCTAGAATTTAAACAATAAAAATAATTTGAAATAATATTACATTTACTATTTTTTTTTTTTTAAATGATGTGATTAAATGATCTAAACATTGGAAGAATTTTAGCTTTAGCAGTAGAATTAATTTTGTTTAAAAACTCCTATGGAGCAAAGGCTCCCTGATCATCATGCGAAATTAAGTAAAAAAAAAAAAAAAAGTGGAAGTTACACAATTTTCTTTTACTTTAACAGTTTTTGATTTACAAAAATAGAAATCTTTGTGAAACATCAATTTGTGAATCAATTACATGTAACAAAATAATATATTTTGCCCAACAATTTGCAATTCTCCCCTGTTCCAAGTTTAGTGCACAAACACCACATCTGAAATACAAACAGATATAACACACAACACACTAATGACAAAGGTTCCTGGATTGGAGCGTTAACAATATATATATATATATATATATATATATATATATATATATATATATATATATATATATGTTTCGGTGACCTTACAACTATTTATATAGCTTGGTAAGTAATTTCGAAAAAAAATAAAAAAATATATATTTGTTAGTTTGTTCAGATTTTACATTTGTTTACCTAACACTGTAAGTTCTGCGACTTCACTCTCTCGTTCTCCCACCATATTTGTACCAACACAGACATATTTTCCTGCATCACTTTTTCTGGTGTAGGTGATCATAAGCTTTCCACCTCGTATCTGAAAAAAACAAGCATATATAAATAAAAGTAAACAAATAAAATTCATGATTTTTCACTTTTCACTCTTAACAAAGTTTTGACATTTACCAGGCTTTGCACAAGAGGTAGTGATATATTAATAAGAGACATGGAGCTTTGGTCCAATTTCATAACAATGATAGTCACACCTATGAATATACATGTGCTTTCTTGAGCAGGGGGACCTTGCGGGCGCAGCAGGATTTCAGTCCTTCACGGCATAGTGTGTTATCAATTGTTTTCTTAGTGACTATGGTCCCAGCTGCCTTGAGATCATGAACAAGATCCTCCCATGTAGTTCTTGCTGATTCCTCACCATTCTCATGATCTTTGAAACCCCACAAGGTGAGATCTTGCATAGAGCACCAAACCAAGGAAGACTAACAGTTATTTTGTGTTTCTTCAATATACGAATAATTGCACCAACTGTTGTCACCTTCTCATCAAGCTGCTTGGCGATGGTCCTGTAGCCTATTCCAGATTTGTGTACGTCTACAATTGTGTCCCTGACATCCTTGGACAGCTCTTTGGTCTTGGGTGTGGTGGAGAGTTTGGAATCTGACTGATTGATTGCTTATATGGACATGTGTCTTTTATACAGGTACACCCTTTAAGAGAGTGCTCCTAATCTCAGCTCGCTACCTGTATAAAAGACACCTGGGAGCCAGAAATCTTGCTGATTGATAGGGGATCAAATACTTATTTAACTCATTCATTGCAAATCAATTTTTGACATTAACTTTTTTGTCAAATGCGTTTTTTTGTTATTCTGTCTCTCACTGTTAAAACACGCCTACCATTAAAATTATAGACTGATCATTTCTTTGTCAGTGGACAAACGTTCAAAATCAACAGGTGGTCAAATACTTTTTTCCCTCACTGTATATCTATATACATACATACATATGTAATATACATACATATTGTAAGTTTTTTTTTAGATTTCAACCTAGACATCTGAAAATTTCATTAGCAAAATCTCACATTTTTTTTATATTTCTTTAGACATTTTAATAGTTTTTATATAAAAGTCCCAGATAACAAGATAAATAAGTTAAATGTAAATATATAATGTGCAGAAAAGGAGATGCTGATTTTATAGCAGTATTTAATACATTGCTAATATACCAGGTTATTATCCAGAATACATAATTCTATCACTATATGATCCTTCAAAACCCCCCATGGTCCATTTTGTGCAAATCTGCTTTGTTCTGTGCATGTCTGTGCATGTCAATTACTCCATACTTATACTCTACAAAGCTGTAGAATATGATAGTAAATCATACAAATATACAAATTAATCTTTTGGAAAAATATGCTTACGTTATTGTATGTCTAGAACTACATGAGTTTCCAACTGAATATAAAGAAAGAAGGCAACAAATTCATGATTGTGTTCAAAAATCAATAGTTCTGACAATGCCCATGACATATTTTAAATGCCAATATAAAATGTGGCTCTTTTATGCTATGCATTGTGGTTTACCTTGTCTTTAAAGCTATTTCCTAAACTACATATTATAAAATTGCATTACTATGCAATAGATGTAATGTCTGAGTCATTGACTGGCAGCTTCAGTACAAAGAGATTAAAATGGTCCAGCCATGAAATCATTGATAGCCTTCAAGCGTCAGATCCATGTACTGGCACGGATGAACAATAAATTAATCTATTTGCCCTAAGGAGATGCAACAAAAAGGTGATGAAAAGAATCACAATGACTTTATTATACAAACTATTTGAAAGAGCAACACATTCACTAGCATAGTGCATCATATTCCTACCTAGACACTGGTCATTTCCATCTTAATGTGCCTATGTTTTTGTATATATACATATATTTATCTAAAATGGGTTTCTATATAATACCTCACACCTCCCATTTAGGACAACTTTTCATTTTGAACATTTGTCATGTCATTGGCACCAATCCATGAAGGCACAGGATCAATCCTAAAAACGACAGCACTTTCCTAGACTGGCCTGATTGATTTCTGAGAAAAAGTTTATTCTTTGATCTGACGTGGGCCAGGTGAAGTGACACAACAAGTTCTGGATCAGCACATGTGACCCACATTCAGAAACTCAACATTTCTGGGCACTGAATAAATAATTTAGTTCCTCACCGATTCCTGGAATACACATTTTGACTTGGCCTAAATCTCCTTAAAGTGCTGGTCTTCATTTAGATAATGAAATAATTTGTAGGCCATTTACAGCCTGCAGGTCTTCAATTGTTCTACAGGGACTCGTAAAAGGTCTTGGACAATAGATGACAAATAAAAAAAAAAATTCTAAATCTTGGTTCTTATTCAATATGCTCTCTTTTTTCATTTATTTTTTATTTATTTATTTGGAACCTGTTCATTTCCATTCATGTTAAACTCATTAAGAGACAACACAATAATTCCATTTACGTGCACTAAATAGGATGAATGACAAAGTGAAAAATTGCAATAAGATTAAGTGTTAAGGTAAAGAAAAGGTATACAATTTCATGGAACTGAATAGCTAAAGTCCTCAGAGATCTACCGAGTGGCTTTTTAACATATGAAAAGAATAAGTTGAATCCTGGAACATAACAAAAATGCAGACAATATAAAGATGGATGTTGCAACCAAACTCCTCACATCATTCGTAACATATTAAGGCTTAGATGTTGTAAGTGTGAATAGAAATAGTGCACATGTTGAACACTAACGTGCACAATAACATACCTGCAGTGCTTTATACATGACAATTATTCTTCAAATTGAACTCTCTCTCTATTTATATATATATATATATATATATATATATATATATATAAGCTAAGCTGCCAAATGGATGTGTGTGTGTGTGTGTGTGTGTGTGTGTGTTTATTTCAGTGTAAATAAATAAAGCCTGGTATTTGATAGTTGATATAATTGCTACAATTAAATATCTTTGGAGTGAGAGCTTTGTGATTCGGCTCCTATTTTTCTGAAATCATATGGTCCAAATACTAATGAGATTCTGTGGTCTAGTTTGTAGTACAGGAAAGTGTTTTAAACCAGTGTAGCAGTGTTGCCTGATGCTTTATTCTTCAAAATCAAAAATGCATAAAATACTCAGAAAGAATACATAATCATCAGAGATTTTAGAGTTGCATGCAAATTACCATTTTTAAATGTATGTTCATGGGTCATAACTTTGGAGTCATACTGTATTTGGAATTGTTTCTTCTTATTCTACATTAATTAGTTGTTTGGGTGTGTTATATTTTTTTCTGTTGATAATCACTTAGTTGTGCATAATCACTGGGATTTTCAAAACACATTGGCTCGAGTCTCTACATAAAGAATGTTGTAAGATGCACTGATACTCCCTTTGGTGGGGACAAGTTATGCCTCTAAACTGAAGATTGATGATGATTGGGAATTTCCATGCAAATCTTATGGAATGCGTTATGGCTTAATATTTTCATGATGAGATCATTTAGAGACCTCCCAGCATAAAATAATGAATGACAGGGTGCGACCTCATAGGAAGCTAAAAAAAATACCTAGTTTAATTCAGTTACCTATTCATATTTGATTTGATTATATGTATACAAAAATATTTTTTTCCCAATGAAAAGTATTTGAATGATATATCACTTTTTATCATGATTATTGTTTTAATTTTGCACTAAACATTTATTTAATTATACACTCTCATTCAAGGCTTACTCCAAGCACCATAACCACTACAGCCTGCTGTAGAAATTAGGATGCCAGGAGTACCCTAGTCGGGTTCTCTGATAATGGGGAATACCATTTAGCAATGGTTTGCACTCTTATCTGAGTCCCCACCATGCTCAGAGCCTCCTGTGCACCTGGGTTACATGCTTTCAGCTTCTGCTAAGCTGCAGAAGACGGAAGCCAATCCAGCCCTCATTCACTGTCAGCTGACTGCTCTCAGCTAATGAATGCAATTGTGTGCATAGGAATATGTACAGAATTCACATTAGCCAGACTGAAACTCAAGTTTGGGGCCAGCTAATGACACCCCTATGTTGCTGCTGGAGTTAGACCTCCAGGAGCAGATGAGTTACATTTAAAGTGAAACACTGCACATGCAGCCTCAAGGCACCATGGCAACCTCAAATAATTGAAGTGGTCATGGTGTTTGGAGTAACTACTTAAGTAAAAGAAAATGAAGTTAAAGGTCACAGAAATAAAACTAATGGGACATAGAAAAAAATATGAATCCTGATAAAAACTCATATGTAGTGAGTAATGATGTTGATGTCTTTGATTTGAGCATGCATGGGTCTCATTTCTTCTCCATAAAGACTGAGCTCATCATATATACTTTTTGGCCCAATTATTTCACATTTCCTTCTAGTTCCTCTTGTAACAACTCACAGACAAAATACACACACGCTTTTCATATACAGAATCATAAACGGTCCCGTATTTCAAACACTGAATGTGATGTTTTATAAAATGATTGTAGAGGTTAACCCGGCTTCAAACAGAAAGTGAGGAGTTTTATGATAAACTAACAATTAAAGCTCATTAGCTGGACTCCCATAGTACAAACAAACTGCTAAAGCCTGACCTTGGATTAACTGGTAATCAATAGCAATCAGATGAAAGCAGTTATTCTATAGAGCGCATTCATCATTCAAATGAAAATTAAGCCCTTTTCTAACATTCACCCGTATGACTTTTTTCACTAGATAGTGAATTGTGGCTAGCTGAAAAATGTGTTTTTAAAATCAGTCTCAAACAAACAATTTGGAACAAAAAAATAATCCCATAGAAAAATAATAATCCCCTCAAATTCTTTGCCAGCTGTATATGATATAGAAAGTACCACTTTGTGCCTATAAAGGATAAAAACTGGCATGACTTACAGTGAATCTTTATCTGCATCCTATTTTTGTTTTAGAATTTAATATGGCAATATCATATTAAAGTATATGATTTAATGTTGTACTTAGGCATTATTTATATAAATGAATCCAGTTCTTATCTCTGACCAAAGAAATGCATATTGTCTACAATAAAAACATTGTATAACAATAACAGCTTGTTGCACATAAAAAATATATACGCAGTATTTATACCAAATAAATGGTTGTTATTATGACAAAAACCTCTCTGTTTAGCGAATAAACCTCATAGTCTAGCAATGTTTTTTCTGCTAACCTCTTTGTGGCTTCTAGAGTTCTAAATCTGTCAATCAGAAGCTTAAAGTTTTCACTTTAGTTTTTATAAAGTCTTGTTTTATGACTAACCTGAACTATTATTCTTAGTTTCTTTAAAAAGTCCATATAGTCAAATTTGTAAATAAAAAGTTACAATAAAATATTTTCAAACACTGTATTGTAAATATAATTATTTAAAAAAGGCTTGTTTAAAACTGATTTAAAAAAACAAAACTCAACTTAAATAACTGTATAGCCTATATATCTTTAGGCAATTAATAAAAAAACGTGTTCTTCCTTCTATAGGAAAACTTCAGCGAACGTTTACTTTGAAGTTTACCATCTTATGATCAGTACCAGATGAACTTCCATTGAACTTGCTGTCTGGTATGTCTACATTTCTCTGCCCTTAAGCATATCAGTTGATTTAAATGATTCGATACACAGGAAGCTTCTCGAGAATCATTCAACACAATGATGTTCACGCACCTCTGATGTTACTCCCCAAAAGCAAGTGAAGCTAATTATCTGCCACACTCATATTTATCTACTTAAGAGATCGTCAAGCGAGAGGTGTTGCGAATTATACCTATTCCTTTCTTCTAAATACAAGTACCGTTGAATTGTTTCATTACTGCACAGGACACCATAACTTTGGTGCCAGAAACGGGCACACATTTTTTTGAGCAAGCAGGTTACCAAGCTCCTATCCCATAATTAAATATAATACCGCCATGGTGTATTTACAGTACATACAGTGACAAGGGGAAGCCCCAGGGACACTGGCGGAACTACCGTGGTTGCAGGGGTTTAGCAGCTGCGACCGGGCACGTCATTCCAGGGGGCTCAGCCGTCCTGTCGAACCCCTGCAACCGGGGTGCCCGCCAGCATTTTGGTGCGGCACTGACCGCATGGAAAAAAAGCTGGGGCCGCATTGAAGGAGCCCATTGGGTGGACCATGCTCTTGGGGCTACCTGATGGCAATGGATTTCCTGGGGCCTGGTCAGCGCTGCTGCACTTTAAGAGTGTGACCAGGCCCCAGTGATGATATCAGAGCTGGGAGGAAGCTGTCACTTCCTCCCAACCAACAGAGCGCCATGCAGGAGGAGAGGAGGGAGTCAGATTGGGAGCTCTGACTTCCATCACCATGAGGACCCCAGGTAAGTCACTACATTTTTTTTTAACAGTTTGTGTGTGTGTGTGATAGAGAATGTCCGTATCAGTATATCTGTGTGTGTGTGTGTGTGTGTCTGTCTGTGTGTCTGTATGTCTGTCTGTGTATGTGTATGTGTCTGTATGTCTGTGTGTGTGTGTGTCTGTGTGTATGTGTCTGTGTGTCTGTGTGTATGTGTGTCTGTCCGTATGTATGTGTCTGTGTGTGTGTATGTATGTGTGTCTGTATGTATGTGTGTGTGTGTTTGTATGTCTGTATGTGATTACGTGTGTGTGTCTGTATGTATGTATGTGTTTGTGTGTATGTGTCTTTGTGTGTGTCTGTATGTATGGGTCTCTGTGTGTATGTGTGAGTTTGTATGTATGTGTCTGTGTGTTTGTGTGTATGTGTGTCTGTATATATGTGTGTGTCTATTATTATTATTATTATTATTATTATTATTGCCATTTATATAGCGCCAACAGATTCCATAGAGCTTTACAGGATATTATGAATTTATTCAATCTAACCCACTTCGAAATTACATAATTATATTTGCCACCATAACAATAAAGACATATTACTACTGGCTCCATCGGTTATGGTAAATGGCAATCTGATTTGCTTACAGTTTATTTGCACAGTATAAAGAAAGATAAATCACAATAAGTGTACACGATCTTCTGCCTTTGCCGTGGTCTCTAAATCTAACACAACATATTGTCAATAGAAGATCCATGCAAAGTAGCTAAGACTAGTGGGTTATATCTTTAACTAATGTACTGTAATATCTTGACATTGTTTGAAAAACCACAACTATATAAATAGTATTTCAGGTAATAAAATAAACATTTCTATTTCCATGTAGACAGGATCACTTTATTGTCCTACGTCAGGAAATGATCCTGAGTGCAGGATGTAAATAAAATCGAGGGTGAATGGGTAGATACAGTCTAGTGTAGTGATGAATAACCTTGGCATTATAGATGTCTATGGGCCACATTTCCCACAATGCGCATAAAATGGATTATTCACTAAGCAGGTATTTTTTGGGAGCTGAAGAATGACATGCAACATTCGCATCAATTTGGATGAGAGGTATATTGAGGGAGTATTTATTAAACACCATATGGCAGTAAACTGAAAAGAGACTGGTGGCCAGAAAAACATTTTCAACTCATCTAAGCAGGTCCCTTACCACCTCTTCTTTTGTGTTCTAACTTGTCTCGCAAATAGATACACATTTGTTTCATCCATACATTGTACATTGTACATGGTGGCTGAATATGTTACCTATTAATTATTAGAAAGCAAAGCATGGAGGAAAAAGCTAAACCATTTTTTCCTGTTTTCAAATACTTCAGTTTTCTTGTGATATTGTCCAGAATGAAAAGTCATTCAAATGCTGGTATCTTTTGTACTGAAGATAAGCCAGTCACACATCAGAGTGTGAGAGCAATGAATAAAGCAGGGCAAAGTTTGAAGAGGGTCGGAGAAATACATCTAAGGCTCATTTTACTTTGTACAGGTTGATATCCAATTCAAAAGCAGTGAGATGCAAAGATCTGCTGGAGTTATTAGCATGGGATAAACATCACAGAAGAAGATCAAAGAACAAGTTAGTGTGCAGCATTCACTAAAGAATGAGTACCTGGGAAGGGAGATCTGCTAGGGGAAATTGAAACATCTATCATAGGCTGATAAAACTCTTTTTCATTAAAAGAAAAATTGAGATAACATTTCCATATATGACAATGTATTGCACTGTTAATTTACGTTTATTTGTATTATTATATAATAAATGTATTAATATTGTATTATAAATAAATAAATAAATAATAAATAAATTATGGATAGCTTAACCTCTAAAACAAAAGTTGACGGTTGTGTATAAGACTTGTGTTAACCACATGGAAGTTTGAATTTTGTAAGTTAAAATCCCAAACTAAGTGTTTGCTATGAAATAG
This sequence comes from Pelobates fuscus, assembly GCF_036172605.1. Taxonomy (NCBI): domain Eukaryota; kingdom Metazoa; phylum Chordata; class Amphibia; order Anura; family Pelobatidae; genus Pelobates; species Pelobates fuscus. The sequence goes on from NC_086317.1 coordinate 52,544,602, forward strand.
CAAACAATTAGTTAGCATAACCTCTAACCTCTAAGACATTTTTTTCTAGTTTGCCTGATTTTCCTGTAAATTCTAAAAATTGGGACCCAACTAACCACAAGAGTTTTGGTAATCAGAATGTGATTATGCATTATGTGTTGTTACAATAAGTCTAGTTCAGGGGTGCCCAAAAGGTAGATCCCCAGATGTGTTAAAACTAAATCTTCCATGATGCTTTGTCCTATGCAACGCATACTGGTATAAATTAACTAAATGCCTTTTAATCTGTGCCAAAACAAATCAATCCGTCCAGGTTCTACCTGTGCATTCTTATTCATTGACTAAGACTCTGCAGGTAAGTCCATGATGGATTGATTTGTTTGGACGTAGATTAAAAGGAATTTGATTTGTTCATACCAGCTGAAAAGAATTTGTGCACAAGTCGAGTTACTACTACACAGTCCACTCATTGCACCATTGTATTAATTTCATTGCTTATCGCTTAGTAAACATGATCACACTATCAAGCAAGATTACAACATAATAGTAACAAACCTGTTAAACAAAGGAGATGTTACAACACCATTGTTCGAAAGAGTTAAATATGAATTTACTAACACAATAAGCCTACATCTAAATCCTTCAGGGGTACAGGTGTTGTGAATACCACATTTTCCTTTGATCTGTTCTTTGTCTTTGTTATAGCAGGTGGGAGAAAACTACTTTCAACCTCATTAGAAGGGAGGCTCCAAACCACATTAAACAACAATCACGATTGGCATGTTTATTTAAATTCATCATTAAAAGACTATTTTTAGTTTAAGATTTAGCTACACATAAAGTGTACACACAGATGTGTCCAAGAATTTTTGTACTTAAAGGAACACTATAGTCACCTAAATTACTTTAGCTAAATAAAGCAGTTTTAGTGTATAGATCATTCCACTGCAATTTCACTGCTCAATTCACTGTCATTTAGGAGTAAAATCACTTTGTTTCTGTTTATGCAGCCCTAGCCACAACTCCCCTGGCTATGATTGACAAAGCCTGCATAAATAATTGTATCTCAATCTCGAAATTGAACTTTAATCACATACAGGTGGCCCTTGCGGGGTCTAGCAAGCTATTAACATAGCAGGTGATAAGAAAATCTTAATTAAACATAACTTGCAATAAGGAAAGCCTTAATAGGGCTCTCTTTACAGGAAGTGTTTATGGAAGGCTGTGCAAGTCACATGCAGGGAGGTGTGACAAGGTTTCATAAACAAAGTGATTTAACTCCTAAATGGCAGAGGATTGAGCAATGAGACTGCAGGGGCATGTTCTATACACCAAAACTGCTTCATTAAGCTAAAGTTGTTCAGGTGACTATAGTGTCCCTTTAAGAGCAAAATGTTCACAAGAAGCTGATACATATGGTGTTCAACAACAAAAATTGGTACTCACCTTCTTCACACATGATATATTTTGGAGCTAGATTTTATTCGCTAAACCCCTTGGCATGAAGGGGCTAAATTACTTAAAGGGTCACTTCAGATCCCTAAAACACTTTAGCTTGCGGAAAAGCTTTATGCACGAAAAGTGTTTCCTTTTTTTCACTTTGCAAAAAGTGCAGATTTTAATACAAATTGGCACTTTTATAAATTAACCTGGTTTCCAAGCAGACAACAGGTAATGTTACTTCTTGGTTTCATTAGTTCAGTGGAGCTAAACTCAAGAGGCAGAAATTACCTAGAACCTAGCAAAGACTTCTCATTGAGCTGCATACAAATCTGTGATTGGACAACAATATAAAGTCTTGGCGTGGTTAGAAGGGGAGGGCTTGGAAAGGCAGCAGACAAAACAACCGCATGTTTTGCAAGTGTTTTTTATTTTTTTATAACTCCAATGCATAATTGAATGCATGCAAGTTTCCACGTGAGGTCTATCTACTAAACAGTGATATTTGTTTGCCAAATCTGTTATAGTGAGGCTATAAATAATGGATATTAATTGTAGAGTTCTATATGTTATTGTGGACTTCTCTTAATACTGTGAACACTATTTGTTCCTGTTCTTTTTTATTTTTTCAAAGTTAGTGCAAGACTCGGGATAGAGTTAGGAAAGAAAAACTCTAATTACCATAGGCACGCTAAGCTTATTTTAATATGTATGGCAAAAAAATTGAGGGCATACCCAAAACCCTGAATTAAAGAACTTTCATACCATTTGGGGAAATGGGTTCTCTTGACATTCAAATCTTAGCATATGACCCGCCTTTGTAATCATAAAAAAAGTTTCACTTCCATGTTGTCGGGGACTAAGAACATTTAAGAAAATATTCTATATATTAAATACTTGCTGAAAATGGTTTTGTGTTGTGTAACCTATTAAGCACATCTCAGATTTGTAAAACATTTCATTATTTGAAGGAGGAAATAAAATCCTAAAATATCAGTAAGACGATTACTCACAACCCTGCTTTTCAATCATGGGAAAAATACAAATCAGTTTATTGCTCATTCTTCATCAGCAACAGACAGTAATGTTATTCCTAGTACAGGGACAGATGGTACCAGCAGTAAAAGAACATAAGAGTCTGCAGTTTCCTTAACATATGGATCAACATCTTGATACACAGTTTAGACATAATCAGAATTACTGTACAATTATTGCTTAGTAGAGTTTCATATTCTTGGGTTTCATTAGTACATCCTTTGACGTACAAGGAAATGAACCATACACAAAACACATGCTAACGACTGGTACCCAAAGACATTTTCCTGATTCTTCTACAATATAACCCTGTCCTTTGTGTATGCTCCAGATGTTAAACATAGTACATGCCTTTCTTAAAACTGTTGCATGTAGTAAACATATGTACTCTGTATGTTTTCATTCTAACATAATGCATGACACCAGCATGCTTAGACAGGTTATATAAGAAAAGTTGAAACTGAGCGTTCGGCATTTCCATTAAAGTTTATTCAAATAGTGTCAATTATTCTTTAGCTAAAAAATAAATATCTCTGTTCCTTAAATTGTATTGTAGAAGATTGGCTTCTATGAAATCATCCCCTTTTGGGTAACAAGTAAAGACCTGACCAGCATTGGCTTCATATGAAGCACATCTTCTTTTGATGAAATGGATAATATCACCTCACCTTGAGTGGAAAATAAACAGTGTCAAGGAAAATAAACAGTGCGTTTAATATACTTTTTTCCTAAAATATAGTTAGCAGCTAAACAAGTGTCATACCGAGGAGTCCCAATTGGTCAAAACTGCAGTCTTAGCTTTATAATGATTCTTTCCTATAACATGTATTTGGCTGTAGCGCTATGTTTAATACAGCAGATCATTGCTAATGGACTTTGCAGGTATGCCATTTGAACTAATTTGTGTGTCTTGTATGACAATCAAGGTGTATTGTTATATCATTCAGAGTTGCTGCATATATTTTGAGTTCTCAAATGAGTAATTAAATCAGATACTTAATTCCCTGTTAATTATACCACATGTGGCACCCCTTTGCGAAGGCACAATAAAATTTACATTTCTCGCATGAAATATGCAAGCATATATGTATTTATGACAGCTATACTGTTGCCATGTAACAGCTGCACACTTTCCAAGCATTAAGATAAATCAAGTTGAAGTGACAGAGAATATTTGAAGCAAACACTTTTAACATAATTGTTTTAAAAAATTACTAAACTGGAGGATAGTACTTGAAGAATGACTGCATTACAACCATTACAATAGGCTGCCGTAGTTATGGTGCATAGAGTGTGTTTTAAAGGAACACAAATGTGTATTTCTGACCCTAGAGTGTTAAAAATACTATTTAGACCCCCGGCCCCTCCTTGCCCCCCTTAAATATAGTAAAAATTCACCTTATCTCCAGCACTGTGTGGCTTCACCGGTGCTGGCTCTTCCCCTATCTGCCTCTTTGGCTGACATCATTAGAATCTCAATGCTTCCACGTAGCATTGGATTGGCCAACTCTGATGATCTTAGCCAAGGATGTGGGGTGAGGGCAGAGCCAAACACCACTCTGGAAAATCACCTCCTCATAGAGATGCATTGAATCAAAGCATTTCTATGGGGAAAGTTCAGCACCTCGATGCAGAGCACTGACCAAGGAAACTTCTCTAATGGCCATCTGAGGAGTGCCAATTAAAGGTGTTCCTAGGCTCTAATGTAAACTTTCTCTGAAAAGGCAGTGTTTCTAGCAAAATGAATGCAGGGAAAAGCTATGGACACCAGAACAACTACATAATTACATTAATAAAAATGTAATTGTTCTGGTGACTACAGTGTCCCTTTAAATTAAGCAAAAAGAAAAATTTGAAAAAAAAATGAAGTATTCTATTTGTTATTATTATTATTATTGCCATTTATATAGCGCCAACAGATTCCGTAGCGCTTTACAATATTTTGAGAGGGGGGGGATGTAACAATAAATAAGACAATTACAAGAAAACTTACAGGAATAATAGGTTGAAGAGGACCCTGCTCAAATGAGCTTACAGTCTATAGGAGGTGGGGTATTAGAAACATTAGGATAGGAAATATCAAGTAGGAGTGAAGCAGAGCTGGAGGAGAGAGCAAAGCACTATCCCATAGGGACAGGTATGTAAGGGAGAGATTACTCTGGGAGGCCATACGCTTTCCTGAAGAGATGGGATTTAAGGCCCTTCTTAAATGATTGAAGACTAGGGGAGAGTCTGATGGCAGTAGGCAAGTTATTCCATAGGAGAGGAGCCGCCCGTGAGAAGTCCTGCAAGCGTGAGTTGGCCGTACGGGTGCGAGCAGCGGTCAGGAGGTGGTCGCGGGCAGAGCGGAGGGTACGAGGAGGGGCATACCTCTGGATCAGTGAAGAGATATAAGAGGGGCTGGAATTGTTCAGTGCTTTAAATGTATGGGTTAGCACTTTGAATTGACTCCTATAGGATACAGGGAGCCAATGTAAGGACTGGCAGAGGGGCGAGGTGTGAGAGGACCGACTGGATAGGAAAATCAGTCTAGCTGCAGCATTCATTACAGACTGTAGCGGGGCAGTACGGCTTTTGGGGAGACCAATCAGGAGAGGGTTACAGTAATCCATGCGGGAAATTACTAGAGCATGGACAAGCTCCTTGGTAGCATCTTGCGTAAGAAAGGGGCGGATGCGGGCTATGTTTTTGAGTTGGAACCTACAGGACTTGGCAACAAACTGGATGTGAGACTCAAAGGTGAGACCAGAGTCAAGTATGACGCCAAGACAGCGCGCTTGTAGGGATGGACTTATGTGGATATCACTGACTTGAAGGGAGAGTGAGAGAGGAGGATCAGTATTAGGAGGAGGAAAGACAAGGAGTTCAGTTTTAGAGAGGTTAAGTTTGAGAAAGCGTGACGACATCCAGTCAGAGATGGAAGAGAGGCAAGCAGTGACACGTTGCAGGACGGCCGGGGAGAGGTCCGGTGAGGAGAGGTATATCTGAGTGTCATCAGCGTACAGGTGGTAGTTGAATCCAAAAGAGGCAATAAGTTTTCCAAGAGAGGCAGTATAAAGAGAAAATAGAAGGGGACCAAGGACAGAGCCTTGGGGAACTCCAACCGAGACAGGGCGAGGGGAGGAGGTATCCTTGGAAAAGGAGACACTAAATGAGCGTTGGGAGAGATAGGAGGAAAACCAAGAGAGGACAGAGTCACAGAGACCGAGTGATTGAAGAGTTTGAAGGAGGAGAGAATGATCAACTGTGTCAAAGGCAGCAGAGAGGTCAAGGAGAATTAATATGGAGTAGTGACCTTTGGATTTAGCGGAGATTAGGTCATTAGTCACTTTGATAAGAGCGGTCTCAGTAGAGTGGAGAGGGCGGAAGCCAGACTGAAGAGGGTCAAGGAGAGAGTTGGAATTAAGGAAGTGAGACACACGGGTAAAGACAAGTCTTTCCAAAAGCTTTGATGAGTAAGGGAGCAGGGATATGGGACGATAGTTCGAGGGGGAGGACGGGTCAAGAGATGGTTTTTTCAGGATAGGTATTACAGTGGCATGTTTAAGGTCAGCAGGAACAGTGCCAGAAGAGAGAGAGCAGTTAAAGATGTGTGTTAGGATAGGCACAAGACAAGGGGAGAGAGATCTGATGAGGTGAGATGGGACAGGATCAAGTGGGCAAGTGGTGGGGCGAGAGGAATGGAGAAGTGCAGCCACCTCTTGTTCAGTAGCTGGGGAGAAAGTCTGAAGGGTAGGGAAAGCATGATTTATGTGTGGTTGAGAAAGAGAACGGCAAGGAGGGGAGAATTGTTTCCTTAGCTGTTCAATCTTTTGTGATACTAAGACTGGAACCCAATAAAAAGTAAGATATTTTCACTCCCATCAGACTAACAATGCTGAAAGACTCCATCAGAATCCCCATAATTTAAATCTCACAACCTGACAGTTCATTCTCACGTCCATGAGAAACTTCCTATGACCCCAATATATATATACAAATACATATGCCAGTCTAATAACTTACAGTTATTCTTTCATCCTTGTCATCTATTGGTGTACCATCTTTTTTCCAGGATATAGTAGGCTCAGGATGACCTCTGGGAGGTTGGCATTCCATTACTGCCGGTTCACCCACTGCCACCATTACATCAGAGGGATTTTGTCTGAAGTCATCTCGCAAAACTGTAAGAAACAATAGCATAAATGTATGAGAATATTGTAAAGTAAATCGATATCCTTGTTTGCTTTGTGTATTGCAGTACTCATCACAATATTAAAGAAATGTAATCCTACAAGCAATGTTTGAAATGCTTTGGGTGCATATTGCTTGTTCTATCCAGATGCAAGATCTAATACCATAATACAAAGTCAGGTCAACTTTGCAATACCAACATGACTTGTATTATACAGTTTCATTTCTGTAATATGTTTTTGAATCATCCTTCAATGGATTGGCAATGATCATGATATATACCAATTTCCATAACACAAAACTGCAACAGAAAGATGTTTCATATCATCCATATTCGTTTAGTTAGAAGCATTTGTTATTAATAGAATATTTTGAGGACGCAAGAAAAGTGGCTCACACACACACACACACGCACACACACACTTTTGTAATTTGTGATTTATGATAATATTTAGTATTTTTTCATTTTTAAATGTCTAAAATATATGTACATTTTTTTTAAGCAGAAATGAATAACTGTCTATACTTCTCTGGAACCATGTCAGCTTATTGGCTTTATGCCTTCAGTTATCCCTGACCACATGCTTCTTTGGCACTCTCCTTGTGTTGACCTCCTGCCTCCCCCCATTTTTTCTTTTGTTGTTTTTTTACAGTATTGATTTTGGCACCACACTAGGGTTGACATTTGTTTATACGTATCACAAACACCATCTATTTACTTTATATGTTACACTAGCATTAGCTTAGAACTCGGAAACTTGAGTAAAGTACATAACATTCCATTTGTAAATGCAAAATAATATTTTGAAAACTAAACGCGAGTAGTATAAAGTAATAATGGTAGTTAAAACATGAAACATTTAGTCTCCATACTTCTTGTTTTGACAATTTAAAGAATATTTAGCAGTAAACTCATACTTGGGACGTGATATACAGTAATTCTCAAGATAGATGTTAGATAATTAACCATAGATCACCGAAACTGCACTGAAAGTACTTCTATATAAAAGATACAGTACGTTTTATCTAAGATCCTTCCTGAGCTATTATTCTCTTGAAGCCAATAGAGTTTAAATTTGAGGAAAATTGAGGAAAATACATTTACTTGGGCTGGGTGGGATTATACCCAAGTCAAACCCAACTCTCCTTACTACTTTTAGAACCTCAAGGAGCATGCACTGGTTGTGCCCTTAAAAGTGCTGTAGTGAAAACCACACATTTCTGAGTTTTGCTGTTGCTTCAAGCATTCCTACACATTACAACACTTTGTAACTAATTAGTAACGTTTATTGACTGACTATCACCTTTTGCAGACCAGTATATGGACAATTAGCCACAGAATGTATTACATCATTCCGGATGCACAACGACTGACAATCAAAGAGACTCAACAGCAAACCCAGAAATACATGGTAATTGTTATGATCATGGCTAACTGATATGTAGATCAATATAAGGCTTAGTCACTAAGGCCCGAGTAGCCAAACTGGAAGCCAAGCCGCAAATTTTTCGAGGTTTTGCTATTTTGACCTTAAATTAGAAATTGACTTTGAATCACTTAGAATTGTAACTTTAATTAATAAGCCTGTATAAATTCTAGTATCCCTAGGTTTAAAAAAAAAAAAAAAACACACACATAGGTATTGCTGAGTATGATGGGAGTAGAGATCCAAAACAGAGCACAATGAACAGCATATTTCTAATACAAATATAAACCGTACAGCAAGATCATTTTGTGTAGGGGGAAGGAACAGAACCAGTTTCAATTATTAAAGCTATCTCCAGGGACTGAACATAAAATGAAAAGCATACCTTACTAGTGAAAGAAAAAGTTTTCTGCTGGAAAATGTGTTTAGCTAATTTGTACACAGAATCACCTTGAAGCAATATGTGCAGAATGTAATTTACCACAACTGTTTAATTAGGACTTGGATTAAATTATTCCATGCGTGTTCTCTTTGATATATTGTTGCTAGAATAAGCGAGCCAAGTGTCAGTGCCAAATATGTTCCTCTATGCTTCATATTTCATTCTCCTAAATTGCTGACAATTTGTAGCAAGCTATTCTTTTATAAAGAACTATTACAAGAGGGTTTTCATTTTATTTTTTTTATGTTTTTTTGGGGGGGAGGCTCAAATTCGCAGTTTCGCAGAGAGAATGTGAACACAGAGAATATCTATTAGAGTTAAATAAAACATTGCTTGTCATTAACATCCGAGTTAGGAAAGGCTCCAGAGGTGAGGAGAAAGGATTTGTGCATATTAAGGTCGCTAATTGGACTACAATGCACAGACGATTTACTGTTATGTGAGCAAGAAATAAGGCTACTTATTAATTAATTACCCTTATAAATGGGCTATTAATGGATGCATTCATTCTTAAAAATATAATCACAGATTTTTTTTTATTGAGTTCATTAACATTCACATTTTACTTGTAAATGGGTTTTACAACAAAAATGTGCTAAACTTGCATAAGCACTATAAACAACAGCTTGGGAAAATATTACAGCTGCAAATTATCATACAAATGTAAATTAAGTAATGTGTTATACCTGGTGAAATTCAGTGTTTTATCAGCATCAGCTAAATAAACTTTCACAAATGTAGAAGTGGTTGGATGCTGTAAAGAAGTTCTCAAACGTTTGTGTTCAAAGAGCACTGTAACACTGTAGGACCTGTGAGAATACTTTTTTAAAAATCTTTAAAGGGATTCTCTAGTGCCAGGAAAACAAACCCGTTTTCCTGGCACAGCAGAATCATGCAGTGCCCCCCTCCCACTCCCTATCCCACGTTGCTGAAGGGGTTAAAACCCCTTCAGTTACTTACCGATGTCCCTCGGCGCTGGGTTAGGCTCCGCCCACGCTCATCCCCTGCCGGCGGATGTCCGCATGCGCAGCAATGGCCATGCTCGCTCATTAGACCTCCCCACAGGAAAGCATTATTTAATGCATTCCGATGGGGGTTCCAGAGACACTGGAGGTCCTCATGCATAGTGTGAGGACGTCCAGCGTTGTTTAGACGACCAAAAGTTGTCTAAGAACCCAGAAGTCCCTCTAGTGGCTGAGGGTGATAGGAGTTGGTACCCAGACCACTTCAATGGGCTGAAGTGGTCTGGGTGCCTACAGTGTCCCTTTAACTCAAATGTATATGAAAAGGGAACATAAAATAAAGTATATATGGAAAATAAAGGTGGCTTGACATTGGTGTGAAATTTGCTACTCACATGCATCCAACCTTTTGTCTTGGCTCTGGGAAGTATACTTAAATGGTCGGTCATTATAAGCACCATTACAACTATAGCATATGTTGCAGTAGTTATAGTGCCAAAAGCTTGCTGGAGCACTCAATGATTTCAAAACACTATAGTGTTACACTAATGATTTAGTCTATTGGTTCCCCATACTAATAAAATAAATGATTTTAATTACCCTGATTTCACTGTAGTGGCCAATCTCCACTCTACCTCCCCACCTCCTCTGGCTGAGACCATCAATTCTGATTATCCCAGTTAATCCAATGCTCCCTCATAGAGAAGCACTAGTGGACATATGCAGACAATTGCCATGCTGTGTCAATCACCACTCCTTGAAAGATGCATTGATTCAAGGCATTTCAATAGGGAGAGTTCAGAGTGGAGAGCATGGAAATGCTGAAAGTTTGTGCAGCAAATTGTGCAGTACTGACCCCAGGAAGTCCCTCTACTGGCTGTCGGAGGGACAGCCATAAGAGAGGGCAACAGTTTAAACACTGCCTATAGTGTATCTTTACAAGTGACATCATTCTCCCATGGTTTATACCTTACCTGGGTCCCCTGGGTGAAATTTCACTTCTCCATTAGCAATATCAATTTATCTATTGATATTGCTAGGATGGAAATAATCAATTTCCCCTGGGTGAAATTCCACTTCTCCATTAGCAATATCAATTTATCTAGTGCTATTGCTAGAATGGAAATAATCAATAAAGGAGTGTCAGCTGATACTCTCAGCCAATGAATTATGTCTACATCGCCATTCATGTACATCAGGTCCCCAAAGAGATTTGGATTGGACCATCACGTAGCAGGCCAGGCCTCCTCAATAATGTTGCAGGAGGCAGAGAGCCTCTGCACTGGAAAAGTTAAGTTATATATTTTATGAATACATATTACACAAGGGGAAGGACACTTGAGGACACTATAGCATTAGATACAGGTTTGTGTTCCTAACACTATAGTGTTTCTTAACTACTTGAAAAACTCAATATTTATTTTGCTGTAAGGGAATAGGATAACAATGTTCTTAAAAGAAGCTATTTTTTATATACTTTTCACAATGTGGAGAGAATGAAAAAAGCACTCGGATATAAATATCTGTTGGAGAAGACTACTGGAGCTTGTCTATAATTATTTTGAAGCATTATACTAGCATTTCTAAGTTTCCTTTTGCAACAGTAGTGCACTGTAAATCAGGCTACCATTATAAAATGCATGTCAAATACATTTAATAATATGAATCAAAAAAGGCAGTGTACTTCCTGGCAGGAGCAAAGTCTGCACAGATAATTGAATACATTTGTTTCTGGTTAAGACAGTGTCTCCAAGGCAAATTGGCATTTTCGCTTGTAAGACAACAGACAGTCATTAAGTGAGTTTTGATTCTATATGTAGATAGATCGTTATTTCCTTTCCTTAAAATGTAAGTGCCAGAGGGGCGTTGCTCTGTGTATTTTGGAAGCCTCAAAATCAGCTGATCCAGAGACCTTAGAATATTTTAACTCATACTGAGCCCAACATAAAGAAATAAGTTGTCCTTTAATTTACCTAAGTGATACTTAAACCTTTCTCATCGAGAAATGGAATTTGCAAAGACTCGCTATTAAGTCACACTATTGCAACGATTTCCCTATCACATAACCTGAAAAAATAACCTATTGGAGAGATCAGAGGATCTTCGTTGTAGGGTCAGTTTGTGATGTTGGAAATGTCTGCATGTATATTTTTACCTTGCAGTATTTATCATCTAAATGTTGGGTCTCGACATGGAGCAGAGAGGTTTAGCTATGTCAATTGGCCAAACTAGAACTTTCAGATCAAACATTCTGATTATAACCCATTCAGAACTTTGGGGGATGAGGCAGACTATCCTTTCTTTTTCCAGGAATAACTCCAACATGGGTGGATGAATAAAAAGGCTGTCAGACCACTGAAAATATAAATTCCCAGGTGGTGGTTGCAATTCCTCACTGGCAGTCATAATTATTTTTCAAGAAAACATGGCATTTAGTCTTATGCGAATTCCCACATTCCCATGAAGGATGGGCTCACGAATGTTGCCAAATGACATAATATTAAACCTGATATGTGATGAAGGTAGGAGTTTCATCCTGTATACTTAAATAACCCTGAGAAAACTGATTAGTAACATTACAGGTTATAAAAAAACAAACAAAAAAAAAACTGCATAACTAGAAACATTTCAAATATTTTATAAAGAAATGAAATACAGTTTCTGATCCAATGTTATTATAAAATATATAAATGCTACAAGATAAGACAAAGTTAGAAAAATATTAGTTTAAGAAGTTTTACAGAATAACATAAACCTGGAGTATGAATACTTGCCAATGTACCAGACAACTGTCCCATTTAAGTCAAACCCAATATATCCTCTATAGATTGCATGCAGTCTTTTGGCACTCAGAGAATAAACCTGGAACGATTATTTAACATTTCAGAAGCAAACTTTGTTCTTTTGTTCTCTGAATGCATTATTTTATTTATACTTTCTAAAATATAGATCAGTGTTCTCCAGAATCCTAACCTCAAATTTATTTCAGTCCTAGTAACAGCATGATATTTAGCAGAAAATTATATAAGTCAAAAACCTCTCTTGTCAACTCAGTAGAGCCTCTTGGTTCCAAAATATAATTTACACCAATGTACACTTTATACTTAAATAACAATGTACTCTATAAAGAATAATTTGAATGAAACAATACTAATGAGTAGAAAATGAGCACATAACAAGCCATAAATAATTTGTAATTTTAGGCCCCCTTCTCAACTGACAATGAACAAAGCCCATTTCTAACCAATGTGTGTAACTGCCTATAGTCAGAAAATGGAAATTCAAGATTAATGTGATGTGAATTCGCGCTAAAACATCTTCAGTTTTCACTGTTTTGTCAACGTAAAGTTACAACAATCCAAGTTAAAGTAGAACAATGATTCCATTGACCATAATATCTCCCAGGCACAGTATGTTGTGATCAGCATTTGGATTCCAAAGTTTTGCTGGTACCATTTTGCGCGATTGTACTTTATTGAATGACTGTGTATCATGGAAAATATTTTGGAACTAGTTTTCTAGACTAGATTTCACAGTCTTGGATTTGGCAAATGAGTCCAGGTATAAGAGTTATTTCATGGAGGAAAGGTAGGCTTCAAAAACAGGACTAATTGAAAGAGTGCATGTATCAAATTAAGCATGTATGTCTAATTAGGTGCACATCTAATTATTATGTGTTTCCATTTGTGTGTGTCAAGTAGGTATGTGTGTGTGTGCATAGGTAACTAATGCTTTATGTCATAGATAACTAAGAGCATGTGTGTGGCTGGTTATGTGGACTACATTGTAGGCCTACCTGTGGCAGCTCTGATATTAGGAGAGGAAGGGTTGGGAGGTGCAGGTCAAGTGGGTGATTGTACCTGTGACATAACTGACATCACAGTCAATGTCCCCACCAGTAAATAAGCAGAGTTGATAGTGGGAACCGCACTCATTCCCAGCGGCCACGGGTGCTCCGGATCAGGACCAGCTATCCCTGAATAACAGGTAAAGAAGAAAGAATCACAGGCACTCCGAATTCAAGCCGCAGGCAGTTTTATTGTAACAAGCTGAAAAAGCTGAAAAAGCTGACAAAGACCTTTACGGTGGAAACGTTGCGTTGCATTTTGTTACAATAAAACTGCCTGCGGCTTAAATTCGGAGTGCCTGTGATTCTTTCTTCTTTGCCCACCAATAAATAAGTCCTGCCAATCTGAAGCAAGTAACAGACTGCCCATGCGCTGAGAGCAGCTGAAATACTAACATATGAACTTAAATGTCTTCATTTCATTATTAGTGCAGCTTGAGTGTGATTAATAATCAGTCCTCCAGACACCTGGTACAGAGGACTGAGCAAATCAAGTGTCACATAAAGAGACCTAGTTACTTGGCAGCTCTTAAATTAGTCGGAAGTTATCAAAAATATTTCATCAAATCTTTCACATTTTCTTACTAAGCTCCTGGAACAAACCTATCTAGGTATTCCTTAAGCTACCCCTTTATATGAATCATATCAGTAAGTAAGCATTGGCTGGATCCTATTTGGGCATTTTAGTAAGTCATTGTGCCTTGGTAACTTGGTAACTGCTTAAATTTTGCTGATATTACACATGTTAACAATCGTAAATTTTATATTTGCAGAAATTTTACTACTTTAATGAAGCACTAAAGTAAGACAATTAACAATACTTGTTTTAATATTGTTACAAAAATATAGGTGTTAATTATTAGCATTTCCATGACAAAGTGTAAATTTTCAAAGGAAATGCAAAACTCCTGAACAAATTTACTTTTTGGTTTAGGAAGTATCTGTTTTGATTATTTCCTGGAGTGAAAAGACTGCATTAATGAGTAATCGATTTATACCTCAGTTTGGGAATGTAGCAGACTTGTCAGATGTGCAATATATAGATTTTTTAATATGATATTGACATTAAAAAATTAAAAATCAATGTCACTGCAGGTTCAATGGAAGTACTGAGTACCTGTATTGAAACAGACAGTTGGCACACGTTTGCTGAAATACAGAGTACATCTGTACCGAAAAGTTTCAGTATAAACTAAATGCATAAATACATCACATGCTGCATATTTCTGGGATATTATCAAATGTGTGGTTTCCCTTCAAACAGGTATTTAAAATATTTGAAGAAATGTTTTGTAAATTGTGCTGCTGCAGATAAGAAAGTGACATGATTCAACGTGAAAGTTGCCATCTCTCCACTCAGCATTTGATTGTCGAGATGATGTTGATTTTAAACAAAATTATTTGCTACTTAAACAGGAAATTTTGCATCAGACCACTATGAATATAATCATTCGGGTATAGGCAGCGATCGTGGGTCGGATAGCAAATATTTAGAAAGGCTGACAGAAGAGTAGTTTCCGAAAGATAAGATAGTGAGTAGCAACCTAAAAACATGTTTTATTTAAAAGGAAAGTCAGAAATTCCTTTATTCCAAAGTTCACTCCATTACTCACTCATTTAAACATTAATGAAAGAGAGTTGGAAAAGTTAAAGGGAAACTTCAAGCACCAGCATCACTTAATCTTAACCCCTCCATTACCAAAATCCAGTGAAAGCTTTTTATTTTAATGTATTGTGTAAATGTAGTCCAGGGGTAGGCAACCTTTGGCATTCCAGATGTTTTGGACTGCACCTCCCATGATGCTTTGTCAGTATTATGGCTGTAAGAGCATTTCATGGAAATGTAGTCCACAACATCTGGAGTGCCAAAGGTTGCCTACCCCTGATTTAACCCATGAATTCCCCCCTCATCCTCACTTATACTCTAGTTATGATAACCAGCCTGTAGAGGAATTTGTTTATTTGCCACTAGTCACTGATCCAATGAATATACATTTGCTGAAAATGACAGCTTACACCCTGCTTTCAAACAGTACAGGAAGTGTCACTGGGTGATACCATTTTAACAGTTATTGAGGGGGGAAGTAAATGGACTACTATTGTGTGCATTAGCAGTCCATAGGTTGATAAAGATTGCTGTATCAGTTTTAAATAACTTAATTTTTAGAAAGATATGATTTTTTATATATATATATATATATATATATATATATATATATATATATATATATATATATATATATATATATATATATACTTTGTTTGTCACACCTATTATATGTGAGAAAAAGTGATTTTTTTTGCTTTTATACAAGCATTTCAGACCCTATGTAAAATTTTGCAAGACACAGGATACTACACACTGGTTTTAATGTCCCAAGTATTATTATAAAGGATGAACAGATATGTGAAACATTAAAAATGTGTGAATGTTATGTATTTTTAATGTTTCAGTTTGTTTGCAAAGCGATTTATAAACAACATTGCTGTGTTGTGATATGTTTATATGCTAGCTATGCACCCCTTGCTTCAAATAAATGTTATGCTAATATTTTTTCAATCTAAAGCTCTTGGTAGTGAAGGGGTTAATGAAGTCATTTTAGAACACAGATTCTGCTTCGGCAGCCTTGGATATGAAGACCATGACGTGTCTGAGGAACTGCACTGTTTACATTTTGCATTCCCTACATTATTTAGACATCCACTAGGGGCATCAGACAACAACAGATTTAATCACTAACAGGGTTATTTACGAAAGTGAGAATTTCATGTGAAAATAACCAACATGGAGAAATGTGGCTATGCTTACTATTCAACTCCTCTCACTTTAAATTTGAAATCCACTTAGAATACACTTGGAATTCTCAATTTAGCAAATAGCCCTGTGAATCCGTTCTTTGTCTTTGTCTGATGACGCTGAATGCTGGATGTGCAATCAAACTTTGTCTATGAATCTATGTCTACAATGGACAGTGCTTCCTTATGTGAAGCATTTAAATAGATAACAGTCTTCCAACGGGAGGATAGAGCTGCAGTTAGGAGTTTGTCCCAGAGATGTATTACACTTCCATTTAGTTGTATTTTTTAAGTTTTTATAGAAAAATGGAGGCACAGTATTCTAAACTATTAAAGAATGATATCTAAAGTGTTCCATTAACCCTTTCATGACCAAACCTCTGGAATAAAAGGGACTCATGACATGTCACACATGTCATGTGTCCTTAAGGGGTTAAAGACAAAACTCATAAAGTAGTACATAGTAGACATCGGTTTCGTCCAGTGGGAAAATGCTCCTATCACTGTAATGCAAAATATATACATGATATTTACATTATGTAACTATTTAGCAATACACTGATTGGCCCATTTTCAAACCCATTTTTGGTTGTTTTAATTGTTTTCCCAAATATTTTTTAGACAGAATATTTGGACGATCTGGTCAGCTGAACGAGTGTTACAGGTTTTCATTTTTGTAAGTAATCATTCAGCAGTGCCATATTTTAGTATATAGTAGAATATATTTGCAGTTTCAATATTGTTATTAATCACATTAAACTTTCCATATACAATTCAGATCTGCTGGAATTCCCTTATGCTTAATGACTGCATAATAATGTATTTGTCTTGAGAGGCTTTGACATTGTTTGTTGCCTAAGTGCCTGTCTTGTTTTTCTTTGAAATCTGTGCCTGATTGTAATAGACAAGGGACAGATTTCACTGCATTTTATGGTATGTACTTTGGCAGCCACTACCCAAAGGTGATCCAATTAAAATAATGCATTAACCATAGATTTCAAATGATGTACTTAGGAAGCCACTGTCCAAAAATAATTCAATTATTATTATTTTATTTATATAGCGCCATCAGATTCCGTAGTGCTGTACAATGGGTAATTTAATGAAAATATCCCTCTATAATAGCTGTGCATTTGCAACTGTTTAACTCTCTCTCTCTCTCTCTCTCTCTCTCTCTCTCTCTCTCTCTCTCTCTCTCTCTCTCTCTCTCTCTCTCTCTCTCTCTCTCTCTCTCTCTCTCTCTATATATATATATATATATATATATTAAATGTAGTCTGTAGAGATTTTTCCAAGTTACAGTAGGCAAGCATACACATGGGGGAGACATAGACTTTAAAACATACATGCATCCAGCCCACACATGCAACAGTCAAGGTACACAATGAACATAATTCATTCTTGAGCAATGAAAACAACAACCATTACATTGCCAAGCTTTGCCAAGACTAATTGACTAAGTACCTGCTATTATCTGCCTCTGTAACTCTACTGTAACACTGTCAGGTCAGCCTTCACTATAACGCTGAACATACATTTAGGACCAACAGGTCTACTGTTAGAGCAATTCATTTTTAGTACACAGATAAGAACTTTCAAAATATATTTTGCAGGATTAATAAAGTTATTCTTGTTCTATTGCCTTTTTCTTAAAGGAGCAGTCTAATTGTAAAAATAAATATTCCCTTAGTAGGTTTAGATTTTTTTTAAAAAGAAAAGGTTTATCTAAGACTTTAAACTTACCTTTAATCCAATGCTTAGATTTGCTGCGCCCAAAACCGACTATTGTGAGATCATCATTGATCTCTGATATAATTAGATGCTTCTCATAGAGATCACTGCAGAGCTACAGTGCCTGCTAAGCAATTGCCTCATTTGGCAAATCTAATGCTTCTCCATGTAAAGCAATAGATGCATTCAGTATTATTATGTTGTGCGTGATGCTGCTGAATGTGAAGCAAAAAAAATTACGCTTTTAAGGAGGAAGCGACTCTAGTGGATATCTGTCTGACAGCCAATAGAGGTGTTTTCTACGACAAATGTAAACATTGCTGTTTCTAAGAAACAGCAATGTTTACATTGTCTGAAAAGAGGACAAATACATGTAGATGTTGTGGTTTTGATGCTTACAGTTTCCCTTTAATGACTACATATTTTTTCATGTACAGTTTACTTATTATTTTCATGTGGTGATGTATGTTTCTTACAAACGTCTATGTTCATATTACCCAGTGCTATGAAAAGTGGGGGGCTATTTGTAAATTAAAAGATGCAAGAGCCACTATATAAAATAAACTCTATAATTAGCCAATTAACTTGATTTTATTATGTGACTATCTAATGTCCACTGCTTGAATCTTTATTGACAGTAAAGCATTTACGCAGAGAAGAAAAATTTAAAGAGACGTTATTGCAGACCATGATTTTAACTACTAACTATTTTAACAGCAACCGCTATTGTTTTATTGCTTGAGCAAGCAATTGGGAATTGTTTCCATGTCCACAATGTAATTATTAGTGTATCCTACCGTATCTGTCAAAATCAATCAACCAGACTCCATCAAGCTCACAATGCAGAAATTCTCAAGGGTAGTGATACCTGATTGCAATTTTAATGAGTAAAAAATACATACTTCAGGGCTGAATTTTACATTTTTAAAAAAAAATAAGCTTCACATAGTAGAATGGCGAACTGATTTTCTTTTCAAATTATTTTTATTACACGATTTGTTCATATGGTTTTTTTAAAGTCTTTCCTTTGTGTCATTGGTGGTAAAAGTATAATTCTCAATGAAAAAATAAAAGACTTATGGAAGGACATAGCAAACAAAAAATATATATTTATATTTATATAAAACAAAATAAAAGCAGTAGAAGAGATTAACATCATGCAGAGGGGTTTTTGTGACAAGCAGTTCTGTATATAAAATAATTGAGGCTCCTTATTGTTTCATCCTAATCCTGCATTAGATAATACAATCCTATTTAAAGCTTTGTCCCCCATGATGTAAATTGCTGCACTTGTTCAATTTTAGTGGAATCTTTCTGTTTAATCCCTAGAATTACTACATATTACCACCAGATTCTAGATAATAGAATTTACAAATAATAAACATTTGTGAATATAATTGGCAAGTTTTTATTCATTATTTTTAAGCGTACACATGTACCCTTACATCAACGTTACACAAGGGTCACTCTTCTATTAAATTACGTACTGAAAAACGCTTCAGGTAATCGTAAGCAGAGATAGTGTCTTTAAGCGAAAAGGTCAATAGATCAGAAAGGGGTATATGTATTAAAAGACAAAATACAGTAGTGCTAAAAGGGTCATAGGTCACATGGATTATATTAAGAGCGCTGTTAGTAACTCATTATTTTCTCTACAGTCAGACGCTGAAAGAAAATAAATCGCATTTATAACAGCCGGTATTATAAATCCGGTACAAAACTGCAAATCATTTATTTTCATTATCAAATGTTGCCATAGAAAATTATCACACTTTCCTGTGTATTAATAAGATACGATTTAGTAAACAATTGATTTGTGTTATCTGCTGTGTATTGTATATATACACTTCAATGCTACATATGTAGAAGAATCGATGACATTTGTAATAATGTTTCACTTTTTCAAATTTCAAACCTCAGTGTAATGCCAGTACATACATGTCCCAGTCTGCCAGAGACAATATGAGTAAATATATATATAACCCTAACATTGAAATAATTTACATATCAATATTTACTGCATACATAAGAATTCACATTAATGTTTAGTAACAGGGATGTCTTTTAAATGTAATGCAAACTGACTGTAGGCAAGTAATAATGGCTGATTACTTACTGAAGTAACACAATGACAGCAGATAAAAGACGCTGATGAACAACAGACATTAACCGCTGTGTGTCCACATGTTTCATATCAAACCAGGTGCTACGTATTTCTACCCAGCATACACTTGGCCACAGCAGTAACAGGGAGGAGGAAGTATGGCGAGACATGGATGGTAAGTCTGAACACAGGAACTGCCACTTAACAGCACCGAATGACATTTTGCAGGCCTGCAAGCAGCAGGCAGCCTTAACTGACGTAAAAATACTTATGCTTTGTAATTAGGGTACCGGGGAAGCACACCAACAGCTTTTGTGCTCTGAGGTTTTTTGAAAGCTGCTTTGACATGTTTTATTTTTTTTTAAACTATTGGTGGTTTATTCACACACCAACTAATATAAAGCCGATATTCACCTTTCTTTGTTGAGAGAAAGGTATGAAAGAGTTAATATCTGGCAACTAGTAGTTTTACCTGGCATTGGAGGGAAAATATAATAATTTCCCATGAAGATTTGCTCAAGCCAAAAAGTTCATATCATGCGGCATTTAACTGTGCATTTTATGGTAGTCTAGGTAAAGTTATTTAAACAGATGGTACTCAATGAATTTAGCATATGTGTGTGCAAGCTGTGTTAATGCCCTATTAAAATGTGTCCGAGGGAATGTGGATCCCTTGATAACAGAATGTTAGCCAATTTCGCTGACTCATAATGAAGGTTAAAATTGATTATTTGATGATCTTGCAACTTGTCCCGATTGCTACTGCACTTCCTAAGTCCTTAAAACAAAGTTTTTATTAGTAAACAGGTTTTTAACCTTTTCACACCCTTGCTGTGTTACTTTAACCCCTTAAGGACACATGACATGTGTGACATGTCATGATTCCCTTTTATTCCAGAAGTTTGGTCCTTAAGGGGTTAACCCCTTAAGGGCCATTGACATCACATCCTGTTATCATATTTTGGACCCTAAAGGCCTAAATACATTATATGCCTTGTTTATATTTTGCCTGTATCTTTATACAGACCTGCTATTGTTAAACAAGTAGAACATTACATTATGGAATATAACCAGATTGTCATGGATGATGTCTTGTGTACTTTTCTTGAACAGTTTTGTGACTGGGCAGATAGTGATAGGCTGAGAGCATCAGCTGACACTCTCAGCCAGCCCAAGGCTTTCTCACTAAAGCCTCAGATCATCGACAGAATGAGTGGACCAGAGCAGACAGGTGCCATCTTCATAACTTTGTGATTAAACAGATTGTAAACAATTTGACCCATTAAGGTAAGACAGCATCCAAGACTTCCTGACACAATAACAACTTATTTGGGATAAGTTGCTGTGTTACCTAAAGTGTTCCTTCATGTGTTACATCAGACGCAAAAACAACATTGTTGCCAACTGCAAAAGAATAGTAAAATACCATGGAAGGTATAAGAAACCTAATGGCAGCTTTGGAGATATGGTCACCCAAGAAACTTGTCAGCAGGATTGTAAAGTAATGTCTGTGAGTGGGCAAAATACCAACATATAGTAATGTCAAGTATTAGTACAATACAGAGCATTACACAACCATCAATTAAATGAACACTATAGGGTTAGGAATACAAGCTGTCATTCCTAACTGGTATAGTGCCCCTGTCGTCTTCTGGTATTTAGGTCCCACTACCTGCTCACTTTCCATAATAAAATAAAAGTTTTACTTACCTTTTACCAGCTCAGAAGCTCATTCGGCACTGCCCACCTTTTCGCCTCCACGATGTCACAGAAGAGACATGGCCTCCTCTGTAAGGGTTCAATCCAATGCTCCACATAGAAGATAAGTGGGGACCTAATTTAATCAATGTTTGACGGCTTCCACGCCAAATGACTGAGTTTTACTTGTGCAGCGGAAGAGCCTCTGGTGGCTGCCATAATGACAACCAATAGACGTGAATTTAACCCTGCACAGTAAACATTGCTGTTTCTAAAAGGACATTAAGATGAGCTGGCCGGGGTGATTATAGTGTCCCTTTAAGTGTTTTACTATGCCTTCAGCCTCCTTCTTCCTCTCTGATCACTAAGTGATCATTTAGATCAGTGTTCCCCAACCCCCGGGCCGCGGACCGGTACCGGTCCGTGGATCAAACGGTACCGGGCCGCCCAGGGGTGTGGGGTGTGCGAGCCTGCCGGCTAATGCAGGGCTGGCATTGCCCAAGTGCCAGCCCTGCAATGTGCCTGCGGACCGGAGGGGAGATCAGAGATCTCCCTCCCCGGTCTGCAGGCACATTGCTGACAGCCGGCAGGGGAGAGAGAGAGGACCCAGGAGCTCTTACCTGCAGCTCCTCCGGGTCCTCCTCTCGCGAGATTTGGAGCGTTGCCGCGGTAACCACGGCAACGCTCCAAATCTCGCGAGAGTGAACTCTAGCCCTGTAACTGGGCTAGAGTTCACCTCACCACCGCTGGGACCACCAGGGATTCCCCACCGGACCACCAGGGACTAAGAAATGTCCCCCCTCCTCCCAGTAAAGGTAAGAAGGGAGGGGGGACATCAATATATTAATTTTAATTAAATACATTTTTAAAAAGCCTCCTTACCCCCCATACACACACTGCCCCATACACACACTACACACACTGCCCCCACACACACATACTACACACATTGCCCCATAAACACACTACACACACACTACAAACACTGCCCCATGCACACACTACACACTGCCCCATACACACACTACACACATTGCCCCACAAACACTGCCCCCATGCACACACTGCCCCACAAACACTGCCCCCATGCACACACTACACACACTACACACACTGCCCCCATGCACACACTACACACACACTGCCCCACAAACACTGCCCCCATGCACACACTGCCCCACAAACACTGCCCCACAAACATTTCCCCCATACACACACTACACACACTGCCCCACAAACACTGCCCCCGTGCACACACTGCCCCACAAACATTGCCCCCATACACACACTGCACACACTGCCCCACAAACATTTCCCCCATACACACACTACACACACTGCCCCACAAACACTGCCCCCATGCACACACTGCCCCACAAACACTGCCCCCATGCACACACTACACACACTACACACACTGCCCCCATGCACACACTACACACACTGCCCCACAAACACTGCCCCCATGCACACACTGCCCCACAAACACTGCCCCACAAACATTTCCCCCATACACACACTACACACACTGCCCCACAAACACTGCCCCCGTGCACACACTGCCCCACAAACACTGCCCCACAAACATTGCCCCCATACACACACTGCACACACTGCCCCACAAACATTTCCCCCATACACACACTACACACACTGCCCCACAAACACTGCCCCCCACACACACACTGCAACTCTCACACACACTGCCACCCTCACATACACACTGCACCGCTCACACACACATACACACAATTTTGAGTCTATGTCTTTATGTGACTGTGTTTGTGATTTTCTGACTATGTATGTGTCTGCGTGTTTTTTTTAATATATGTGACTGTTTTTTTTTTTTTTTGTCTTACTAAATCAAAACAAGCGGGCCACGGAAAAATTATCAAACGTTTACCGGTCCGCGGCGATAAAAAGGTTGGGGAGCACTGATTTAGATGATTTCTATAATATTAATTTCTTCCATCACTGAGTGCAAATGTTAATTTTTCGCAAGAATATGTTTCTCACACAAGACTCTATTTTATGTGTATTACACATTTAACTTTCAAAGCAATTCAGCCTTTTATTTTAAATTATTTTTATACAATCTGTCAAATTCTTCCTTGCATAAAATAAAGGCAAATGAAAGGTGAGATTGCTAATACACGCCTGGTTCTCCCCACCCTTTTTGCAAGCTCAGTCTAATCAGGCTTTTTCCAGTAAATTACACAGATCAACAACAAAAAAAGAAGAGAAAAGAAAAAAAAAACTTGCCACATTTATATCTTGCCATCCAAAACACGGCATGATCTTTGTTCATGTGAATAATCACTAAGGTGGAAAATCGTAATTAAGTCTAGAACATTTTCTACAGCTCAGAAAAAAAAGATAAATGATTTTCCTAGAGGATGAGCCCTTTTTATTTTTTTTTAGCTAATCAAGCAAAAAACGTAAAATGTTTTATTCAGATAGAGGCATCTACATCTCTTTGTATTATCCAGAACATATTATATAAAAATAAACAAAAAGTTTAGAAGAATAAAAAGTACTATCAAATCAATTGACTGTTAAATTCAAACAAAGTGTCGACCATAATAGTTAATAGTCTGTTACGTTATCAGTTAATTTTTCTTCATCACGTTCTACCATGCCTATTTGCCTTTGAAAAGATATTAACCAGCAAGCTAACTCCAACCCAGTTTTCCACTTTGATATTCATAAACAGAAGCTAACTTCCTTTCACTGTCCTCTGATTATTACACGAATGTTATACGAAAAGAAGACTAGACATGATGGCTAGGTATATGAACATAAACAATCAATATAACAAGACCAAATAAGATCCATAAAGTCATTGATAAAAACTGAGTAAGAAAATTAGAATTTTTTATATTATCCTTTGGAGAGAAATCTAAACCTTCAAAACAGTTGTCAAACCGAGAAATTCTGGAACAAACCTAGATGGTCGATAGACAAAAAGATAGATAAATTGCAATTTGTTGCACAAATGTTCACCCATACATAAAAAAAAGTGAATTTATGCAAAATATCACTTGCTTTTAACTGTTTCGCCACTTTACAATTCGTAAGTCAACAGAACTAAGCCAAACCAAGAAGACATCATGCCCTTTTTAAAATTTGTTGTAAAAACCCACATGCACAGTTCATTTAAAAAGGGAACCTTATCACAGAATATAGAAATTCCTCTATTGTATGTAGTAACAGCTGCCTGAGCAAAACTGTTAGAATAAAGAAATGCGAGAACTATTAATTTATGTACGAAGAACGAAAGAAGTGGATATACTTTTACAAGAGAAGTTTTAACATAATAGAAAAATTACTTGAATGTTAAATTATGCCAAGAGCTCTAAAGATGGGCTAATTAGCTTGAATTTTCAGACTAAGACCTCCAAACACTTCTCAAAGCAGAAGAATATTTAGTTATAAGGACATTAGGTAAACATTCATTTTTGAGCGCTCATGTAAAAGATGGAACTTAGGAGACAGGCGTGCTTGCAAGATGTTTGCCTCATTTGAACCGGTGGTCCATGAAAAGAAATACAGCTTTATATTGTTTGTGCATGTGTTCTGTGGATAAACAAAAAGAAAAAAGTTGTTGATAGCAGCTGAATTAACTAGACAAGTCTCTCCGAGGGGCACAGTCTTGATAAAATGGTGATGTTCTGTCCCTGACCTTATCGCTCGGAACACTAAAAACTCAGCCACTAATTTCACATTCCATTAAAAAGTCAGATTGTTGGAGAATGCGACTGGATTTTAAAAAAATACCTGTAATACATGAAAATGTGCAATTGTTTCATTTCAGAAAATGTAAGCACAACTACACATTCATAGCTGTCTATTGTTAGATATGTTTAACTTCTTCATGTGGTTGGGCAATAAATGAAAAGTGCTGTTCTGTAGTACACAGAAATGCTTATTCAATTATTCAAAGACGACCCTTCCGCATGATGTTTTATCTTATTTTCCTCCTGCATGGTAGAATTACATAGACTACAGGACAACAACTTTTCTTGTTCAGGCAGCAAGAACGAGTGTAGGGAAACATAGTGGATCTGGTAACTGACACATATACTGAGTGTTTGCTCTCACATACTGGTTATGTAAATATTCACATCATCTCATATAAATTTACCATGTCAGTTTGGAGCAGAAGGTGCACGCAACCCAAAAAGTTTGATGCAGGAAAACAAATGTATATTATTTCCATTTTTTTTCCTTTTTAGGAAGAAAAATAAATGGATCCCCTAGTGTAGCTCGCAGCATCTGTTATCATTTTTAACTGAATGCATCCCATTCATTTTGTAGATATATCATAATTATTTTCCTTCCTTAGTTCTTTAAACATGATTATTTTTTCGAAAAGCATGCGAGCATACGTATTCTATATAGAAATTTGCACGCAAGTGATAATTGAGTTTTCTTTGTATCTACATATGTGTGTATGTGAACCAGGAACAAGACTGCAGCTATCACGAGGCTTTGGCTAGCTGAGTTAGGTCTTTCCATAGCTTTCTGCATGCCCGTTTTACAATGGGCTTTTTACTATCAATGTATTTTGAGATGTATGTTCCAAAAATTAAAGTTACTATACAGAAATTAGCACTAAAGCAAATGCTCTAAATAAAATGGCAGAAGGTGTCCAAAATCGACTCTAAGCCCTATTATAGTGATAGCCCTGGCACTGCAAATGTTTGAGATCTGCACTTTATATGAGACTATAGTTTGTATAGGGTGACTTTGTATCATTGGATAGCTATAAAGCTCTCTAATGTGTTGGTAGTTTTTTTTGTTTTTGTTTTTTTTAATACACCTTTAGGCACAATAAGCAATTAAGCATTTGATATGGTGAGACCAAACATGGAAGCTGGAATATGCATTTAAATAAGATTATAATTATGTCGAAATTACTGGCAGAAGCTCTGGTGTCGCCGAGGATCAGCACAAGGTAAAACGTTTCACATAACTTGCTGTGCTGATTCAGGATGTCAGAAAAAAGCTACCTCTGAAATTTTAGAATAGAAAATACGATCTGCACAATTATTGTCTTCTACGCAAATACCGCTATAGCGCTTATTCATCTAAGTCTCTGGCCAAGCTGATAAAAAAAAATCTCATAGAAGAGCTACATATTAAAACCCAGCTATGTCAGCTCTAAATTGTACAGAAATCAATCCAATACCGATGATAGATGCTGATGGCTGGGAGTAGCAGAGCAGTGCTTTCAGCCAGGGATATATATCCAGTATTACACAAACTTATATTTAACTTCTCCAGCTTGAAAAGACCAGAAGCAGTGTGGATGCCCAGTTGAACCCAAGTAAATAACAAACTGTGCAAAGACGTTTCACATACTACACTGAGAGGGCACTCCAGGTGCAATAACAAATACAGCAGGGTGTGATGTCCTTGTACTGTTCCTTTAAGGATGAAGGAAACCAATAAATATTGGATCAAAATCATTTTTATTAATTTTCATAAAATACATGAGCTTCACAAATTTTGAAGTGGAAACAAAAGATTTTTCAGTTTAGATTACGCTTTGTAAAACAGTTGCCACCACCGCAACTCGCTCACCAAAATTCTCTGACTTCCATTGAGTGTTTGGCAGGGACTCGTACAGAGCATATAATACCTACAGCATAGGACCTTTAAGATAAGTATATAAATAAATTACCTAGTTCTCAGGTGCATCTGCAATGATAACAATGTATCAAATTAGCCATTTGGAAAGTAACCTGTTAGCTACTGGTAATTTAGTAAGATGTGTCTTGAAAACAATGTATTAATATTAGAAGAATTCAATGAGTTCTGTTTCAGAGGTAGTGCAGCTGTCTATTTCCCAAATGTAAAACATTTGTTCCAATTATAATTCCACTAACAGAATGAAGCTCACACAGCCCTGCAGACAAAAAAAAAAGTCAAGTTGATTTAGAGCACAAAATTTAAATTAGCATGATCTTTATCTGGATGCCCTGTCCAGCCATGAAACAGTCTGTACAGCACCATGTTTCCTCTTATTACATTTTTTTTCAGATAACAGAGTGCAGAAATGCCAACCTCCCCCCACCACATACTATTAAAGGGATAGGATCAATGACACTAGGGGAAAATACATTCAAACCACTCTCCTTTATTCACACTGCAGGAATCCGACATAATTATTCCCCTTAGGAAATGGGAACAAAAAAGCGTGGCACACTTTATATGCCGACTGCATGCAACTGCCTGCAAACTGTGATTCGCAAAACAATAAACAATAATAATACGATCAATGTCTCATGGAAATTGATATCAGGCCCATATTTATAACAATGCTCTGAATTTTTAGAAGTGGGAGGGCAGTTTGTATAACGTTACAAAAAAAAAAAAAAAAGATGTGTTATTAAAAAGTAAAAAAATCCTAGATGGATCACATGAAAAAGTCACGGGTCATCATGCAAGCCATTTATTGAAAAGGGTATGTGTTCAGATGATAACTAAAGCTGAAATGTTACAAGGGAAAGGACATTCTGTAAAACTACTAGAATTATATGTTATTTAAAATCCTCTTTTTTTTTTTTTTTTTTCAATTTACAGACTTTACATCTGTCATTCAAGAGAGGGCTTCTGTAATTCTCTTCGGACATTTATTGCAGATCATAAGGTGTAAAGCCTATGTAATTGCAAAAATGAATGTATGTGGAAGGAAATGTGTGTATGA
Organism: Pelobates fuscus; assembly: GCF_036172605.1. Taxonomy (NCBI): domain Eukaryota; kingdom Metazoa; phylum Chordata; class Amphibia; order Anura; family Pelobatidae; genus Pelobates; species Pelobates fuscus. The sequence goes on from NC_086317.1 coordinate 52,572,948, forward strand.
TGCTTCGAAAAAAGGGCTGTTTTCTCTTCATTCAGTTACATCAGTTGTGCTTATGACCCCCTTCCTTGAATTTCATATGGCCATAGTCAAACTAATTTGTGATTTCAATACATAATTTTGAAGGACAAATATCTTAATCAAATAGTACTTTGTTGCAAGAATAAAGCAGTTATGAATTATAGTCAAAATGGCACCATTACGAATCACAGCAACACTTCAAGCTACAAAGCTGTGTATAAAGGTTAACAGGATTATAATAACCTCAAACATATGTTTCCTTTAATAAGTGCTAATTGAATATGAGTAACATAGAGACTATGTTGAACTTTGTAAAACTGTTCCCTAGAATCAGTGAGTAAAATGAGCCTCCGAAGGGCATGGGGCCCTCCAAAACTGATATCTGATGCTTGAGTTACCGCTGAATAGTTCTTTATGTTAAAAAAATGTGCATAATGGTAGTAAATGACTATATTTTCATAAAGGGCAATGCAGGTTTAATAGCTGGAGTAAACACCATGCAAATCAATTGAATACTTGAGTTAATTGTGTTACAGGAATATTGTCCTCTCCTCATACATAACGCCTAGAAACTCATGTTAATTACAGAAATGCAATATGGTTGCTGTACTATTAGTTATCTTTCAGTGATGTTGTATGTATGTGTAAGCAGGCATTTCCCATACCAATGCTATAAAAAGATGTAATGGTATAGGGGAAGATATATTACATAGAGAGTAATGAAAAATAGCTCAGTGCTTAAGTGAGCCAACTGAAGTATCACAACCATTCATCTTTCTAAGGTCGATAAAATGAGTCCCATTAAGTTGAGTAATAATATGTAGACCACGAGATGCATTTAAAAACTAAAAAGAAATAAACAAATCTTTCCTCATTAAATTCCTTAACATAATAATAAGTGGTTGGAGTGAAAGAACGACCAACATGCAGTGATAAGTTGCAGTAGCCTGTGCCCCAATTCTGTTTTAAACTGTAATGAGAGTAGATAGAAAAATATAGAACGATAGCAAAAGGACAATAGTCATGCTAAAATAATTGCTAGAATTCTTGTTATTCCATTTTATTTTACACCTTATATAGAAATCGTTTTTTTTTTACATTTATTACACAACCGACTTTGGAAAATTGTCAAACGCACTGTAAATGTTAGTCCTATATAACTGAACAGCAGGATTTTTTACAGTTTGGCTATATGGGCCTATTTCCTCATCAATTTACTCCATAATGTCCTGTTTAGTTAATAAAAATTTATATGTATTTTACAGAATTATTCACTGAAGTGAGAATTGCCAGGACTTCAAAGTGAGTTCAAAGTTCCCACCTCTGATGCTCGCCTTCAAGACTTCTTGAGGGCTGCACCGTTCCTGTGGAACTCACTTCCCTCCTCCGTTAGATGCTCACTCAGTCTCCACTCCTTCAAAAAAATAATTAAAAACCCACTTCTTCATAAAAGTGCATCAATTAAACTGTTAATAGCTCCCAACTGATTTGTCTATTGTAACTGTCACTAGTCTAATACTATCCTTACCTTTTTGTGTCACTTTGCCCCACTCCCTCTAGCATGTAAGCTCATTGAGCAGGGCCCTCAACCCCTCTGTTCCTGTGTGTCCAACTTGTCTGGTTACAACTATATGTTTGTTCGTCCACCCATTGTAAAGCACTATGGAATTTGTTGGTGCTATATAAAGAATAACATAATAATAATAATAATAAAGTGGATTTCAAATGTAAGACGACAATAGCCATACTGAACATAGAGAATCTTGAGAATTATTCTGAATGGGCTATTTTGGGCTAACTTTAGAAATTCCTGATAATCCTTGCATTAATTAATAACCCATTACAAAATAATTATGCTAAGTTGTCATAAATTTGCACCTTTCCAGAGCCAGCTTTTTTTTAATAATTTTGATAAAGCATCAACTTGATCACACAGTACCCCTAAATCTATCTTAATACGCCTATTTTCAGACAAGTTTGAATACATTTCTCGCATAAATAAGGCAGTGAGAAAAAAAAATATCTACACGTAACCTCCAGATGTTTGCATGATGCATAGATACATCTTTATACTATCAGCACACACCAAGATGCAAATTGTAACCACATGGCCAATTGCCATGAGAATTTTTACAGATGTTTAGCAAAAAGGATCAAAAGCAATTTCATCATGTCTCTTTAGATCAACTGCCAAGCAACGGTATTGAAACAATGCATAGACATGCTAAAACTATTAGACAAGCTACCTAACAATGCAAATGGTAAGGGTCATTCGAATATGAAACTCAATCAAAGTTTCCTCATTAGAAATGTGTAAGAAAAGTGAGCTATTAGAACTATTTCTAAATTTATAAAACAAATATGTGAGTCTGGTTAGTTCAACTGTAGGATGAGAGAATTTGTGTACTTTGATGTACAAAAATAATGCCAGGGGGTGTACACAGCTCTTTATCGTTTTTCAGTGGCATTGACATAACTTTGAAATAACAACGTTTTGAAGACTTCAGTGAGATTATGTTTCTGCAAAACGCATTTTCAGGTGGAAACTTTATTTTGAAATTGCATTTTGTACGCCAAACTGTAAAACTTTTATTTCAAAGGAAACAGGAAAGGTACATCTACAAAATATCTAAAACAGAACTATCAGCACGTCCGAACCTTCATTTTTTTTGTCATTCCCCATAAACTAGAAAAATTGGTCATTTGTATTGAAAAAAATATTTTAAAGTGAAAATATTTATCATTTCATGGCGGGTATATAGATAAGAATTACTAAAATAGGGCCGAAGGAGGACAACATAACTTTGTGCCAACATTGACCAGATGTGGTTCAACTTCAGCTCCCAAGATGCTTAGCATCAGGAGTTTAGCACCTGACGAGGCACAAATTGTCTTTCTACTAAAGGATACACATCAATTACTTAAAATAATCTACAGCTAAACATTCCTTTTTACTGTACTGAGTGTTATCTTTATTTACTGTGCTACCAAGTTATACATTGCAAATCTTTCTCAGTAAGTACACAGTCTGGACCACACAGCCATTCCCAGGCATTTTATCTATACTAGATTCTACCTCTTTTGAACAGTGGTTATGTACGGTCATAAATCAAAAGATATCCTTATCTAGAAAACACACAAGTCATTGTATTGAGCCTTTCTAAAAAGCACTTTTATTTATTTCATAAAGAAATCACTATCAGCTGCCTGTATTTGCTTGTGACTTTAGATTAAAATGGGGATTTTGTCTATTTATATATGGTTAATTCAATTACCAAGACTATCTTTGGATATCTCACTTAATTCATGTACTAGATAATATGGTTAGTGAACCATTTAACTAAGAAACAGCTGCTTAGCATTATAGCTGAGGAGGTGTTATATCCACTTACAAAGTTATAGATAAACTAGTCCTATGCATCACTTCGGCCTCGGTTAAAATAAAAAGTACAGCCAATGGATTTTTTTCTTTTTTTATTCATGCAATCATGCACATCAGCCTGGCTTTCCTCTATCACCAGGTTCGCACAATGAAAGCATGATTTAACAGGAAGTTGCACAGTATACCGTAGCATTATTTTCATGAGAAAAACTCATCTGAGCTTAAAAAAAATCTGGGCAGTGAAGAAAATTATGAATTGTGTCAATGATCTCATGGACAAAAAAAAAAAAACGACTCTTTATTTCCACTTTTGGATCTGTGATTACATTTCCAAGAGGTAAATCTTCTGAGACATATTCTGTAATTAGGATGTCTGCACATTTCTTGATTTTAGGTTTTGAATAAATTGATTTAATGGAACACTTTCTTTTCAAGTTAGTTGCTAAGTTAGTGTCACACTTATCCCCATTGGTTCTTTGTATAATTATGTGTAGTGCATCATACTGGGACTTTGCTGCTTGTTAGGACAGTGCCTTTTAAGTGCTTAGTAAAGGTAAGGAAAAAACCTATGGCGTCCCTATTTTTTACTTATGTAGCCAGATTTAAAAAAGTGCTCTTAACCCCTTAAGGACACATGACATGTGTGACATGTCATGATTCCATTTTATTCCAGAAGTTTGGTCCTTAAGGGGTTAAAAGAACACTGTAGGGTCAGGAATACAAAGGTGTATTCCTGGCTGTGTAGTGTTAAAAAATATTTTAGGTGCCCCCCTCCTCACCCCTTGTAAATAGGGTTAAAACCTACCTTATTTTCAGCGCCACATAGGTCTTCTTGTGCTGGCTTCTTCCCCTTTGGCTGAGATCAGCAGAATTAATGATCTCAGCCAATCCAATGCTTTCCCATAGTAAAGCATTAGGAGGTAATCACGCATGTATGGCAAAACGCCACACTTAGCCAATCAGCATCTACTTAAAGAAATGCCTTGAATCAATGCATCTCTATGGGGAATGTTCGGTTCCTCTATGGGGATTTTTGGGCAGCACTGACCCTAGTGGCTGTCTAAGTGACTGCCATTTAAGGTGTCCGTAGGTAGCAATGTAAACATGCAGGGACAACCTATAGACACCAGTACAACTTCATTAAGCTATAGTTGTTCTGGTGACTAAAGTGTTGACAATAGTTTTATATCTTCATTGCTGTTATAATTTTTAACCATTTTTCCTGTTATATGAACATCTGAAATGTCTATACACCACTATCAATAATGCCATAAATGGATAAGGCGAACTGGTGAGCACCATATCGGGAGTTGAGAAAAATAAATATAAGGACAGCATCAAATAGAATGGAAGAGTGAACAAGGGATATTGGTTTCCTACAGTAAAATCCAATTTGGATTTTTGGGATCAAAAAAAGTTCCCTTACTGCAAGTTTGGTACCTAAAGCCAAGACCAAGTATGTTTCTATGTAAAATTCAAACTTGAAGGACATTTTCGTTTCTCTTTTTACCAACGTAAACCATTCTTTCTTAATGGTGGTAAGAATGAACCATATCTGATTTCTGTTATTACTTCCTTATCATTCCCTGATCTCTAGCATCTGGAAAACTCAGAAAAACTAAAAAAAAAAAACATTTCTACTACTGCATTTCTCAATTAATTGTTTTTAGATAGTTTTATTTGGGTTCTATTAATGTAGGGTCACATTCCTTAACCACAAACAATTGTTGAAGAAGTCTGGGTGAAAAAATTTATCAGCTTGACAGTTCTTATGTCAAAGGGAAAAAGTACGGGAAAAAAACAATATGCATTTTTTTGAGTTCCTTGGTGATTTTGTATCTGAAACATATTCATGAGAGCAGTGGAATTTGTTGACAGCTTCCACCACACTCCCTTTTGGACGCCGATAAATCCTGACAAACTGATGTAATTTCTTACGCCGACCACAAAAGAGCCAAAGGTACATATCTTAAAACACTGGCTAATTGACAAGAACTGCCTTCAAAAAAGGAAAGTGGAAGCTTGTTCCAAAATCATCTAGAACAAACTTAACAAAATATGTCAACAGACATAACTAAATGATTTATGAGATGAAACAGCACACATATAAGGTTGTCAATACTCGCGTTCTGAGAAAGCTCAGAAAGAAATCTCTGCAGTGTTTATGAATCATCTACTTAGAGTTCAGATATTCAAGTACAATAATGATTTGCAATTCACCCTTGGATTACGTATCCATCGAGGTAAATTGATATAGTTGATATTCTGCTTTTCATGGTATTTTCTTCTTTACGAGTCAGGAATGGTTTATATGAGCATATGGATTTGTAAAGCGGTTTCAGAGAACAAGAACATGAAGCTGATTCTATTTATTTCATTGATTTAAAGAAGAAGCACAATCTGTGAATAAAATTGTTCATTATACCGGCAACATTTAAAATTTATTATGTATTATTATTATTATTATTATTATTATTTTTGCAGCTCTTTTTTTTTCCATCACTAGTTTTCACCTAGAGCATGTTAGCTTGATATTTCCAATGTTTCTTTAATAAAAAAGTACACAGTCCGACACATCTCCACACCTCTGGAAAGACTAAAAAACGATTAAGAAATTAATATTTTGAGTTCCCAAAACTCTGAATAATATACTATGATAAACATACCTCATGTGTTCCCTACATTCATCCATACATAGCACAGGAATTGGATTAATTTATCAACTGAACTAATCCTGTGCTGAACTGCTCCCAAAAAGTTCTAAATTCTAAAAGAATTTACAGTCACACTATTTTCTTAAATATTTTCTTTAATTTTTTTCACGCCTTACGATACACCCTTGTTTAGTGACCGGTTTAAAAAAAATCGCTCCTGCAACGAGAGGTTTTAGTGAGATGTAGCATTTTATATTGCAATAATTTCTGTGTTTTTAACCTAGATTATGCCATTGTCATATTGCATTCATAGTTGAAAGAAGAAAGGACCACAGGCACTCCAGATTGAAACCGTATGCAGATTTATTAGGAAAAAATGCAACGCCGAGCTTGGCGTTGCATTTTTTCCTAATAAATCTGCATACGGTTTCAATCTGGAGTGCCTGTGGTCCTTTCTTCTTTCATGTATATTTCTGGGATTGCTGGTCCTGATCGAGAGCACCCTTGGCCGTTGGGATTGAGTGCGGTTCCCACCATCTACTTTGCGTAATTGCATTCATAGTTGTAACAATTTTTGTGGCAGCCTAACACGCTGAATAATATGTGCATCCATATACATCCATTGCAAAGATGGTTTTAATAAAGGAAGAGCAAATATCAGGCAGACATCTAATTTAATACATTAATTTGCCAGCAATTGCACCAGCACATGATATAAATTATGCTGATATTGGCATACACATTTTTTATGGGTGACAAGTTCACTGTCATCTTCAAGAGCATTCCCCAAGTACACACATATTTTGAACTATTGTCAAATGGCAAAGTCAACATTCTTGATTTTGGACATCAAAATTTGCTACTTAAATAAATACTGAACAATGTTATTGGGGTGAGGTTAGGATGAAATGATATATTAACGAAATAACTGAATATTGATATGGAGGCAGGATTTGCACACTGCTGTACTAAGAAATTACACAACTATGCAAACGGATATGTAACCATCAGCTTGACTGATGAATAATAAATATATCAGCTGTCTGAGCAGTGTACCTATTCGTCTTCATTATCAATACTCTTTTAGAGACGGGACTTGGCCTTGGGATTTAAAGCATCTGCCACCATTATTAATAGCATCCCAGGTAATTACCTTATACCCATTCCTAACACAAAGACAGTGGGAGTAGCAATAATTTTGCATCTTTTTGAAAAACGGCAGTCACTGTATAAATAGGTCATCGTCTAAATCTGAAATGTTTACACAGAAACAAATACTTAAAAAAAGGATGAATACAGGCAGACCATGGAATTGATAGCATATTCTAGTCTCTTTAATACCAGCATTTTTGTATAGAAGTAATAAAACCTATAGGTTGTATTACAGCAGATATAAAAAGTCTAGTCATTTTTTATTTTTTTGAAATGGAGAATTGTAGTCTCTGAATAATCATTCAGCTTTAAATGCAAATTAAAGAGTGATAACAAATAAACCGTGCTTTCCTAGGCGCTCAAATTTATAATTTGGTGAAGAACCTGGTTCCGCTAAGCAGCTCGACACACGTGAAGGTACCTCCAACCTTAACACAATAACATGCAGAATAGTGGGGTAATGAAAGTAGAAAAGGTCACAACAAACAAGACCCAGTGGAGCGCTAATGTAATGTCTAAACTCACCCTTTTAAAAAAGGGATATGAAATTCAAGGGAATCTCTCTTGCAATGAAGGTTTTTGCTGATTTCCCACCGGAACAAGTAGTGGTAAGGACCATGTGTGTGGAGTTTATTTAATCTCTCTGTACATGGCTCCCTGTGTCACAATATATCCGTGTTTCAAAGATGCACGTAGGAGCCGCACTCATTCCCAGTGAGCACCCGGTGCGCTGGAACAGAAACAGCAATCCCACAACGATAAGGCAACAAAGACCTCTTGGCTGGTCAAAACGTTGCTTTTCTTTTTTTGTACCATTAAATCTGCCTGCGGTTTGAACACCCTGAGTGCCTGAAGATTGTTTTTTCTTTTTGTTGCCTTAATATATCAGTGTTTGTCAGGAAAAAAACGGGTTTAGTATATTAATATAAAGGAATAGTCACACAAATCATGGCAAGGTAGCTGTCCATATTTTAGGATACCATATTTTAATTTAGGATTAAATGCAAATTAACCTTATGCTTAGTTGTGAGCCGAGGCAGTTTTACAGTCTGCCATAGGCAGGTGGCTAATTAGCATAAACAGCCTTCTAATGTCATCAATCTTTGATTTCTAATAACATAAAACAATTAGATTTTCAAATCTACATTTAACAAACTTAGGCCTTTTAAAAAAAATAATAACACAAAGTTTATATCTGTCAAATGACTTTAAAAACTAGCTGAACAACGAGTTGTGGTGAATGGACAGGTCGGGTTTTGCTCCTAACTTAGCTATATTTGCCTATTTTTTCAGTTGAGTTAATTGGTTAGTGAACAGAAGCTGTATCATTATTCTTCGGTGATATACTATTACAGAGGAACAGGAAGTGAGGTTAGAGCAAGGCAGTCCTATCCAGAAGAGACAGCTCCTAATTAACTTTCTCCAGTAAACACTGATGACGTGCTTATTGGGGTGAAATGAGCTGCTAAGGTAAGTAAAAAGCATACTTACTTAAGCCTTGACACTTCATAATTTGTATACATATTCAGGCATCTGCATAAAAATATCAGCACATGTGTATTTTGGATTTTTTTGCAATATTGACATATTTGTACATGCCTGGTATACAATGTAATTAGAAAAAAATCGACTGAAAGTTTTTGGAGAGATAAAATATATGTCAATATTGAAGAAATGCCAAAGTACAAATGTGCTCATATGGTATTTTTGTGCCTGAGTATGTATGTATATGTATATCTAGATCCAGACAGTACTGTCCAACCAACCTGACATCATAGTGGTAGACCAGGAACGGAAGACTGCAGTGGTGGTGGATGTGGCAATACCCGGTGACTATAACATCAGGAGGAAGGAACATGAGAAGATGGACAAATATCCTGGACTGAAAGAAGAGCTAGAAAGGATGGGGTAAGTGAAGGTGCTCCTATCAGTCAAGTTGTGATAGGAGCTCTCGGGGCTGTGACTCCCAAGTTGGGGGAATTGCTTCAACAGATTCCAATTGAGACATCTGAGACTGCTGTCCAGAAGAGTGCAGTTCTAGGAACAGCTAAAATACTGAGCAGAACCCTTAGATTCCCAGGTCTATGGTAGATGACCCAAAAATGAGGAATACATAATACACCACCCAAGAGGGGTGAGAAAATAATTTATTTTGAGTTGTAGAGCAAGATCTAAGGTTACAGTAATTTGTGTGTAACTTGTTACACATTGTCAATTTGGGCTAAATCAATGTTATGCATGGCATCACTGTCATGTAATGCAATAGACAGTTGAGCAAAAATATTATTGGAAGACCTTTTTTTTCTTCAAAAGACAGAAAGCGATTTGCCTAAAAAATCCCTATATTACTGGCATCAGAATTGCTGTAAGATTTTTGCATTTGTTATAACCAGCTGATCTCTGGATGCTCATGATAATATCACATCTGATTTGAAATACAAAATATGTGATAATATGTTATAAATCTTCAGATATAATGTCAATAAGGAAGCAAATTGTGCAGAAAGCATGTAATGTTTCCACTGAGGTTTATCAGTTTTACAAATGTATTTCAAATGGCAGATTCCCATGACAATTTAGAACACACATTTACTAAAAAGCAATATTTGTTATAGATTTCCCAAGAAATTGGAAAGATTGTCAATGAAAATGCTAAACATCTGGTCATGCATTATAATCCCTTTCTTTTCCTGCATAACTGAACTGATTTAAAATTGCATGCGAGTTCCAAAGAAACATACATCTGGAGAGCATACAAATGCACTATTTGTTTTATTAGCTGTTTATAAATGTTTTATATAAACACTGAATGTTTTAGTATTAACAAAATATGAATGGCCTGGACTTTGAATTCTTTGGGCTTTTTTTTTTTTTACTAAACATGGAGCTACGGTGAGTTTGAAAATTGACTTGGGCTGAAGAACCCACCTCTGCTGTTTGGAGTTTTGACCTCATGTAAGTTGTTTTAAGCTGAACACACCTTATAATATAATAAATAAATCCCTTTGAGCCAGTTAGGGTCTAAAATATTTAACCCTTTTAGTGCTAGTTGTTACGCCTATACCGCAAATAATTGTGCTAGTCCTCTCACTTCACCACTCTCAACGTTAACAAAAGCATTTGCTCTACAGTACAATAGTGCGTTTGTTAATGTTGACATATTTATCTTTTTTACAGTGAAGCGAAGAAAAAAATGATGTCAATTTTGCCCAGTCTGCCTTCCTATTCTGTCACACATTATTTCATGAAATATGAATCCCAAAGTTCTGTTTCTCTTCAATTCCCTTTCACCACAAATACCAGAGTTCTCCCTTCCACGAGTTTCTCTGTAACAATCCGGTCTTTCTATTCTTATGGCAATATCCCAATACTGCTGTCTTTAATCAAGATATTTCAGATATGTTTTCAATACCGTGCTATGGCTTCAAACCTGATGTTTTTGAAAGGCTTACATTTGAAAGAAAAAAGGCCAGCACGGGAGATGATGTTTAAACATTCCTGTTGCCAAAAATTGCATTGTTTTGTGGCTCTTCCCACCATGCCACTGTGTTTTATCAGCCCTTTTTATGTTTTGGATTTTTGGATTATATACCATTTGTCTTTGATTATCTTTAACCTCTTCCATACCAAACCTGCTACTCAAAATAAAATGTTAAACCAACATTATGTATCTACAGCATTTGCAATTAGACTCCTAGACTCCTTTACTAGAATGTACATTTATTGTGTGTATGTGCATGCATATTAGTACATATGTATTGTGTTTTTGAATGTTTTTGACATATTAATTTGATATAGTATTATGTGTGTGTAACTGTTGTGTTTAAGGACCTATTGTGTGTCTGTTTGTGTATGTTTTGTGTTTAAGAGTCTAGTATTATCTATATGACATACAGGAATATTCCCTAAAGCAATACTTGTCAAGAATTGAAAGTGAATTCAAAATGAATTTCAAATTTAAGACCAAAGTAGCTGAACTTGAAACACAGCTGGCTTGGATAATTTTAGGACCTTAAATTTAAAAATCTAATTTCCGACAATTCTCACTTTAGTGAATATTTACACATGCCTATATATTAGAGTTGAGCGGACACCTGGATGTTCGGGTCCGGCGGGTTCGGCCAAACTTTGAAAAAAAAGTCCGGGTTCGGGCTCGAACTTGACCCCGAACTTGACCCCGAACCCGAACCCCATTGAAGTCAATGGGGACCCGAACTTTTGGCCACAAAAATGGCTCTAAAAACTCCTGGAAGGGCTAGAGGGCTGCAAAAGGAAGTAGGATGGGGGTAAGAGTAGGACAAGTGCCCTGCAAACAAATGTGGATAGGGAAATCTTAAAAATAACATAAAATAAGCAGCCGCTTAGTATATAACTCCCTAATTCACACGGTATTAGGGAGCTATCTACCAAAAATCCTGAAAGACCTAAATTGGTCTATCAGCCACATTTACTAATACTACGTAAAGAATACTGAGTATTAGTAAATTCAGCCCCTACTCGCTATACTGCGAGTAGGGGCGTGTCTAGTAAACAGTGAGCAGCCAGTGGCTGCTCACCGTAAAAAAACAAACAAAAAAAAAAAACCTAGTGCCCCCACCCCTGTGCGATGGGTGGGGGCCATAAATAAGAATGTGGAGGGAGAGACCTACTGTCCTCCCCCCTGGCCCCCACGCCTGAGCAGTTTGCTCAACTTTACTATATATGTAGATCCCATTGATCAAGCTGATTCTATAGTTGGTACAATGTGTCATTTTGTAGCTAGAACTCTTGGAAACTAGGCTGGGCATTGAACAAAAAAAAACCATAACACTTCAAAGTTAAAACAAAGATTATATGAATATGCAAGTGTGGTTGTGTCTATTAGTGAGAGTATACTTGCAAGACACACTATAATTATCAGATTAAATGTTAATATACTAAAGGTAGAAATTAGTACTATACACAGTAAATAGGCCTGCTTTTAGCACAATGGGGTGTGATGCTAGATATATTATTGATGTGCTAAGTGTTCTACACAGGAAAAAATGGCAGCCATGTTTCACTCATAGGTGATGAGGTTGTATTAGAACTTTGTTTCCAAGCCTTCTCATCACTATATACATATATGTAGATATGCTTTCAGTTACCACAGCTGATTGTAAAACAAAATATTTGCAGCTGCCCTATACATGGGCCTCAAAGGGGTCAAAGGGATTTTTTGTTTTTTGTTTCTTGACGCCAAAGTGTTCAATGTTAATCACATATGTGCTCAAAAGATTTTATTAGGGTGTGTATCGAGATGACATTGATTGAATACCCAACTTTATTCATTGTTTTTATTTATCAAATTAAAACTGGGCATTATAAAAAAAAAACTACCAATAAACTTTACTTTTAAAAGATATGCTGGAGAAAAGCACAAAAATACCAGTTTTTTGACTCAGTAAATACAAAGAGTATAAGGTTAATGGGTTAATTGAAAATATTCAAACAGAGACTTAAATAGACACACCAAGCACACTCCTTGCACATATCTATAAAATTGATATGTTTGTTTAATGAAATCTGTGTAGGCATCAAAGGACAATGACCAGGTGCCAGGTTTGGTATTTAAAACTTGACCTACATTTTATACCAATATAACCAAGCAATATGAGCAGCAAAACAAAATGGCAACCTGGTGGGTATTTTCAAATATGATGTAACTGAGCACACATAATGTATATTATTATATAGAGCAAACTAAATGTTACAAATACAGCTTACAAAAAGGACAGCATCACAACAAGACAATGGTAATAGGAGTAGACCGGTGTCTTACACGTTATGTAATACTTAGTCATAGACTGTAAATCTGATACACTCAGGTTATTACAGTAAATTCACAATTTATTCGGCAGCTCTGACATTTTTGCAGCAGCTTGACCTGGTGGTAAACTAAGTCCATTTGCCTCTATTTGAGGACATCTTTGCATGTTACTCATGAAGAAATCTTGAGGTTCTGCTTGGGACCAAGAGGTCATTTGGTGAACAGCACGCTATATATAAAGGTAGTGATCTTTTCTGCTGGGCTGCAATTATTATAGAATTTACATTTCTTTCTAAAAATCTCTGCCCCGACCATGCAGAAAATTACTTTGCACAGAGGAATACAATCAAAGGGTTTGATATTTTTGTGGTTGGCAAGATGTAGCTAAGAATTTATTAAAAAGACATGGCATAAATCAACAATAATTATATTGTTTCATATGATACAATAAAATAGTAACATTGTTCAATATATTGTACAAAGAAATCAGTTATTACAAATCTTCTTCTTCCACAATTGGCGTATTGCCTACATCACTGATTACTGAATCTAGACAAATTTCCTGCCGTCACTGATAAATCACAACTTTATTATTTTTTCCCCCCACAAATTACTTTTTACAGAAAAGAAAATATATATTTTCAGCACAGTAAATGTAGCTGGCAGTAAAAAAAGAAATAAATAAATAATAACAGAAAAATGCGGCCTGCCAAAAAGTTCTGATCTCAATTTGAATCAGCAGGGAGTAATACTATCTGCTCTGTTTTTTTTTTTACAGAGTTCTGAAAAGAACAAAAGTCTTGGCCACATTTAATAAATTGTAGTATAGTAAATGAAAACTATAAGATTGTCAGAGAACATAAACAATATAGAAAACAAAATAACCAAATGCCATGCATACCAATGGCAAAAATGCATTTTTGCCAAAATGAAAAGATTCATGTTTATTTATTTCTTTTCTGAAAATATTAAAGAGGCAGTCCTGTCACCCAAACAAGTTAAGTGCAATATGTACATTGCGCTGCAGTCATTCGTTCTAAGATTTTTTTACGGTAATTTTTTTTTTGTAAATCTGTTTCATTTTTTTTTTTATTTCTTCATAATATTCTTATTGTGCGCCACAAACCCAGATTTTATGCCCTTCATCCAGCTTGCATTTTTTCCTGTTTATCACTGAAAAATACTGCTGTACAAGTAAATTATAGTTTCTTTGTATTTTTTTTTAAATTGTTCAATCAACTACAAATCCAAAAATCATGATGTGCCCATTAAGTGCTGCTTATGTTCAGCAGTGCAATATAAAGGTAAGTGAGCATTAGTGACTTCCTCTTTTTGGGTTCTCACACAGGGTTCTCAATTCTACATGGCCTAGGTATTTGCAGCAAAGCTGCACTTAAAGGAACACTCCAGGCATCCAGACCACTTCTGCCCATTGGAGTGGTCTGGGTGCCAACTCCCTCTACTCTTAACCCTGCAAGTGTTATTATTGCAGTTTTTTATAAACTGCAATAATTACCCTGCAGGGTTAACTCCACCTCTAGTGGCTGTCTACTAGAGGAAGAAGCAGCGACGTGGGACATCGTCACTGCCTCAGGTAAGTTACTGGCACTGGAGTTACCCTTTAAATGTGTATCTTATTACTTTTTAAATGTATTGCTTTTGCATATTTTAATGTATTATCTATGTAATGCATTAAAAAGAATGTGTAAATTCCAACCAGGAGTGTTCTTTTCATGACTGGTTTCAATGTGAATAAAGTGCAAATAAATGTCAAACCACATTACTAGAATTTAGGATGAAAGAAATAATAAAGAGTCCCATACGGTAAGTATTAAAAAGTATATGAAAGTAATTAAGCTATAGGTGAGGTGCGTAAGATGTGCACTTGGCTGAAATAGTGTGGTTTAGGGTTACAGAGAAGGGCAACATGAGTAGAGAATAAAAGAGAAGGGAAAAAGGTGGAGATATGCATGCAGGCATTTCTGTATGTGAGCAGTATAGAGTCCCAAAAGGTGTCTAGTTATCCTTGACTGTCATTAGAGGGTGTGGTTCAAATAAAGGCATACGAGCCTGTTTAAAAAGCTTGTCCTACTAAAGATATGAACTGGTGTTCTCTACAATATGGTTAAAAGTTTATAAAGCTTAGATGTGCTAAAACTAATCTTTTTTCTACCAGTTTTTAGGGAACATACCCTGTAATGGCATTTCATAGTGAGTAATGAACCTAATTTTTATTTGAAAGAGGCAAAGATTCTTTGGAAGCACATTCATTTTTTTATCACAATGATCCTACCTAACCATGAGTTGGTCAAAGTAGTTTATATTTCTCTAAAACAGCAATATGGGGATCAAATACGCCAATATTTCCAAATATTTAATTTGTTTTTTTTAAGCATTGTATGTAAACTTAATTTTTGAGTTTTGACAGTTCATTAGTAATGCGTTTATTTCATATGTTTACATTTATGCCACTTTAATGTGTCCAGAAAACATTAGGTATTTGGAGTTTTTATTGTATATAAATGATCATAATTATCATCATGTTCTACTTTAATAATAGAAACAAAGTGACAAAATATGACTTCATCAATCAATAAAATATTTATTATGAAGGCAAATGTGTCAATGTCAATGCGAATTAACCCTTAACGGACTATTCGTGTCTTAAAACAAATGGATTTAGTATGAAACAGAACATGTAGGTAATTTTAGAGAGACATTGATAAGTATGGAACAATCTGTATTTTACTTCTCCTGGAATTCTTAATTTGTGAAATAGTATTTGATGAGAGCTGAAAGGGCTGAAAAACCCCAAATTAACCTAATAAGAAATAAGTTACAATTGAATTTTCCTATGGCTGTTTGCAGCCAATCAGATTACAGTTCCATTCGTCAGTGAGCAGACAATGCCCAGAAAAACATAAACTAATGGCCCCTTCAGTCAACTATAGTATGCAAACCTTTGGGAGGAATATGTGACATCAAACTCAACATGATCCATAACCTTTATACATCTACTTGAGCTTTTCTAAATGCACTCTTTCTCAAAAACTGAAGCTTTAAGCATGACTGACTCCGTGCTCTTGGTAATCAAAAGGTTTACAGACTCAAAACACAAACAATTTGCTTTTTTCAAGACGTCTTTTCCTTTAATAGCTTGACCAACCCTTAATAGATACACGCTGGACTCGTTCCATGTCATAATTGCTGACATAGAATAATTGCTGACTTCCACTATAAAAACCAAAGCATCCCTAATCAACCTGCTTGCATGCACTAATTCACAAGCTGTAAGTGGTTATGCATAAAAGAACCCTTTTGATGACTCTCTGGAAGTGCAGATGTTTGTGTCCATTACATAGAAGTTGCAACCAACAAGTGGTGCTAATTACAGCAATCTATATCCAGAGACTGTATAAATAAAGGCAGACACTGCATTTCATCCAGTTACAAACACATACAGATTGGCACATTACTGACTCCTCTAAGAATATGTTTTCTTCTCTGAATGATAGGATACTTGTGCTAGAACTAATTCATGTAGGATGAAATGTGGTATTTAATATGTTATACCTGTCTACCTTGTAATTGCCTTTAGCGAGGAATGTTGTATGGTTTCAAGGTGGGCTTTCATGGGTTCTATTTCCTAGCCAGATCTTATCACTCAAGACAGGGTAGTGTGTACCCCATGTGAGCTATTATCTCTTAGTGGTAAGGTAAGATAATTTCTTCAAAACCAGAAGGTCGATTCACACAAGATGAGCTTTTTATAAAATATATAAATTTACTTTATATTGAATACCTACTACCGAGGAAGGCAAACAGGTTAAAAACATCAAGATTACACAAAAACAATTTTTATTCCTAGTGATCATAGTTGGCAACAGCTTACATAGTTAAACAGGCTGAAAAGAGGCATGTGTCCATCAAGTTCAGCCTTTCTCGCATCTGTTTCAGCTGATGAACCAAAAGAAGGCAAAACACCCACTTTGAAGCATTTCCAATTTTGCAACAAACTAGGAAAAAAATTCCTTCTTGACCAGAAGGGCAGTAAGATTTACCCTTGGATCAAGAAGCTGTTACCCTACAGATTAAAAATGATATCAATGAATATTATGTTTTGTAATTTTACTACTCTTTTCTACACACGCCTTCTACATACACCTTTCTCTACTTGCTCTCCACTTGTTTTGGTTTTAAGACAACGGTGCTGAACTGAAGAACCCCAGATGGTTTTGGACCATAGCTCTCCTAATTCTAGTACATTTTTGTCACTTCTCTACTGTTATATATGTTTTATGCTCTATCACAGAGGCACCCCAGTAAGCACTAATGTTATCTATAGATATACAAGACAGAAAGACTAGGACCTATAAAATCACCTTTATAACTGAATGGCGTGGGAGGTTCTATACATATTTAACAATTAATGCTGAGATTGTTGTACTCATTATTTAAATTTGCTTAGTTAGCCCATAATTCCTAAATTATTCTCTCTGTACCTGATAGCAATATTTGGCACATGGGCACTACATTTCTTATGTTACTACATTTTGGATACATGCCTAAAGAGTTTGTCCAAAATAAGATAAGATGCACTTGAACAAATATTAATGGACCACTATAGTGCCAGGAAAACATACTCGTTTTCCTGGCACTATAGTTCCCTGAGGGTGCCCCCACCCTCAGGGACCCCCTCCCGCCCGGCTCTCGGGAGAGGAAAGGGTTAAAACTTACCTTTATTCCAGCGCCGGGCGGGGAGCTCTCCTCCTCCTCTCTGCCTCCGATCCTCCCTTTCGGCTGAATGCGCATGCGCGGCAAGAGCTGCGCGCGCATTCAGCCGGTCGCATAGGAAAACATTATCAATCTTTTCTATGGACGCTTGCGTGCTCTCACTGTGATTTTCACAGTGAGAATCACGCAAGCGCCTCTAGCGGCTGTCAGTGAGACAGCCACTAGAGGATTTAAAGGCTGGCTGAACCCTTATATAAACATAGCAGTTTCTCTGAAACTGCTATGTTTATATAAAAAGGGTTAAACCTAGCTGGACCAGGCACCCAGACCACTTCATTAGGCTGAAGTGGTCTGGGTGCCTAGAGTGGTCCTTTAATTGCCGTCCCTCAATGTCTTTGCAAGGTAACCGTTCCATAACTGTAAGCAAAATGTTACCATTTAAATGTTAATAAACATATACTTAACAAAATTGTATAATATAGAAACGCCATAATAGCAATTATTTGCAGTATTTAAATAAGTAAATCTTGTGAACATGCATCACTTGGTTTAATTTCTTTACATACGTTTTAACAATAGTCATTTAGATTTGTAGACAAGGCAATACAAGCTTCCTATTGTAAAGCAAAACCCTAGCCGTAACAGTAGTAAAGGTTGCTGAGCTGTAAACGAACTGACAAGTACTTTCTGTGAATTGTAGTTTATGCAATTTCCCTCCCACAACCTTTGACCATATTACTGAACAATCCAATACACTCAAACAAACCAATCTTGACCTTTACAGACTAAAATCTATATATTGTAGAATTTCTTCAGTGCATTCTAATGGTCAAGTAACCACGTCTTTGAAATAATGGTTCAATCGCTAATACTACTGTCGACCAAATCAATACCCTTATGAGGAAAGGTCAGATAATTTAGAATTTATACATACATTTATACATTAAATTCTACTTTTTTATGTTCAATATGCAGTAAAGTCTGTGTATCCTATAAAATGCAAGGACACTCAAGGACACTCATACTGTCCCAAATTGGCTGTATTTGCATTGTTACAAATTATGTCGATGTTTACTGGTGTTATAATGCTTATGAATAAATTGGCAGAACATAGCAAGTTGTTCTTCAATAGTCAAACTGGAAAAATTCACAAGTAGGAGATTGATTCTAATTTGATTATTTTGATCTAATATGCATAAATCCATGGCTAGTTTCTGGCAATTCTTAGAATAACTAACCCTGTACATAAACTCAGTTAGGTTTATTCACTACACCAGAAATTGTGGCGAAAAATACCAAAATCAGAAAAATTCTCAGACTCAATTTTTTTACCTTAATTTTGCAGTTTTTTATTTCACCATATTATAGCATGTCTAAGAGCCATCCCAATTTCAGCATGACAGTCCTGAATTTCAGGTCCTGTTCCACTGCCCTGACTTTGTTCCCAGTGGCCGGTTTCTGTGGACACCAGGAAACTGTCCCTAAAAAGTGTAGCGCAAGGCCATCATTAAATGCCCTAGCACTGCACTCACACCACTATGACCCTGCAGAGAGCACTGAAACAGTGCCCTTGGTGGGGTGCCATGCTTGATTGGCAGGAAGCCTGGCATGCAAACATGCCAGGCTGACCTGCCAGCAATTTAAACAGACACGCCCTCTTCTTGAGCCGGCTCATCCCATTTGGAGGGAACCAGTGATGCAATTGCATCACTGGCCTGCCTCCTTAACCCCACCACTGCCACCAGCACGCAGCCTCTCAGGGTACCAATGTTGGTTGATTATAATTTATACATTAGTGAATGAACCTCAGTGTGATTTGTCAATTAATTTGGATGAAAGCAAAGTTAATCTAAATTGCAGGAAACTTCAGCAAAACAGACTTCTCATTCCGCAGATTTTGTAAAGTCATACTTTTGTTTTTAAAATATTATAATTCCCATATAAGTAAACTGAATTTTCTATTTTATTTTGCTTAGAAGTAACTAGCACACTTTTTAAATCTAAATTGCCCCTTTTTAAGTCATAAAGTTTTTAGAGACTTATTTTCAAAGCACTTCATGACTACTTCTTAACTTTAAACAATTCAGAATGCTGTAGGGGTTAGGGTACCAAGAGTGCCCTGGCAGACACCCTCATTTTAGGATCTTTTGACTTCTTACCTGGGGTCCTCTTTGCAGCAAGGACTGCCATAAGATAATGTGTTGGAGCTTCCTTTAGCTCTTCTCTTCAATGTATGACTAGCTCATTGACTGAGAGTGTCAGTTGATTACTGTCAACCAGTGAGCTAAACCTTGAACTGCAGGTTTAGCTTAGATAGCTAGCTTACAACTCTCTGAAGGCTGTAGTGTAGGTGGGGAGTGGTACCCGGCAGGCCATGGGAAAGATGACTGTTCTAAAAAGGTATATTTCTGGCACTATGTCCACTATACTGTTCTGTAGTGCTTATGGTATGTGGAGTGTGCATTTAATGTCTGCCAAATCAACTAAATAAACCAAAAAGAAACCATTAAAAGTATATTGTAGTGTTACAAAGAATTTCCAAAGTGAATCATACTGCCTACAGTAGTTGTCTTCAGTGCTGATCTCTTCAAATGTATAAAATGTTTCCAGATGCAAAATTAAGAAAACCCAGTACAAAAAGAGGAAAAAAACTGTACAGATTTTTTTTACTCTGACTTTGTGAGCTTTTTTACAAATTAGACTTGAGCAAACATGCCCTATATATTTACTTTGTGTAAAACATGAATAGTAAATACAGGCTTTGATGTACAACTACAATGCTGCACTGTTAAGGAGCAAAGGTAACCATTGGTGATTGATCTATTGATGATGTATTTCGTGAAGTCTGGATGATATGTAATACAATTTTGAAATGTTATAGTGTTTGTATTATCCATGACACTTGCATTCAAGCACATTGTACTTAAACTAATGAACAATCTATCTATCTATCTATCTATCTATCTACCAAAATAAGATGAGGATTACAGAAAACAATCATACTTTTGTATTGGACTAACAATGCATTAATTCATATATAAAAAAAATAAAAAATCTTTCAAGAATTTATTCTCTCCTTCGGGTCAGAAGCAGAATGAAAATTCTAAAAAAACTTATACTTCAATACTTAAGTTATGTTGACAGTAGTGCATGACTATTAATTATTTGGAATCTGAATTTACCCATTTTAACATTCTTCTCAATGTTCATAATTACCAACAATGTCCCCAAACTGGACGTGAGTAATAATTAAAAATATAAATTCCTTTTTTGTGTGTGACCACAAAAGCTCCTTGCTATTGCATTCACATAATCTGTCCTACTTCATGTTTCTCGCATGAAGGCAGACCAATGTTAGCAGTCTGCCACCTGCCCTGACCTGCCTTCTGTTTGGAGACCGTTCCCTGTTGCAGAATTATTTGCTGTTGCATATAACAATACAAAGAACCAAGACAAGTGCCCTTTATGGCACTAATTTCTCTATGTGTGAAGCTTATCTATCTTGCACAATTCTTCTTTAAGAACTAAACAAACAAGGAGCCCTCATGCCTGTAATGAATTCCTAAATATTTATTCCCAGTAAATATAAAACCAGCTTAAACAACGGTTGTTTAACAGAGTACATTTTAATAACATGTTTTAAAAATCATGTTTGTAAGAGTTTGTTAGTGTCGCAGGCAAAAATGCCCTGAAAAAGAAAATACAAATTGAAAAAAAAGGAATCTTCAGGAATATTTAAAAAGTAAATAGCTTTGTGGTTTAGTAAAAAGCATTCCATGGAGGTTAGTTATACTGCTTTGAAATTAGTTTGAATTATGGGTAGAACTCTGCTTGAGATGAGCAGCTGAGACAGCAATAGAGATGAAAGTTAGAGGCTTCATGATCCGAGGGGAAACACAGCTGCTGCAGCTGGTGCTCTCAGATCTCAACACTTCCAACAATGATCGAGAAGGCGATAATGTACTGTGGCCCTCAGTAAGAAAAACGCGTAAATGGAACCATTCCCAGAATAGACAAAGATACTTCAGTGGAGCACCAAAATATGGCCTTTGACAAAAAAAGTATTATTCTAAACTCCTAGAGTGGAATAGATAAAAACGCCTCTAAACACTTCAAAATGGCAACATGGAAATTATTAACACGTGACCGGAAAACAAAATATCATTAAATCATGATTCTTTCATATAATTTTTTGGGGATAAACTGAGTCTAGTACTGAAATATTAAGTAAATTATACTGTATCTATATATACATTCAGTCAGCTATTGAGTGTAAGTGATTTTTTTATATGTTAACTAACCTGCAGACCATAAAGCTTTGTCATGTTAAATTAAAATACACCACTACATTTCTCTTAGTCTTTTCTTCTGAGATACTATATCAAATTACAATTTAGTTTCCATAGCTGATACATTTTACAAATTTTACTTGTATGTGTGCAATGTTCCTTAATATGTATTATGTATATATTTTTGTCACTACGGCAGCACTGTTTGTGCATAATGCATGTTCCAGGTGTACCCCCAATTCTCTTTTTGTCTTTACTGTATATTTAGGAAGATCATCATTATGCATTTGGGAAAGGCCCTCATTCCAAGTGTTCCTGTTTATGTGGGATCACTTTTTTCCTTTGTTGATCCTTAAAAATTTTAAAAATGTGTTTAAACAAGTTCACTCACTGGAATTCTGTGGGAATTTTGTTTGTGAAAACCAATTAATAAATAGCAATAAAAATTAGGGAATTCTTGAGATGAAAACATGAGAACCCCGAACAATGCAAAAAAAGTTCATACCGAAAACATTGTGAATGCCTTATTAGGGGCCAGATGTTTGAAGAACCATGATACCTAGTTAGGTGGCAAAAGTAAAGTTCAAGTAGGCAACAACACAGTATAATTTTTATGTTTTGTTAATGCAAAACTGACTTAAGGCTTTGAATGAATAAAAACAAAACAGCTCGAAAAATATTTTTGTGATTTGGCTGCTTTGACTTCTCTTAATTGGAAGAAGTAGTGAGTTTTAAAAATGATAAAATATACAATAAAGTAAACTATGATCCAAGGGGCCTAGGAGAGTGACAGAATGGAAAAGACATTGCTATCCCTTTAATGGTTATTTTGGCCATCTTTACTAACCACCACCTGTCACTGTACTGTACATATCAGGGATGCTCACTAATAAGTAGATGAAATATGGAGTGTTTTGCTGCTGTCATGCTAAAAGGTCTCATCTGTCTCCGTAATGGGATCGCTCATATGTTGGTCACCGACTTTATCTGCCACCAAAGAGATTAATGACATGCATTATTTTTTATTTGGAAGTAAGCTTACTAGCTAGGCAGTTAATGATAGGTAAATATACTACATCTATAATATTAGCATGCTGTCCGTTCTTTCATATTAATAAACCTTCTATTGATACACCGTTGTGGGTTGAAAGCTAAGCAGATGGATAATTCTGTTTCTCAGCAGATCATTACTGGTCACCTGTAACCAAAGAATCCAAACCAACATTTGTCACTATGCTATTTGTGCCTACAAAATACACGGCCTTTAATTTCCCTGAGACCCTGAATTTTAATCTTTTGCTTTAACTTGCTTCTAGTTTTACTCTACAGCCATTGTCACATGGAATAATCATTACTTAAAAAAAATAAAAAATAACACACTGAGATTTCAATTTTTAAAGTTGGTTATTTCACGTATTTTTGTCTTCTTTTGTTCCTTTGTACATAGCAATATGTTAAATATATCTAAGTAGGCTTCATAAATGTGATGGAAAAAACATTATATCATTACACAGCAAACAGAAAAACAATAAAATATACATAAACTTCATGTGCCACAGCAAGCATTGTTCTAAAATTCAGACAATATGTTTACAAATTATTTCGTGCAATTAAAATATATTGGTCTTGTGCAAAGTTGGTAGGTCATGGAGTCACCTACAAATTGTTCAAGTCTACAAGGAAACCTTAATTTGACTACAAGCCCTGTTTGGTTAAAACAGCCAAAATGCAGTAATTTGGCCCTTAAGAGGTAATTTATCCTTTTATTAAGCAATCCCCCTTAGAAACCAATGTTCAACTTCAAACGTAAATGGAGTTGTAAATTTTAATGATTAATTCTCATTAAATAGTTCATAAAAACATGGCGATGTAAACGAAAACTGACATAAAACATTTTAAAGTAAGGAATGTTAACAAGAAACCTTTTACTATGAGCAAGACTTGTATTAACTACATACGGCTCTCTAGAAAATAATTTAAAAAAACCTTCTTCTAGGTTCCTTCAACACAGTAATTCCATTTACAAAATATTTATTTTGTAAATGTATTTAAAAAGACAGAAGCACAAAATGATCATATTAACCTGTGTATATTTTAAGTACATATGAAAGAGTACAAAGAAAGCAGTGAAAAAACTTATGAAGCCTTTTATTAATTAAACGTTGGTTTGGAACGCCATGCTACTGTGAGCAATGAGCTGTCTTGGACATAACTGGGTGTGGTGAAAAAAGATTAATATTCCACACCTAATCAGTCCGTACAAAACTTCTTTGAAATGGTTTGATTAAGTGTGGATGATCTACCAAAACGTCACAATGTAAAATCAGGTTGACAGACATTCTTTTAAATTCACATTCGGTTTTTTTTTTTCTATCCAAGAAATGAACTGCCAAGGCTTTTTAGATATGCTTCAGTGTCATAAAAGGAGAGGCAGACAGCCTCCATCAGATGTAATTTTTTTATACTTTAACTTCAAATAGGAGTGGGATTTATCATGTTTCAAGAATTATATTAAAAAGACCAGTCTACGACAGAATTTCCTTTTTTTCGGCATGTATGACACTGAAGACATTCCAACTTTTTGCTGGCGCTCAGCAAACCCTGAAGTCAACTCAGAATTCATACATGGAAAGTATTTAATTAGAATTTATGGCTAGATTTGCAGAACTATAAGAATTAAGGTATAGTCAGATTTTGTAAAACGTTTTTTATTAACCAGAAAATATATAGATGCCAACCTCTTAGCTGTATGTTAAAAGGGCAAAATAAATTGTTGGTAATAGCAAAAAGATTGATTGATTCATATAATATCACATTAAAAACGACTTCTTGCAATATTATACATACATGTCGCCCAACTATCTAGAATGTGGTGGGATAGTCCCGAATTCAGGTTTTCAGGTTTCTGTCTACTGCCCTAATGTATATAGGTTCCTACATTAAGTCTTTCATATATTTATGTTTTATTCTTTGTGAAAGGGTAGATGATTTTATATTTGTAAATGCATATTTATAAATATGTATATGTTAATTTTTGTAAAATATTTCTGCATATTTGTTTTAGAACTAAATACATAATTCACAGTTGGTAATTATATTGCAAATACTTAAAGTGAAAATAAAATAAATATATTTTTTTAAATACTAGTACTTGTTTTAGGTTAAATTGATGATTTCAAGCATATATAAAGAGAACAAAAGAGTTGATTACCTGCCATTTCCAAAATGTTCTTGACGTTTAATTACTTTCTATCACTCTGCTAAAATGAAATTACTGATATCATTTAATATTACTGCTATTTTGAATTAAAATTTTGTTTAGCTCAAATTGCAAGATAAAAAAATTGATGCTTTTAATTAAATTTGTTGTTCACATGTTGCTTTGATATTTCTGTAGTCAGGGAATGAATGTAGCCACAATAGATATAACAGTCTTTTTAAAACAAAGTTAAGTAGCTCACACAACCAGCGGTGTATTTACTGTGAGGCTAAGGCATTTATCTTGGGCAGCAATCGGCCTGGCAAATGCCTTGCCAGCATTTTATCCTGGGGGGCCCAGGAGCTAACCGGCTGGCCACCTTAGGGCCTACCGAGGCTGGCAACGACGGCACGTTCCGAGTGGATGGCGAGGGAGCACTGGTCTGGCCCCAGCATCAGTACGCAGCGCACGAGGGAGCTGAACAGGAGGATCAGTGCTCCCTCACCGAATGCAGTGATCAGCCGGCGCCCAGCAGCCCCATTGGACTCTACGAGAAGCCTATGAATGAACCATGTACAGTAACATCAGGACTGGATTTCACGTAAATATTCCTTTTTTATTACATGTTTTACTATAAATTGAGAGCAGGGACCTTCTCCACAATACCCAGTAGGGCATATTACAAAAAAAAACCTACAGGGTGAATTATTGGGAATTAATGTAAATTCAAAGTGAATTTAAATTTTTAGGCCCAATTACTCAAATCGCAAAAAATCTGAAAAAACTCCAAGTTGTGTTTTAATTTATTTTGGTGTACACAAATTGCATACTGACACAAGTCTGATGTTACTACCATGAACAAAACATTCATTTAAAACTGTGTGTACGCAATCAGTACAGCAAATACATTCTGAGTCAATGTTATGGTTTGCAAATTACGGTAATAGTATGGTTGAATACTAAAATGAAGTAAAAGATTTTTCCTATTCTTTCCCCAACTTCAAATGATTAGTTTGACAAGCATATGTGGAATTAGCCCGCCCAACATTTAATGCATTATATGAAAAAAAATGAAATAAAATTAAATATAAGAAAATAACCAGATTTTACTTTTAATCAGTAATAAGAGACTATGCGAGGAGATACAATGACAATAAAATATAAGGAACATATGTTATGGTGCCTGGAGTGTTCATTGACCTTTTTACAGCAATCCTGGGTTACAAAATAACTTTATTAGAGTCTAACACCTTATAGGGAGTTTGTTACACCTAATAGTTACATTGACATTTACAACATGGCTGCAGGTAAACTTTGCTAATGTCTATGTCACAGTGAAATATACTTGTGGTTAAAAGCATTTATAAACACAGCCATTACCACTGGCATATATACTGCCCAATTTAAACCCCTAGTACTTGCTATTCACATATCCAACACAAGCAGCCATAGACTATACAAAGAGATACGAGCAGGTAAAGGGCACTAGCAGTTCAAGGACGTTTGTTTAAGGTATCATTACTGCAAAAAGAAACAAAACCCTCAATCCTTTTTATTTCTTCTGACAGGCAGTGACCCATAACATCCCCTGACCTTCTTAGACATGATTAGTCAGTCAAATGTTTACGAACTCCTCACCTTGACTCCTCATTTTCATTGTCAGCTTACTCCCTTTAAGGAATCAAAGTGATATCTTTTCATTAACACGATTTGAATCAAGCACAGTACATTTTAAACTTGACAAACAATTTAAAGGGTTTCTTCTACTATAAATCAGTTAACAGGTTATCTTCCTTCTGAACCTGGAGCGAGGCAGATCCATCCCTATACTATCATGACCTGGCATATCATCTGCCAGTAAGGGGTTAATGTTTCTGTGTCAGAAATTGCAAAACCTAATAAAAGACACAAAACTCAAGAATACAATGCTACGCAAAAATACTGCTCAGAATTTGAAATACTAAAGTTTAGTCTGTTTATTTCAGAATTACTTAGAGAATAAAATTAAAATAGTAAGATTATTTGCAAAACTGAAAAATAAATCTGTAACAAATGAATCATTGATGTGGTTTTGATAACATTAAAGGGAAACTCCAGTGCCAGGAAAACAATTTGTTTTCCTGGCACTGCAGGTCCCCTCTCCCTCCCACCCCTTAATCCCCGGTTGCTGAAGGGGTGAAAACCCCTTCAGTAACTTACCAGAGGCAGCAACATGTCCCACGTCGCTGCTTCTTCCTCCGCCGCCGCTTCTTCCTCCGCCGCCGCTCCTCCCAGTGACTGCGTCGGCCAGTGGGCGAGACTGATCCCGCCCATCGGCCGGGGAGACCTAATGCGCATGCGCGGCAATGCCGCGCATGTGCATTAGAGCTCCCCATAGGAAAGTATTGAAAATGCTTTTCAATGCTTTCCTATGGGGAAATGAGCGAAGCTGGAGGTCCTCACACAGCGTGAGGACGTCCAGAGATGCTCTAGCACAGGTTTCCTGTGCTAGGGACACTGAAGTGCCCTCTAGTGGCTGTCTAGTAGACAGCGACTAGAGGTGGAGTTAACCCTGCAAGGTAATTATTGCAGTTTATAAAAAACTGCAATAATTACACTTGCAGGGTTAAGAGTAGTGGGAGTTGGCACCCAGACCACTCCAATGGGCAGAAGTGGTCTGGGTGCCTGAAGTGTCCCTTTAACTTCACTTCCATGAAACATGCTGAATAAGGGCCGTAAATAGAAAATATTTCTTAAATAAGTAAATATACATATGTCCAATAATATAATTGGTTTAATTTTTTTCAGTCTGAGAAACCTGATGCTGAAAGTCCAATTTTGAGGGCACTGAACTGTACATTCATATCATAACACAAATATAACATATGACTCTGTATTTAATTGTATGTAAAAAAAAATTTAACCCCTTAAGGACCAAACTTCTGGAATAAAAGGGAATCATGACATGTCACACATGTAATGTGTCCTTAAGGGGTTAAAGAATCCTTGTATTCTGGCAATGCATTATAGTAGTTGCAGTTCTACATCAACTACAGATCACATTTTTGGCCACTCCTGCTATAAAACATAGCTATTTGGAGTCTAGAAAGTTTAAAGGACTCCAAATGATCAACTTATTAAAAAACAGTAAACGAAAACAAGAAACGCTCTCATTCATAAAGTGTTAGTTCAAAGCTAATCCAAAATTCAATCAACAGGGTGAGCTTGAAGCTCACTTGTCTTCTGCTAAGATCCAACTTGGACCGCGTATTTGTTTCAGTAATTTGGTTAAGAGGAATGTTGCCCAGATTGGCGAATATTCTGTAGCCCCCTGCTGACTGTGGAAATTCTCCAGGAGTTGCTAAGCAATATACAATATTATGACATGCACATAAGTATGCCAGTAGATATTTTTATCGTGGCAGCTTATTATGGTTCCAGTACCACTTATGTGGCCAACGTATAAAATTTCAGTAATACGTATTGCATTCCAGGATACTACCTCAACAACATGTTACAAATCTATTTTTTACTTTTTAATACAGGAGTTTACACAAAACAGGAAGTAAGAATGAAACGGCAACAGGAAATCTGTCAATGCATCGGAAATCACTGTTTAGTTGATAAACCTACAGATTACAAAATAATGCACCATAGAGCGTATTTAAATAGTTACAATTTGCCAGTCAATGTGTCATTTTTTTTGCATTATTCCTAGATGTCAAACACGAGTGTCTTAAAATTATAAATTTCAAACTAACCATTACTTTCAAAGCCCTAATAGCCTGGTACTTAAATAAAACGATGCACTTTCTGATAATGCATATTTTCAATTGCTCCAACCAATTTAATACAAGCCATTTGAAATATAAGAAATGATTACTGTATTCGGCAGAAGATTAAATAGGCACAGTGGAAGAAAATAGGTAATTGTTGCATATGTTAGATTTTACAAACCGTTTAGCTTACCGAGGCATTCAATTTATCTTTTATCTTGGAGTTTTCTGGTAGAATAATTCCAGAGAGAAAATACTTGACAGGTGAAACCTTGCATTAAAAAAACTACGAGCTCAAAAGAAGCTTTAAAAAGGTCAGTACACAGCAAATCTATATAATACAGAGTTTACTGTGCAGGAGGCTCCATGAGACAGTGTAAATGCTTTAACCCATTATGAGAAGAAAGACCTGCTCCCCTTTTTTAATAAAATCTCTATAAGGGCAGATCACAGGTCAAGCGCAGATAACAGGTCAAGCAGAGGTGTTTCTGGCGGCAAAGGTGAAAACCTAACTGTAAGTGTAGTGTAACGTATACATACCACTGGCTCTGAAACAGTTAAAGTGAGTACTTAGCGGAGTAATTGAGTTTAGAGAATGGGAAAAAGAGTTCACCATATCTGATAATAAAGGGACATTCAAACACTGATGCAAACCGAGACACAGTGTTAATTTTGGCGGTAAATTTCAATTTAGTTTTAGTCATAGTCTTTTGACTAAAAAGCCATTTTAGTTTTAGTCGTATTTTTGTCATCTGAATTGTTTTAGGTCTAGTTGACTAAATCTCCAGTAGATTTTAGTCGACACAACTGAAATCTAATGTGTTAAGTTAAAGCCTGTATCTGTCTATTTTGCCCCTTCCTCAGCCCCTCTGTGTCTCTTTGTGTCCTCCCAACCCCTCTAGGTTTCTCTCTCCCAAGCCCTGGTCTGTCTCTTTTGCCCCTTCCACAGCCCCTCTGTGCAGTGGTAATTTTGGCGGCAAATTTCTATTTAGTTTTAGTCATAGTCTTTTGGCTAAAATGCTATTTTAGTTTTTGTTGTATTTTAGTCATCTAAATTGTTTTAGTTTTAGTCAACCAAAATTTTACTGAAATTGTCAGTCGAAAAAATTAACACTGTGAGATATGCAACTCCACAAACAGAATTGCAACATGGATCTACCTCTCCACACACAAAATCTCATGAACAGCTTCCCCACATACAGGCATACACAGCGCCATAGCCTGTCTACCACATAAAACAATACCACAAGCAACCTTACCCTCAAACATGAAACCTCACAAACAACCTTCAAAAACACACAGATTCACAAACACCCTTCATGTACACACACACACACACATAACATCCTCTACCAACCCTGTTCCTCTGATATTCTGATATTTAGTCCTCTGATATTCCACTTATGTTGAGCCCTTATGCCAGAGCTCTTCTGCAGGGCTCTGCGCATCCCACTGACATACCCAGTTTGGCAAGTGTGCATGTCATTGCTAAAGACACAACAAACCCTTCTCTAGCAATGTTCCCACACATATTGGGCTGCTCTGCCTTCAATTGCCCAGGTGGAATTTTGTCCCGGTCGGCCCTGTTGGCCCTGTTGGGAGGTATTTACTAAAACTGAAAAATTTACACAGGAGAGAGGAGAATGTGTTAATTGTTGCAGCTGGTATGATATAAATATTCACATACAATGCACCCTTTCATCTTGCTAACCCACAAAAGCTGATAACAGGTTTAATAAGGATTTTTCCCTAGCTATTCAGTACACAGAATCATATCTAAAATGTAACAAAAATACAACTAACTTCATTGTATAAAGCCATTAAAATCATTTCTTGATAAACGAAAACTACATAAAACATGTGCTAACAATTCTAATCCTGTTTCCTGCTTGAGATACATTGTTAAAATCACCAATCTTTTCATCACAGACAACTGACTCTTATTGGTGGTTTAGTGCAATCAAGACGTTTGTATTGTTATGTGAAAGAGCTACGATTTAGTACCTTTCTTAATCACTCCAAGTATCATTTTATAGCCTATATTATTCTCTAATCTCATCAAACCATCTTCAGCCTCTGCTGACATTCATATGATTGTTTGACTTTCTTTCTAGCCTTTAGCAATTAAAGTGATTGAAATAAATCAAACATTACAGCGCCATCTGCCGCAGCAAGAACCTGTAAATTATGTAAAAAGCTTGGCAAATGACAAAAATACATAAATAAAATGAATAAATCATGGAAAAAAACATTTGACATGAAATTTTCAAGTTGTTTCCTATCTACAAATATGGCCAATGACTCGCCCCTTCGGACAAAAACTATAAGTCCTTAGTGCTTAGTGCTACTGGAAGCTACATACACAGTACTGCCAGTGGTGTATTCTGGTTTTGTGCTGCCCCTCCCCCTTACAAATTTCTCTTCCTGACAGACACACACCCTCACTGATGCATGCACTGACATATACTCACTTACAGATACAGTCATTGTCACACACACTGTTTAATCAACACACACTTTCACTGAAACATACACATTTACAGGCATACACACTCATTCACAGTTACACACACACTCATATTCACCAACAGACACACATATACACTAACTGACAGACACACACACACACGGACAAGACACACATTCATACTCACTGACAGTCGCACACTCACTCAGTGTCACACACACACACACTGGGACACACATATACTCACTGACAGATGCACACTGACAAACACACATACATACTCACTGACAGGCATATATACACTCAGTGTCAGACACACACATTCACTGACAGACACACACTCTCAGTGACAGACACGGATACACACACTGACACTCGCATATACACACTGATAGACACACATAGATACACACTCACTGACAAACACATATACACTCTCAATGACAAACACACATACACACTCATTGACAAACACAGACACTCACTAACAGACACACACACACTCACTAACAGGCACACACACACACACTCTAACAGGCACACACACACTCTAACAGACACACACACTCACTAACAAACACACACTAACACACTCACAATAGTTTTTTTGCTTACATTTTGGATTTTTCCCTCTGGTCCAGTGGGGCTGCTGCTGGCTGGGCTGGCTGGCTGGGCTGGAAGGCGGTCTGGGAGACAGGAGCAGAGTTCAGGCTGGCATCGAGGGAGCTCTGATCCTCCTGCTCAGCTCCCTCACAGACCTCTCAATGATGCCGGAGTGACGTCATATTCCGGCTCTGGCATCACCGCAGTGCATGTAAGGGAGCTGAGCAGGGAAAGCTCAGGGGACAGTGCTCCCTCGCCACCCGCCTACATCAGGAGATACCAGCCTGGGGGTCGATGAGGTGACCAGCCAACTAGCTCTCTGGTCCCCCACGGCAAGAGGCTGACAAGGCATTTACCAGGGCGTTTTGGGGGGTGGCTTTTTTTGCTGCCTCCCTAAAAGTGTCGCCCAAGGCAATATAGCGCTACTGCCCTGTAGCTTGCAGAATTTACATGGAAATCGCTATGGAATAAATTATGTGATTAATCAGTTGATTTTTTTTCTCTAGAAGGGAGTGAATTTTACACGTTACTGGTAAGCATAATTCTTGTACCTCCATCACATCCAGTTGTTTTTTTTGACAGGACACTATAGTCACCAGAACAATTGTATTTGTTCTGACAAGTATAGTCAGTCCCTACAAGCATTTTGCAGTAAACAGTGCATTTTGTAGGGAACAGCTCCATTGGCCACACCTCAGATGGCTACTTGAGGTGCTTCCTGGGCCAGTTCTGCACAGTGTACAGCACTGACATTCAGTGTCTCCATCCTCTGCATGGAGACACTGAACTTCTCATAGAGATGCATTGAATCAGGAGATACTGATTGACCAGGGTGACATATGGCTCCAACCCCACGTCCTTGGCAATCCCAGCCAATCCAATGATTACCTATTGAGTCAGGAATACATGTTTGTGTTCCTGACCAGATAGTGTTCCTATAAGCTCACCTATTTTGGTTTTACACCATTCTCTCAAAAATATAAATGTGAGTTTTTTTAAATCATTTAAATAACTTTCAATTAATATCGTATTGCACCCAATCTTAAAGTGGATCTGTAACTTTCCAGGCTACGTTTCCCTGTCAGGGAGGAGAGTGTAGTTATAAAAATACCATTAATTATAAAAATAACTACAGTATTTTATATAATTATTAGATGCACAATGTGTGTTTATTAAACAAGATTTGTCAAACTATATCTATGCTGGAATATTCAACCTTAGAGGGGGCTCTATATCACGCATTGCACCAATAACCATAAGGATATATAAAGTGGAGGAGAGAGAGAGTGAGAGAAGAAACAGATATAGGGAAATGTCTCATTTGCCTATAATAAATGGACGTCTTGAAAATAATGATACCTTCCTTTTAGTTGATTCGATCTATAATTAGTGCCTCTTATAGAAACGAAAGGACAGTGAACCCTTTTGATACAGACATATGTTTTTATGCAAAAACAATTTGTGTTTTGGGATAAGAGATAAGAAGACCTTGAATGAGGAGCTTAACATAAATGATAACAGTATTAATTGGAACTGCTGTTTCCCGAGTTATTCATTTGATTAATCAAAAAAAAAAAGGAGAAGGAGACAAACCCAAGAAAGGATATATACACTTTTCATTCTTGTATCCAACATGGAAAGTTTTAAAAAACTGTATCTTATAAAAATTCATGAATATGAGTACCACATGCCTTCTATACAACTAAACACGTCTGAATGCCATCTGTGCAAGATAGTCTAATTAGAGGATTAAACAGAGAAAATCATCTTCGACTCACGTGCAAGCACATGCCTTTTACCATGAAAGGGAAAAAATGGGAGAAAGATCTTTTAGAGGTTGCATGAACATCATTTCCATGTGGATTCTCTATAAAATGTGTTAAACAAAACACCGAATGCAGCACTCAGTTCCTGTCTCAGGATGTTCATATTCTTACCCCAGATAGAATGTCAATATCAATTGGAACAAACCTGGCTCTGTATTAATCAAATGTAAATAAGTTATTGTCTTCTCTATAACATAGAACTAATGGTTATTTTTTTATCACTTTTTCTGGTTTTAGCACCAAGAACATTATTTAATTTAACCGAGTGGGCTCCAAAGGAGTGTGCAATGCTCAGAAAGGTTAAGGAAAGTCAAAACATGTCAATTATACTATATTTACTTGTGTTTATTGTATAATGCTAATGTTTTAAGTCAAAATGTCCAGTCATCGCATATACCATATCATCTGTTAATAGTAATCATAATGCTATTTTTATTTAATGTGTCTTTTTCTTTACTTTTTACACAAGATTTGTAAGTAGTCAACTGTATGTAGTGTATGGACATTAAAATTCCATATAGGTATACTTTTTACATTCTGCTGGCATATTGGAATTCCCATTCCCCAAGTCACCTGCACAACCCCTACCAAAGCCTCCTATCATTTCAAATGCAGAAACACAAATATCTGCGTTTTAAGAGTATGACTAGAGGCTGAGGGGTCAACTATATTCTATGAAAGGTTGCGTGACTTGCTGACCTACAGCTAATAGTGATGTAATTGAGTAAGTAATTCAGAACAAGTACAATGTATTAACAAATATTACTGTTATTTTTATGTGTTTAAAGTTCTGTTAGATGTCCATTCATTCGGTACCTTCATGGCTCTTGGAAAAAAAGGAACACCAAATTACTGGGACATAAAGAATTGGGTCAAGAAGAGGTACTGTCCCCTCTAGGTGACACTTGGGAAGTATGTATAAAGGTAAATGATTTCAGATTAATTAAGGTGCTTTTATTTAGTAGTCTGTGGGACATCTGAAAGGGAGGAGGTAGGATTGATCAGATACGTATTTAGGTGAGAATATATAAATATGTTTAAGCCAAGGAATACCTCCTTTTCCCATTACACACGTTGTTGGAAATTTTATTATAAACCAAATGCTATGAGTGCAAGGAAATGCTTTGCTTCTACAAGATGAGCTAAAGTACAAACCTATATAACTGCTAAAATGAAAACAACTGAAGTGGAGATTGGATGTATTGTAATGACTCGCAATGTTATTTCGCCTCTCCCATTGTCATAAATTGCTATTTGCAAATCCCACACTTTTGAATGGAGTTAATCATAACCCTTTTGTTTTCAGGAATTCAAAAAATGTTTATCATTAGCAAAGTACAAAGATATTACTCAATACGTAATGTTTGCCTTGCGTCATAAAGGGTTTTTGGTTTGTTTCCTTTCTTCTGGCTCTTGTGCCAATTTCATATTGTCAACAGATGCTAGAATGATGCTTGCTCAGCTTATGAGCAATTGCCAGTGAAGGCTTGCTGCTTTAGCAGACGGCATTAAATTAATCCCAGCAGAGATGAGTTATATTCACTTTCCACATGGAAAGAAGAAACTGATGAAAAAAGGATAGAGAACATCAAAAAGCCAATAGCACAGAGGTAAACGGTTGCAGTGCAGTAAAGAGTTGGTGATGCCTTCGAGCTTCTGGATAAAAGCACAATCACTTGCTCGCTGCATTAAAAGTTTATCATTATACCCTTTCTTTTGGGTTCTTTGTTTAATCAAATATAAAGTGGAATGTTTTGCAACTGTTTATCTCTTTTCTAAAGAAGAAAGATCATTTTTATTAGAAAATAATACTCACAAGTATAGTCACATACCATATGTGCTATGGATTAATTGCACTTTTGTTCGTTCCATGTGAAGTTGTTTTTTTATATATATGCGCTATGAATATATGAATATATGCATCGGCCCTGAAACACATCAGTCTGCTCTTATAAATGGGTGTCAAAAGTAAACTCAGAACTATTTCTTCTGAGTGCTTAGCTGCTACATGTTTCTTTAGGAGATTTAAAAAAAAAAAAACACAAAAACTAAATTTTCGAACTGTCAGGAATATCTCTTTGTAGGCCTCTAGTCAATCAGAAGTAAAAGAGTCTGGGTATAACGAGTGTGTGAAGACTCACAGAAGATATGTAAAAAATGTTGGCCCAAATATCTCCACATGCAAAGTTAGAAGATGTGCCTTATGCACATGTACTGTGTGAAATGAACCATAGCAATAGATTGCAAAACACGTCCTGTATCCTGATAGCTAAAACCTGGTGATGAAACCAGAGAGCCCTTGTTCATGTCTGGCATCCCTTAAGGCACCTAAAAGTATTGGTGGAATGCAAACCCAGATGGGGGTGGGGGGAAATATTAACTTCTTCACTACCAAAATTGTATATACACGGTTTTCAAGGTACGTTCCGATAAGGCACAAAAGATTTGGGGAATCAAAAAGTAAATCTATTGGCCTACACTTTGCTCCCTGTGTGCAGCGTGAGAGCTGAGAACATGTGGCATGACCTCACCACTTCCGGTGCTGCCGGTACCTTTAAGTGCAGGTACCTTCTGTCTCTGGAGCTGCTGGGTGGAGGAGGACACAGCCACACTCCTTACCAAGAAGGAAAGCAAATATGAAGGATGACTAAAAGGGAAGGCTTTCATCAAACTTGGCTTCCCTACTCCACTGGGGAGTGAAGTCGCAACTGCTACACATTGAGAGCAGGAAGGCAGCATGTACTGAGAGACTTTCTAATGGCTGCACCTGTTCTAGCACAATGCACTATTATCACTGAAATTCACTTTGAATTCCTGGCAATTCTCACATTAGTGAATAACCCTGTGATAGTTTGTGTGCGTGTGACTGGCTGTGAGTATTCTTGTTTGTCTGCTCAGCAGTTTGTGCCTGGATTTGTGTATCAGTGAGTATGTCTCAAATGTTACGTATGTGTGTGTGTGTGTGTGTATGTGTGTGTGTATGTATGCGCATGTGTGTATATATGTGTGTGGCTTTGCATATCCATTTTTGTATGGGTATGTGTGCCTGTCAGTGAGTACCCATGTTTGTCTGTCCAGCAGCTTGTATCTGAGTGTTGTTTAGAGAGTATATCTCTTTTTTTTCCAACTTATTACCCCTAAAACCCTAGAATGCACCCTGGATATCGTTTTCTTAGAATAATATATGAGTTTTCATAGTTGCCTTCACTGTCTACACTTTTAACTCATTAGTAAATGTCCTCCTCGCTGATCTATTGCAGGTGATTAGCCATTTTCTGACTTCCTTAGCAGTCTTCATGAATTACCGTTAATAACCTTGGAATAGAATTTGATAAAACCAATCGTAGGTGAGGATGATAAATTGTGAAGGACCTTACTGGTGACCTGCAACTTACAGATAACATGCTATTTTATAATGATTCATTTTAGCATTTTCCTATAGAGAGAGAATTTAATTTCAAGGCAAGAAGAGGCCACCCAAAAAGTCAGTGCAGACGAAGAGATTTGGAACAGCTTACTCTCTTTTGTGCTAACCTCATGAAGGCAAGCACTGCTGTAACAGCTGCCTATGTGGTGGTCAGCAACAGCCACAAGAACTCTAGAACAAACAACAACATCAAAGGAAGATATGTGTATCAGCTCAGCGGATACTGGAGTTTATAATGCAGTCAGCCCTTTCAAATCAAGTCTGTCTTGGTCTATACAGTGAATTAACATACAAGGAGTTCCAGGGAACTTAATAAATATTCAAGTAACATTAAGAAAGAAAGGTCTCTGTCAATGGCATTACAGAAATATTTTAACGGAACGCCCCAAATATATAAAAAAAAAAACACCTTTTTTTTTTTAATTAGAAGACTTCTTTAGCCTATTTAGATTAAACACCCTCCTTGTTTTTTTTTAATTCAAATTACTAGCTAACTTACCTTTTTACCTTTTTTGTCCAATCATATGATTCTCATAGAGAAGTACTTAGAACACACAGCACATGTTAAGCAATTTGCCAATCCTGTGCTTCACTATGAGAAGCAATGAATCCAATGCTTCTCTGAAAGAAACATAATATATGCACACTGTATCCATTTCATGCTGATACCCGACATGAAATGGATTCAGTTATTGAATTTAATTGCATCAGAAGCCCCTAGCAGCTCTCTGAATTACATCCACAAGTAGGTGTGAACATTGCAGAGGCAGCATCTATATCCAAAAAACACTTTATTAAGATGATGTTTTGATGCTCAGGCTTTGCCTTCACGATTTTATATTTTATTAGAACACATTGCTTCAGTTATAGATAATATTTATTGTGCACAATGGAAATAACAAACTATGTTCTTCTGAATGATTTTTTATATTTAATATTTGAATATGATATCTGCAAGGTATGACTCTGCTATGACAAAGACCCTGTGCTTTGTAATCTGGCCTCCCAGCTGCTGTTGGACTCCAACTCCTTTAATTATTTAAATTCCATTGACTGGCAGAGAATCAGAAGAGTTGTAGTCTGTAAACAGCTGGGAGGCCTATGTTTGACGCCCTTCCTCTGGGCACTTTGAAATGTTAATAAAGGGTTATTTAAAACATCTACACCTTTTCATTCCATTTTCAGAGCCTTTGTTCCTAAAGCACATACTGATTTTCCTAACAGTTGTGTATCTTGTTGTGTAATTCTGGTGTCAATATATATATAAGAGCACACCTGCCCCCCCAAAATATATGTATATATAACTACATATATTTTCGCAAAGGTGGTTGTGGACTACAACTCCTACTATGCTAATCCATCTTTATATAGGGGTCCATAACCCAGAACGAGTGTCAGAGGCTGCCCCTTCTTATTTCCCTTATTTTATATTAGAAAGAGTATAAGTCTATGAGGATCCATGGGAATCACACGGAATGCTGACAAGCATCATACCGAATGCTGACATGATGACAATGACAAAAGTGCTTCAATTGCCCCTCGGTCTAGCTCAACGATTATCATCAACATAGCCTGTCTCACTGATTGCAGAAAAGGCGAAGGAATCACACGTCTTGTCAACTTCTGGCCTAATGTACTTTTAAATGGACATTTATCATTATAATTTTTTTATATAGGTTTAGTATCCCTCAAGAACAGTTTAATGTAATAAGGCATACCTGCCAATACTCCCGAATTTGCAGGTACAGTCTGTAGATTTGGCATTTTGTCTCCAATATTTAGTGCAGATTTTAGGATAGGAGTTTTGCTCATAGTCTAATGTTGTCAGCCTCCCTGATTGATGGAATGTGTTCTACTCATTATTAGTTTAATACACTTGCTTGTAAAACTGTTTAGTTTGGTTGTTATTTAACCCCTTAAGGACAGACGACGGATATATTCCGTCATGATTCCCTTTTATTCCAGAAGTTGTGTCATTAAGGGGTTAAGTCATTGAAGCATACATGCTGTGATTGCAAAGTATGAAGGATAGGGGACAGGGGATCTGTAGTTAAGCAACCCCGTGAGGCTATTTGTGTTACTACAGGCACATGCGGTGTCATAAATGGGGTGCCATGCATATACCACGATGACTAATAGAATAGTCCAAAATGGCTGCTCATATGCAGACCACTTCTACAGCAAGCACGCACCATAACGCATAACGCATAACGCACCATAACAACATTTTAATAGCATACTCAAACTTTACTTTAAAGGAACTTTTGTGGCATCACACAACCCAAAAACTCAGAAATACATTTTATTGGGGTGAAGGAACAACGAACTATTAATTCTCTAGAAGTGGCAGTTTCTCTTTAACAAAGAACTAAACGTGATAAATACTCATCTTTTTTTTATTCAAAAGTTGTATTGAAGTTAACAAAAATCATTTAAGCATTCTCAAACGCCGCAAATATTACACATTAGACAAAATAAAGAAAATATGAAAGGAATGATTTATCCCGTCAGACCTGATCAGTTACTTGTATGCAGTTATACAAAACGTGTTTTGTGCAGGGATGTAATACTTAAACCTTATGTGTCTAGCAAGCATTTTAGGAAAATGTACAATAAAATTTAAAAAAAGAACAGACCCCAGAGCTGTTTCCAGATTGTAGATTAACTCTTAGAATACTCATGGGAACACCTCTGTTGAACAGATTGTGAGGCTAGTAATCTCATTTTACAAAGAGAATGTTTCACTGATACAAATGCAAGCATTTCTGCAGCGACTTCGAAATGAACAGTTGAATTGTTCTAAATGAAAACTAAAAAAACAGATATGGAGGTGGTTATAACATCACTATTTCACAGCAGGAAATAACAGATCAATATTTATTTTATTTGTTATTTTACTAAATATTTTAACACCTTAGGGGCCAGAGATAGGTATATAAGCTGCAAAAAATGAAAGGGTTTAACATATTTGAAGTCAAATTGCAGAATTAAGAAGAATTAAAAAGTGCATTATACATTTTAGAACATTGCAATTGTTCTAGAAAACAGTTTATTTTTCAAAATAAGCTACTTTGGCCTAATGTTCCATTTCCTTGTGAGATCTTCACAATTCACTACTTAAGGCCATGCTCACTCTGTACGCAAGAATACAGTTAGCAGTGAAAAACAAAACATGTTTTATTTTTGAATTACACTTTTTTTTGTTAAAAAGATATCAATTTGATTAAATCTAAATGTTCTATATTATTATTTATTCAAGCATTTACTATTGCAAAATAAATATTGCACTGCTTGTTCACTAATCATACTTGCATTACATTAATGTTGCTTGGTCATAATATGACACTGATTGCTCAGTGAGCAATGGTTCAATGGTGAAATTGCTGCTGACTATAAAATGGGTGTGGATTGGCAGAACAATGGTCATACATGCTGAGGACCCACAGATCTCGGGGTACTTGTTAAACAGTGATCGAAATACAATATTGTTACATGGTGTGGTTAAATCCCCACATTTTGTACATGCGAAAGGTGATTTTAAGTTACCTTGAAGGATTGTTTACATATTGGTTAAAACATGTTTTGTGTATGCTGAGCTCTATTGGCTTATTATTTTTAGGCTCCAGAAGAATCATCACTAAATGACGACGTCCAAATAATGTTTTCTTATGTATATACAACAAGATATATAGTGGCATCTATGCCTCCCAACCATTCCGATTTTGGTGGGACAGTCCCAATTTTAAGATCCCGTGCCACCATTCCAACTTAGTTCCCTGGTGTCCCACTTTTTGGTATACCAGGGAACTTCTCCAGAACAAGTATAACTTGCATTATTAGACAAGTTCATGCAAAGTTCAGGGCATCTGAGTTTGGTTCATACCATGGATAAACCACCATCACTGTAGAGAACAGATGACAGTTGATAGTGAGGAGCTTTGAATGTATGGCTGCTCTCTTTGATTGACATGAAGAGGAACGAGGAACTCATCAATGGTGATGTAATGAAGTAAGCCAGTTTCTCTTTTGAAGTTTACATCATAACCCAGAACTCTAATTCCACATTATAGGACGGAGCAGTGTTGTACAGATCTGTACTGAAATAGACATAGATCTCTTAGTGGTCCTTAGTGGATGACATCTCTTCTGCCACTAAGAAAATTGGTATAGCAACAGACCTCCTAATTTGTCATCTTTCCTAGATGATGCAAAAAGGAAACAGTTGAAATAATGATAGGACATTAAGTTTTGGGTAACGGGCAGAAGAAGACAGAGGGCAGGTGCTGGGGGCTTTGCAGACAGACTTGTTGGTGGAACCCAGAATATGTCTGAAATGGAAACTTAGAATCTTGCCTTGCCTTTGTTGCTATCACCTTCTATTATCCCTAATTATTCCATTCTGTTATTCCTATATATTATTCCATTCATTTGAATGTGCAAGACGCAGGAGTTACTAATCATAAAGGGACAATGTGTGTCATCTGAAAACCCAACAGATATATGAATAATTTACGTTTCGCAACCCACCTCAGTAATCAAAGTACTAACTCTCTTACTGGGAAAGGATCACCCAGACAGATGCTGTATCATGTTTATTCATTTATTGAGGAAGTACTATCTGTGTAATACAAAACATTAAGGTCAGCTGAGTAATATGTATTTTTTTTTCAGTACAAAAACATTTATAATGAAGAGTGAGCACAGAAAAGAAGTACATAAATCACAAGCTTCTCTCTAGCTGCTCACAGTTTTTTTTACAGGGCGCACGAAAACACAGGGAGATTTAATGACTTGCTGGAGGCAAAAACTTCTGACAGTCATGCATAATCCCACTGCTTTAGAGACAGTCCCTTTAATGCTGGGACAATACTCTTTTATAAATGTTCCCAATTAAAACAGAGAAACTTTGTGAAAGAGCCACCTAGGGGCAGCGCACAGAGCCTGAATATATTAGATCCCGAATTATTTTATTTTTCTATGTCTATTTACTCTAAATGATGTTTGCTATCTGCAATGTATTCACTCACACTCTGTCAAATTGTAAGACAAACAACACAGTAGTGTGTTGGTCTTTGTGGCACTCAATTAATGTTGACACATCCTAAAGATCAAAACTCGTGAATGGGCTCTGTGCAATGTCAAGTGACTTCATTAGAGATTGCAGCTGATATTGTTTTTGTTTTAAGTAAAATTAACATCCAGCAAGGGATAGGGCATCTTTAACACATCAGGTGCTGAGTTTGCTCAGTAACATGGGCATGGTAATCCACAGTGACAAGAATGTTGTTTTCAAAATCTTTCAATTCCTGGTAAATTTGCCATGATTGGACAGTATGCTAAATATGAAAACAAAATCATATTTAAAAAAAAAAATATTGAGGGGGAGGGGGCAAATAACAAGGTTACTGGGACAAATGTAAATTGTTTGAAATTCAATGTGACTCAAGTTTTAAGCCAAAATAGCTGAAATTAGTTCATAGCGTACTGGGAGAAGCAATTATCAGAATCCCTGACAATACACATTTGACTTTTTGGTTCCAAAGATGAAGTTGGGAAAACAGCAAGTTTTGTGTTTTTTTATTCACCTGGGGTATTACTATTATTATTGGCATTTGTATTATTTTTGGGGGGGATTGCAATCAGTGTGGGAAAGTAGCAGAACAGGAAGATGAGAGTGGAATGTAGGTTTGTGAAATAAATGTTAGTCTAGAAGGCCATAAGCTTTTCTGAAGAGATATGTTTTAAGGGACTTCTTAAATGATGGAATCCTAGGGGAGAGTCTGATGATTATAGGTAGGAAGGAAAGGAGACAACAGTGAAAAGTCCTGAAAACACAAAAAGGAGAAGGTCATCAGCAAATCAGAGCGCTCAGAAAGGGGTGTACCTGCAGATTAGTGAAGAAATGTAACGGGGGACAGAGTTGTTTAGAGCTTTATAGGTTGACCAGTGACACTCCTACTATGACTGGAGCCCCGAGTGGGGTCTTCAAAAGTCTTGGGTCTTATATTGACACATTTTCATGTGAGCCCTAGGTTCCTTCTTATCTTAGGCTAAAACACCATAGTGTAGTTGTAAGGAGGGATGTTACTGTATTAGTATCTCACGTTGTAGGTAGACAACCTTCCTGTACTACTTTATTGATCAGTTGAACATATTTATCTAAAACCATACGAAAAATGACAATGAATCCTTTTCTATGATTCTTTTTCTATAAATCAATCCACATATTGTGTTCCAGTAATACAAGTATATATTTAGCCATTCTCAAAATGCAGAGACACTCTCATAATATTTGATTGGAATCATTTTTACTGCATGCCAGTTAGTGTTTGATAGCCTCAAATAAAATACAAATAACAAAATATTGTATTAAAAAATACCACAGCCATCAGGTTGTGTGAATATTAATATGGATTCAAAATCACAGTCCCTATTTAAACAGTAGTTTTTCGGAACAACATTACAAAAACTTATAACGTCCCAACGTCGTAGAGGTTCTTAGATCTCAGGTTTACATTGTGATGGGAGGTCTATTTAACTCTTATATTTACTTAATTTTCTAAAAGCTATATTTATTTTACTTCAGGCATATATAGACATGCAATCTACCCCTAAATCAAACAACCTGTACCCCCATGCTCTTCCCCACCCTGTTTACCTACTTACTCTTCTGTTACTTTTTACGTTATATAATTTCTATAAAGATATGTTATGTTAGATACAGATTGTAAACATAACAACCTCTCGTTCCACCTGGATACATTACACTCCATATTTTTTTTAAGACACTTATTCTAAAACATCAATTCATTTAAGTGGGAACATTTTCTTACCACTGCAAAAATCAATGCA
The DNA here is from genome assembly GCF_036172605.1 of Pelobates fuscus. NCBI lineage: Eukaryota > Metazoa > Chordata > Amphibia > Anura > Pelobatidae > Pelobates > Pelobates fuscus. The sequence continues at coordinate 52,617,094 of NC_086317.1, forward strand.
TTTATTTATTGAAAATAACATTTAAATATTTAAAACAACTTTATATATGATTAGTTTGCTGGATGTGTTTTACCCAAGTAATTTCCCTTGTTATCTGCTTGTCCAAGCTAAACTGCTGTAGTTTATTTCTGTGTCTTGTTCTGTTAGGCCATTGTAAAGTCCCATTTGTATATTCTTGCACTTTATATTTAAAAATAATAAAAAGTTTAACAATGATCTTTTAAGTATTCTCCATGTTGCATATATGGGCAGAATTAAAAAAAAAACTGCAGAACATGGTGTGTCTTTTTTTTTAATATAGCTTCTCTAACATGTTTCTGTTAATAACAAAGGGCATTGAATAAACCATCAAAGAAAATGCAATATTTATTGAATTATTCATTTTTCTAAATATATTATAATAGGTAACGGAAATACATGTCTCCATCTCAAGAGATGAAGAAAACAATATACCAATTAAGCTGCCATCTAGATTCTAGACACACAACTATAATGTATTAAATACTTTAATCATTATAATATAACAGCTTCTGAATGCATATCTCATCACTTCGAAAAATTAGCAGACCTGTCATTAATTTACCAGGAAAGTTCTGAAAACACTTTTTAGAATATATAGCACTGTTTATATATCCCTAAATAGGCTGTAGGAAAAGAGATGGCAATTAGATAGGTCTATATCCCTTGGCAATAATAAGGGAAAAGGAGACACAAGCAAAAATAGCATTTTGTTCTGAGTCATGGCAACGGAAATGTGATATCTATTGATCATTCTACACGTAAGGGCTGTGGGAAAACGGTATAGATCCATTTCCTGTATTCTTGCTGTGTAATGTAAACCTCACACTAACACACATATTTATAGACAAATATTCACCTAGGATTTACTTAATGAGATCTTAGTTTTTTACCACTCACTGAGTTTTGAAGATGAATGATATTGAGGAATTTATATGATTTTTTTATTTATTTTTTTAAATAGTGGTCTTGACCTCAAAGTAAATCCTCCGAGAGACATAAAATACTAAAAAAAGTAAAATGTTACAAGGAAGATAGAAAAGGTACATATAAAACACTGTATTTATACCTGCTTTTCCCTTTATTTTTTATATTAATATTAGTTATTCTTTATAGATTATTTCATTGTGTTGGGTTCTTGTTAAAGTTTAAAAGTTAACAAAAATAGAAATATAAAACTGTAACCCTCTCCAGATTGGTCTCCCCAAAAGCCGTACTGCCCCGCTACAGTCTGTAATGAATGCTGCAGCTAGACTGATTTTCCTATCCAGTCGGTCCTCTCACACCTCGCCCCTCTGCCAGTCCTTACATTGGCTCCCTGTATCCTATAGGAGTCAATTCAAAGTGCTAACCCATACATTTAAAGCACTGAACAATTCCAGCCCCTCTTATATCTCTTCACTGATGCAGAGGTATGCCCCTCCTCGGACCCTCCGCTCTGCCCGCGACCACCTCCTGACCGCTGCTCGCACCCGTACGGCCAACTCACGCTTGCAGGACTTCTCACGGGCGGCTCCTCTCCTATGGAATAACTTGCCTACTGCCATCAGACTCTCCCCTAGTCTTCAATCATTTAAGAAGGGCCTTAAATCCCATCTCTTCAGGAAAGCGTATGGCCTCCCAGAGTAATCTCTCCCTTACATACCTGTCCCTATGGGATAGTGCTTTGCTCTCTCCTCCAGCTCTGCTTCACTCCTACTTGATATTTCCTATCCTAATGTTTCTAATACCCCACCTCCTATAGACTGTAAGCTCATTTGAGCAGGGTCCTCTTCAACCTATTATTCCTGTAAGTTTTCTTGTAATTGTCTTATTTATTGTTACATCCCCCCCTCTCAAAATATTGTAAAGCGCTACGGAATCTGTTGGCGCTATATAAATGGCAATAATAATAATAATAATAATAATAATAATAGCAAAAAAAAAAAAACCTTCTGATTGTGGTAAAAAAGCAGGTAAAGTTTGGAAATCACTTTATTTTTTCAATATTATCTAGATCTGTGTTGCCCAATGGGTAGATCTCCAGATATTTTAAAACTACAACTCCCATGACTTTAGAATGCGTTTGAATGGCAAAGCATCATAGAAATTGTAGTTTAAAACATTTGGGGATCTACCTTTTGGGCACCTCCGATGTATATAATGCACCATGAAACAAATAATACACAAAATAATTTGAAAAAGTGAAAAATTGTTGCTTGCAAAGTTTGCAGTTTACATGCTTATTTTTGTTTCTACTCTCTCAATATCAATCAAGGAAGTACTAAGTGATCACCAGCCAATCGGTGCTGTCCCATTCTAAAGTCCCTAATATCATTTATCTTCAAAACTCTGTGGGTGGTAAAAACTCTTTAAGTGAGTCCTCAGTTAATATTTGATAATATATATAATATATACAGTATACTCTATATACATATATATGTATATATATATATATATATATATATAAAAGAAGCACTGAGTGATAATAAGCCATGACAATAAGTCATGCAGTACTAGCAAAGCTTGTGTTATAATCCATAGAAGTACTCCCGACATTGCTGCATATGGTAATAATACCTGATAATTGAAACAGCCTTCAGCAGTGTGTTTCCTGTTGGTGTGTAATAACATGCTCGTCTTTCTTTTCCCACCCCACCCACACCCTCCATTGGCATACCTGGGAACAGCGATGAGCTTGTGGCTTGTCTATTTCCCCTTTCTATGGGAACAGGATGCAAGACAGAAAACAGTGTGGCTGGATTTGGGTGTCAAAATGTGAGTTTAAAATTAGTCTAAGGTTTCACAATGTGGGCAAATCTCACTCAAACCTCAACACCAATCTAAAGAGAACAAGGTCATAGAGATCAAGATATCTACTGTCACATGGGCAGACTGGCAGAGGCTTCCCAGGAATGTCACTCTACCTGTATGAAAGATATACCTGCATATAAAGGTTTACGAGTGCAACACTACTGCGTATGGTGCTGATATATTCTGCATCACGCTTTGCAGCTTTCTCAAACAGAATGTGCATAAAGTAACCCTTAAAGGAACACTATAGTCACCTAAATTACTTTAGCTAAATAAATCAGTTTTAGTGTATAGATCATTCCCCTGCAATTTCACTGCTCAATTCACTGTCATTTAGGAGTTAAATCACTTTGTTTCTGTTTATGCAGCCCTAGCCACACCTCCACTGGCTATGATTGACAGAGCCTGCATGAAAAAAAAAACAGGTTTCACTTTCAAACAGATGTAATTTACCTTAAATAATTGTATCTTAATCTCTAAAATGAACTTTAATCACACACAGGAGGCTCTTGCAGGGTCTAGCAAGCTATTAACATAGCAGGGGATAAGAAAATCTTAATTAAACAGAACTTGCAATAAAGAAAGCCTAAATAGGGCTCTCTTTACAGGAGGTGTTTATGGAAGGCTGTGCAAGTCACATGCAGGGAGGTGTGACTAGGGTTCATAAACAAAGGGATTTAACTCCTAAATGGCAGAGGATTGAGCAGTGAGGCTACAGGGGCATCTTCTATACACCAAAACGGCTTCATTAAGCTAAAGTTGTTCAGGTGACTATAGTGTCCCTTTAAATATGGATAAAGAAGACTGCTGTAAATATTCATCCTCCACGCAGGACTTCTAAATAATGTGCTCTTTGATGTTTGAATATCCGAACTCATTTCAACCTCATTATAAAGTCTTAAAGATGTTTTATGCTATCATGCGAAGTTTTCTTTTTAAAGGATCAGCAAGAATGCACTGGGGATTTTCAGCAGGAAGTGTTTATTGTAAGAGTAGACATGTCTTTTATAGGCAGCACAATATTTAACAAAGCTATATGACTTTTAAATGTTTTCTATTGTACAATGGGCTCTTGTTGTTACTTGGACCTTTTCCAACACAAGGGTAACAAACATATAGTTCATCAACTATTTTTAAACTCGAGCTCTCACTATCCCAGCCAACAGGACACTAGTTAAGAAAAGCCAAAGCTCCTCTGCAAACCTGAACAGTCATCATATTAAATGTAAATGCACAGTGGACAATACTGTGTAGAAAAAAGTGCACATGTAGCACATATTAGATGGGATTTTTTTTTCTGTTGCAATTCATTAAATGGATTGTTTCGACCCGTTTCATGAATTAAAAATAACACAAAGAATGTGCCTTTTTTTAAAATAATTCACTGTTGCCAAAATGTAAACTATTACAGGAACTCACAATTTGCATTACAGACAATATCATTTCACATTTCAGTTTCTAACAGAAACAACATTGATACTTTTGGCTGCAGCGTTGATGCCTAAATCAAAAAAGTACGAGAGCGTTACTTTAAACTATTAGGGTTGAGACATAGATAAATTCACAGGATAAGTACCAGGATGTCAACCTGAAGCAAATCCAATGAGCAAGCACTACAATGGCTCAAAAGTGTATTTGAAACCCCAATACTGACTGACTTAGTTAATACCCAATGGGCAATATTCTTTAATCCAACATTGGAGCTTTGCCAATTTATTAAAACATATCTAAATAGGGATAAAAAAAAAAGGCATATAAGAAGTAAAATTGTAAATTGAGAGAATCGGAATTCATTTTGGGAGTGCCCACCATTATAGTACAGTATATAGTGCCAACATCTCTTTTATAAAAGTGCATGAAGGTCATTTTGCACCTGATATAAGAGGGTACCAGTGAATAGTGGAGAGAAGAGACTGGAAAAATAATGTAATATATTAAAATATAATATTGTTTGTCATCACAATTAATCATCTGGCAATTTGATTAAAGTGGAAATAATGCATTAAGTGATTTAATAACGTTTTTGTTTTTTGGAGGGGGGAGGGCTTTAAAACAAAAGTTATTACTATTTTTTATTATTACACAGGGATATCGCTGTATAAACGAGGGTATTTAAATACGTAAAGTATAATGGTTATAGTTGAGACATCGGAACACAGAGAATAGGGATTTAAAGTAAATGATAAGAATTATAAAGAAAGGGTTTGCATAGAGGAATACTGTGTTTTTAATAAGTACAGAGTAAGGGTAGGATATGTGTAAATATTAGCACATTTGTAGCCCTGTTGACAACCACCATCTGCAGATGTGAAGGCCATGTTCATGTGCAAATGATTAAATATTGCTTTCTCACTGTAAGTACGCATTTGTAAATGTCTATTTCAAAAACAATTTACCGCACACCAATCATTTATCACCAGTCTGAATCTTACAGCATAACTGACAGGGAAAATGTCAATCTACCAGAATATCCTACTTAACTGTGGTCTATGTTTACGAAGATCTGTTCAGCTTCCTAGCAAAGTATTAGCTGACAGAAAAGCCGTATTCCAGGTGTATATTTTGTATAAGCCTCTCGATTGTCAATTAAAGCTATTCACACGCATGTTAATACAAACAGGATGCAATGATTGTTGTCTATGCAATGCTTTTGTTTATACCCAAATAGTGCAATAATTAGTAATATCCACCTTAATAACATGGCAACAGTACACAAAGTTGCTTTACAATATACATAAATTGTGACTAAACCAAGTATTTCAGCAGCTCTGTTCCATCCAGACAAAACATTAACTAAGTGTTCTGGCAAGATAATCATATCTGTCATTGCATTATGCTTTAACTCATTTTCATTACTTTAATGTGACAAATACATCTTTCAAATGCATTTTCTGCTGTCATGGCAACAAATACTTTCAATTCAAAGGGACACGCTAAGCAGCATAATCATTACAGATTATTGTAGTGGTTATGGTGCAATAAGACTTTGAGTGCAGGTGCTCTGTTTTTTTTTTTTGTCTGTTTTTGCTTGGTTTAAACTTTAAAGGTACACTCTACTGCCCAAATACAAAATAAATAAAAATCACTGTTTAGTAGATATATCCAAAATGGAAACTTGGATACATTTAATTATGTATTTTTCATTGGGGATATATCTAAAAACAGCTTGCAAAACCTACAGAGCTCTTGTCTGCTGCATTTACAAGCCCTCCCCTTCTGACCCCGCACAGACTTTCTGTGGCTGTCCAATCACAGACTGACCAATACAGCTCAATTAGAACTCTTTGTAAGTCAGGTGCTCTGGGCAATTGCTGCCTCTGGAGGTCAGCTACATTAAAGGGACACTCCAGGCACCCAGACCACTTCTGCCCATTGGAGTGGTCTAGGTGCCAACTCCCACTACCCGTAACCCTGCAAGTGTAACTATTGCAGTTTTCATAAACTGCAATATTTACCTTGCAGGGTTAACTCCTCCTCTAGTGGCTGTCTACTAGACAGCCACTAGAGGGCACTTCCGTGTTTATAGCACACAAAAAGTGTGCTATAGCGTCACTGGACATCCTCACGCTATGTGAGGACTTTCAGCATCGCTGAAATCCCCATAGGAAAGCAATTATTTTTCAATGCTTTCCTATGGGGAGGTCTAATGCACGTACGCGGCAGTGCCGCGCATTCGCATTAGGTCTCCTCCGCCGGCGGCCGCGCATGCTCAATAGGTCTCCCCCGCCAGATGACGTAGGCGGGGGTGGAGCATAGGCGGACCCTGAACAAACGCTGAGGGACATCGATGCTGGATACAGGTAAGCAACTTGGGATGGGAGGTGGGAGGGAGAGGGGACCTGCAGTGCCAGGAAAAATGGTTTGTTTTCCTGGCAGTGGAGATTCCCTTTAAGCTAATGAAACCTGTTGTCTTCTTGAAACCCAAGTGGGTGTAATCAGATGAATTTATAAGAGTGTCATTTTTTATTAAAGTCTGCACTTCTTGCAAAATGAAAAAAGAGGACACACTCTTCATACAACTTCATATTAGCTTTTCACCAAGCTAAAGTTGTTCAGGGGTCTGGGTTGACCCTTTAGCAAAACCAGGGACTCTCTCAGCAACGTCTGGCTTAATTCAGTGATATAGTAATAAATAAATATAAAATAAATAAATTGCTTTTCTAACCCTACTGGGTGGTGATTACTTATTAAATCCAGTGTGCCATTGGTTTGTTTTGTTTTGTTTGTTTTGAAACATGGCTTTCATACATGTGTGAACTGTTTTAGCTGCACCAATTACATCCTGATAAATTACCATGGTGTTACCCAAAATGAAACTTGTCAAACAATCTGCTTAGTCCTAGCCAAGTCCCAGACAACAAAGATGCCCTTACATTGCTGGAATGTCAGCATCAGATCTTTACTATATTTTATTCAACATTTGAATCAAAACCAACACAATTGAATCCAAAATGTACACAGATCATGAAAATGCCAACACTGCTTCATTATCCAGCTTTCCAAATGTTCATAGACTAACAAATGGCACCCTGACATAACTACTCTGTGGGCTTATCACCTCTTAGCTAATGTATCTCAAAATAATTTTGACATGTCTACAATATCCCTAAAACACCTTTATTCCAAAACCATTGGAGAAATATATAATTTGCATTTTTATATTTATGTATAGCCAATTATGCTGGAAGAATATCTAATTGATAAAATGTAAATATTGATTTTGACTTGGCAAAGTTTTAGAAACCATCATAATGATATTTCAAACTTGTTTTGAATGTGAACAGCTCTACAACTTATGGGACAACTGGACTACGTATCAGTGACAATGCTCATTTTGTAACCTCCTGACTTTTTTATGTAATATCATGAATGACTAATATTTCAAAATAATTATCTGGAACTCTCCTTTGGAGATATGTCAAATATATATCAAACCTTACATTTATGGCAATAAATTTACTTTTGTTAAGCCGAAAAGGCAGAGAAGAGCCAAGATAGTTTGACACATTTTATCAACAATTTGCACTGAAATAGGAGAAGGTCCATTAGCTTACTCTAGTTAGGGGCCATTTATACACCTCTTGTAATCATCTTCTTTAAAAGATTGACCAGTACTTTAAAATGTTGTAGTTCTTGCTTTTTGAGTGTTCCTTAATACATTTACTGCATTTAATTTAAATAAAAAAAATCTAAAAATGAATAGATGAGATTTTATCGGCATCTTTTCAAAGTCAACCGGTTGACATTGTTCTTACAATAAGCAATCTGAAGAAATCTGTTATTGATTGCAAACATTTTAGACATTAAATAAGAGGGCCAGGTGCAAAATCACTGACTTTGATTTCGGTGTCAAATTAGATTGTCACAGCTGCCAGGATTAAATTTTATCTTTTTTTTTTGTTTCTTAAACAGCTGTGAGCGACGTCACTTGATGTGTTCTGAAATCATTATTCCAGTATTATCTTTCAGGTGATATTTTTACTGCATAGTGTTAAAAAATAATCATCATCAGATATATAGCAGGTGGTCCAGATTTGTAAATGTAGAACTTTAAAACAAAGATATCCTTCACCCGCATTCCATATCGCATCCAAAAATAATCAATTGCCATACACAAGATATACCTCTCAAGCAATATATTACATGGATTACAGTATAGACATACATTATGTCTGGCTGTCTTCGAATTTATAAAAAAAGTACATTTTAATTAATTCTACTTATAATAAATACCTCCACTGATTTGGATTGAATTCTCGAATCAGATCTCTACAATAATAGGGCTAGGGGTTTACTTTGTTTACTGAATAGCATTTTTCCTATTATTATTATTATTGCCATTTATATAGCGCCAACAGATTCCATAGCGATTTACAATATTATGACAGGGGAGATTTAACTATAAATAGGACAATTACAAGAAATCTTACAGGAATGATAGGTTGAAGAGGACCCTGCTCAAACGAGCTTACAGTCTATAGGAGGTGGGGTATTAAAAACATTAGGACAAGAAATAGCAATCAAATAAGGTGTGAGTGAAGCAGAGCTGGAGGAAAGAGTAGCGTGCTGCCCTTTAGGAGAGAGCAAGAGACAGATATGCAAGGTAGAGATTACTCTGGAAGGCCATAAGCTTTCCTAAAGAGATGGGTTTTAGGGCCCTTCTTAAATGATTGAAGACTAGGGGAGAGTCTGATGGAGGTAGGCAGGCTATTCCATAGGAAGGGAGACACCCGCGAGGAGTCCTGCTAGTGTGAGTTGGCTGTATGGTGCGAGCAGCGGACAGGAGAAGGTCACGAGCAGAGTGGAGAGACCGAGAAGGGGCATACCTATGGATCTGTGAAGAGATATAAGGGGGGCTATAATTGGTCAATGCTTTATAGGTATGGGTTAGCATTTTTAATTGACTCCTAAAGGATACAGGAAGCCAATGTAAGGACTGATAGAGGGGTGAGGGTTGAGAGGACAGACTGGAGAGGAAAACCAGTCTGGCGGCGGCATTCATTACAGACTGTAGTGGGGCAATACGGCTTTTGGGAAGACATTAGGCGAAGGTTACAATAATCCATGCAGGAAATTACTAGAGCATGGACAAGCTCCCATAGACTTCAATTGAGGAATTGCTATTTAGTATAAACAAGTACTCTGCAAAGGGAATCCAGTCAGTAGCATTACATTTGGTAATTCTGGATGCCTTTGTGGTGTAAGGTTATTATTTTTTTTTTTTTACAGCCTATGTCGAAGTAAGCAGCAACATTATCAGATTTTTGTTTATGTAGAAAGCCTCACATTTACGGATTAAAAAAAATACCAGAATGTCCACAAAATATTTGGAAAAAAATATTTAAATTTCAATTTAAAGAAACCTAAATGTATGCGGTATAATTAAACAAATGATTAAATAATAAATTAAAAGAAAACAGGAAAGGCCATTTATAAGACATAATTTAGCGCTTAATGTAATTCCAATTTTTCAGAGTAAAAAAAACATTCACAATTTCAATTAGACTTTCACTTTTTGGAAATCCATTAGGGTATTAACACCATTTGCTAAATTAGTCAAGTGCCTCTGGGTTGGACATCATACCTCCTAAGTGTCCCTATTTTGGAGGGAGAGACCTTATTTTGGGCTTAAATCTCTCTGTCTTTTCTATCTGAATGTCTCTCTTTTTTAAGAGCTTCATAATGTTGGTGTATCTGAATGTATAACAAAGCTCTACAGAAATAATACTAACATCAATAAGTATTTAAACTATAATAAACATTTTTAGAAATCAGTCTTTCTAAATAAGATGCATTGTTATCACTTTAAATTACATTTTAGTTGCATAAATTGTTATTAGTAAGTCACCTATAATTTCTCTGTACAGCCCGCCCCTCTGTACATTAAAGGGTCCCTCTTTGTCCATTTGAAATGTTAGGAGGTAAGGTGCATTTTCATAGGCGATCATTCTAAGCCAAATTTTAATGATGATTTCCATTAAAAGTGCAACTTGGGAAAACCTTATAATCAACTCAGGTTTGGCAAGTTTCACAAATTCCACACATTTATCCTACAAGTTAAGTCCCCTAAGAAGTCAAGATGACCTGATTTGGGGAAATGCATTATTCTGTTTGTATAGAGAACTTACTAACAAGCCTTAAGACAACCACATCATTATTAGCTTTTATGGACTTAGACTACATTTTATAGATGACCTCCACCATTTAACCCCTTAAGGACACAACTTCTGGAATACAAGGTAATCATGACGGAATATTTCCGTCATGTCTCCTTAAGGGGTTAAACCCAGTTTTAAATGGGAGTTGCAATTTAAATTATTTTCTGAAAACAGACCAAAAGAACAACTCGCTATCAACAATATGACTTTATTGGACTTTTATTCATTATATCTACTCTGCAATAAAATATAAACTTCATTTCAAAAATACAAGAATTAATCCCATTGAATAGTGTATGATTTGATTACCTAAGTCAATTGAAATGTTATAGCACTTTAGACCATCTTGAAACACCAATGTGATTATAGAATATGTTGATGATCCATGCCCTTTAAACCACACACCTGGCAATGTATAAATCTAGAATCACTGTATATTTAATTTTAGTAGCAAAAAACGTTATTATCACCACTTCCATATGTTTAGGTACCAATTAAATTGTCATGTAGAAATGAGGATGCCATTAATTTTATTTCTAAGCACGGTACAAACGTTTTTATCTGTCATGGAAAGGGCCATAACTCTTGAGTTACATTGAAAATGCATTCTTCATCACATTTCTGGTTTACTGACATTTGTGCTTCTGAGAGATGGAAAAAATGTTTTTACTTAGTGCAAAAAAAATTAATTGGATAAAAAAAAATGTTAGTACAACACACACGAACACACACATGAACACACACACAAACGCACACACATTATTATTTGATTATTATTTGATTTTTAGTTTTTTATTAATAAGGAAATGTATAACAGCAAGAAATAACAAGCACTATACTGCAGTAATATAATTACAACAATTGTAAAATAAAGTACACCACTAACAATCAATTAAAGCTTATTAAACCAAGCATCTACACTAAATATATGTTTATATAACTGACACTAATTGATGTTCTTATTAATTTATGTATCCTTGGAATCTAATACCCGGAGGACAATTCTGACATTCTGTTGGTAGTATAGTCCAGACTTTTAATTTAGTTTCACTTTTTTTCTATTAATTAATATACAGTAGAAGAATTCCGTCATGATGAGATTAGTTATGAGTAAAATTTTAGCATTAAAATATTATATAAAATATACGACTTGAATAATTATTTATGGGTAATATTAATCTGTGCTAATTACATAAGCTTTTTTTTTTTTTTTAAATTCAGATTTTTCAAAAGTAATTAACTATAAACCCTACAGAATATAACTAATGCAATCACTGTGTTGGATAGACATATCGTATTAGATATATTTTTCCCTTTGCCCATTTTTTTTGTTTTTGACCTTATTCTATTCTTATGTTGCACTAAAGTTTCAAAATATTAAAATAATAATTAAATGACAGCCTGACGTAGTCAATCAGTTTTAAAGTTGAATCAGGAGAAGTGTTGTGTAAAAAATAGGCCATACGTTGTTTGCATTGGTGTGAAAAAAAAAAAAGTACTGCTAGAGTCTACTTCAACCTAGACATCAAGGTCCCACACCAAATTCGTCCTAAACTACCACTTAAACAAATACAAAATGAATTGTTGTAATTCAGTTAAATACAAATGTCTTGCATGCCCTACTCCAATGTGGAAGTGAAAGCAGAGGAGGTAGAAGTTAGTCTAGAAGAGGTGGAGGTAAGTGTAGAATAGGTGGATGGGAATGCAGAAGAAATATACACACCTACAAAAGGATTTCTTCCATTTCTTACATTTGTATACATACACACACACACACACACACACACACGCACACACAAGCGCACATGATACTGACTGCTACTGAAGCTTGATAATTATGTTATATATTGACACACAAATTTTAAAGCATACATTTAATGACAGTTCTGTTATAAGATACTGCAATTCTTGTATACTTAGCTACAGGAGTCAGTCTTCATTAATGTACCAAATACCACAATTACAAATTGCTAGTCTGGGTTTCCTAAACAGTCAATATTAGCCTGGAGAACAAGTGTTTCAGTATGTGCAAAATCACATTCAACAGTGTTACGAAAAGCTAAACAGCCACGTTTTATAAGCCCTATTTATAGGCCCTACAACAAACCATTCCTTTAACGAATGCATCACATACACTTGAAACAAACCCTCTTGTTATTCACAAGAACAAATGCAGCCATTTAACAATGAGCCGCTAATACTAAGCATCAAATTTAGTGCATATAAAATTCTTCGGTACCTCCAGAAAATCCTTAAAAATAAACTGTCGCTAACATTGGTATTTTCAACACGGTTTCAAATGACAAAGAAATTAAAAGTTTTGAATAGCAGTGTTTTGTTTTAATACATCACGTTGCTGAATATATATAGGGCTTCTCTCAGTTCTGTAACGTTATACACGCAGACACCTAAAGACATATGTTTTAAATCCTGACAGACTCTGCAAATATGCTCAACGTTACTGCTAATATCAATATATGGAAAAACAGCAATAAGTTAGGATGCAGGTTGCAAACATGAGTCTTTCTCGCTGATTTTACAACACCGCAACGTCTTAACAATTCTACACAGCTTTCAACACAATGTAGTAATTTCTAACAAACAGCAAGAAGCATGAATCGATTTATCTCCCAAAAATTCGAAATATCTAGTGAGTTTGAGAGCCTTTGCACGGAACTAATGAAATCCTAAAAGCGGCCAACTCAGAGGAAAGAGCATGTTAAGAATTTGCAATTTTGCACAATGGTTCACAGATAACTGATGAATGCTGTCAGAAGCTGCAGTCCGAGATTACCGCGGACTATGAGGTAACAATTAACATTGAATATATTAAGTCTTGGTGATAAATAGTGGAATCATGAAGCATAGCTCACTTCATGGATTGTCTTTATTCCTCCCTGTCAGATAAAAAAATACAATCTGTGCCAAAACAATCTGGTATTGAGTTCCATTTCATAAGAAATGGTTCGTTTTAAAGGGGCATTTTACTAGAATAATTAATGTCTTTGCATTCAATAATGAAGATTATAGGGAATTAACCAGGATATTGCAAATCGTAAAGAAATAACCATGAAATATAGCTGAGTTTGAGACTCTTCTCCAATTCAAATGCTTTGGTCTAAAAATTGTAATCCTGTGGTCTATTCTCAATAGTTCCTTTGTTCAGTATATGTATACCAAGATGGTGAATGGGGAAAGTTGCCAGTAATTATATAGGTTCTGTCCAATATGTTACCTAACAAAAAGGTACGTTTGTTGATTACACATATTGGGACTAAAGGTTATTTAGTTATCACTTTAGAGAGTGGCTCAAAAATACATTTTCTAAGTTTTCTCTCAGGAAAGTCAAGTTGCACAAAATCTGAAAACAGCTGAGGCCTTCTACTTCAAATAACCATTGTTTTCTTTCTCTTTAGTAGGCTTTATTAAATAATATTTTCTATTTTTGAAGCTCTATTAAGCTATCGTGTGGCACATTATGTCATATTTAAAACTGTATACCTGTAAAAAAAAAAAAATTTTTTTGTATTATTTTGGTATCCATTTTGGGGAAGTAGTCCAGTACCAACCAAATCGTGAAAATATTTGCATTTTTTAAAGTGGATTAAAATGAGTGGATCATCCCACCAACTTTTACAAATTCCATCTACATTCATGGCAGTAGCTTCATCCTTCTTGACACACAGGTCAAAAATGAATATCTGTTGCAAGGCAACATTTCATGGTAAAATTATGATTGCATATGGCAATAAGTAATCCATGTTATTTTTGACATAGTGTATGAACTGGTAAGTTTAATCTTAAAACCTTTGACTGGATCTAACTATTACTAAGATGAAAGCTGAGCAGTAAACCTGTATTTGCTGTGTCAGCAGAACATCACATCGGAGAAATGCTGGTAAAACCACTAACTAATTATAGGACATGAGATTAACTAATTCCGAAGACAACAACAAAGGACTGCAAAATATAGTGAGCAGAAATAGGTAATTCTGCGTTCACACAAGAAAGCAAAATAAAAAAAAGGTAAAACCACATAATTATGTATTTTTTTTTTCTGAAAATGTTTGAACATTAAGATCGGAATCCACTATATGCAGCCTAAGGTTATCATGAGTGAGGTCCATTATACATATTTGTCAAACCATTGAATCTTTCTTAAGAATGTTAAGTATACATCAGCCCTTGGGGGAGACCTCATCACTAAGTTTATTTTTACTCCCATGTAACGGCATAAAGGAAAAACTAGACTGTGTATAGCAGGGTTAGTCAAAAACAAGATTCCCAAGTGTAGTAGAACTACATATATGCAATTAATTATAATAAACTGTTTCTTAAAGGGATAATAAACTCTGCTATGTCTGCAAAAATGATTCCTGACTCAGTAGATAACAGTAGGAAAACCTAGCTCAATATATATTATAAATATAGTGCCAAGTCAGAAACATATGTTATATAATAAGATCAATATACATATAAAATACCATTCTGCTTGGAAAGCGCTTGTTTAGATTTTTTGGTTCTTGTATTTTTCATACAACTTTTACTGTGCATGAATATCCATGATAATTTTAATAACTCCTGTGATAACCTACAGCCTTTATACCTAACTACAGCTTCAATTTACCACTACAACTCCTATCCCACACTGCTGCTCGTATACAGCCCCTACCCCAAATATAGCCCCTGTCCCCCATTAAGGCCCCAATCCCCCATACAGCACCTAACCCCTTTCTACTGACCCAGTCCCTCACCAAATCCCCTAACTCCCAACTACAGCCTCTAATGGAGAGGTGGAGTCATTGCCATAGCAACATGCATGCTGGTCTAGACATTTGTAAAAGGGTGGAGGTAATAAGATGACCATGCCCACCTGGGTCACCCAAAAAATTCTTCACCTAGGCATCTGTGACCCTAGGATCAGTCGTGGCTTTAATGGTCATCATTCTATAAATAATAATACAAAATCTTCACATACACTGTGTTAAAATGAAAAACAAATAGTTTATTCCTAATACGTCAATAAATCACTTTATGAACACTTTATTAATATTTTTACTGCAAAATGTGAAGATAGGGCAGTTAAAAGGCAGGAGGTCAATTTGCATAAACATCATATCTAAATAACCAAGCTCTGAATATATATATATATATATATATATATATATATATATATATATATATATATATTTATTTATTTATTTTACTTCTACAACTATGCACATCCTGTTTTTCATTTTCTAAAAAAAAAAGTAAAACTGTAGCCATGACTAGGTAGCTTTAAATATTTATTGCAGTTTTTGTTCATGAATTTTCAGGTTTTCATCACGAAGGTTCATATTTAGAAGCTTTACATTGCAGCACTCAGTGCAATAGGGTCACATCACCCAGACTACTTCAATTAGCTGAAGTGGTCTGGGTGCCTACAGTGTCCCTTTAATGGATCAAACATTAATTCCCACATGTGCATTAGCAATGATTTGAATTCCAGATGTATTCTGATTGGGTGAATCAGGAAACATCGATCAGAATATGGCTTTTGTTTTTATTTTTTTTTCCCTTTCAATCTCTCTAAGCAGTCCCTGCTATCTGCTTCCTCAAAACGTGTAACTTTTACACCAGTATCTGTGTGCCATTTCAAATGAAATCCATTTAAATTAAGGCATTCCTGTCTCTTAATGGATAACCTCACTTTTGGGGTACACAAGAATATTGTTCAGATACAAGATGGAAATGTTCCTTTCTATTGTTGAAATTAATTGTTGAGTTTGTTTGTTTCTTTATTTCATCCAACCCTTTTATTATAATTTTTATTATAATTTTTTTTTTTTTAATGGGACAGTTTAGCAGTTACATCACAGTTTCAGCTGTCAGTCGAATTACTGTTGAACACTCATAACACAAAGAATAAGACATGTTCACAAATGACCAACTGACAGTCCAAACTATAACATAATTCAAGAAGCAGAGTATCACAATGCAGCTCTTATTCTATGGAGAACTGACTTATCTCGCTGGAGAGAAGTTAGAGACTGATTTTTTTGCAAGTTTCAAACATCAATCAATCAGTACAGAACATGATGATGGGAGCTCATAAATACACGGCCCTGAGAATTTAGCCATGTTCCCTGAAATATGAAGTCTGTTGTAATAACCCTGACACCAGGGGTCAAACTGTGGCTATTAGGTGGCTATCAGATTTTCTAACATGCAACATAGTTAAGGCATTTTAATGCATTAACCTTAAAAACACATCTACAATAATACATTGAAAGAAATCCATCTCTTGAGTAAATAATCTTTCATTAAGGATAAAAGTGATAAATGGCAGGTGTCTATCAATAATATTTTGTTTTGTTTCTTGTTTATATAAAAAAGTACAAGTGCATTATGTTGCTTGGAATAATGTTTATTAAATATGGTGTTATATTCTGCATAGTAATTGTTATCAGACAACATGTTAAACCTTATATTTCCTTATAGGTCCATCCGCTTTTAGAAATTTCTCTTTATTCATAAAAAACAATTGTTACATGATATATTTATACTAAACAGGAGTGGGTTGTGTCATATCCATTTTACTAATTGTTAAATATTTTCTTAAGGTTTTGGTCCAGTTTTAAACCTTATTTAATGCCCAATCTAACATCTGTTTTATTTGATCTAGAAAACAAAATCAAGCAGCATTTTCTGGCTAAATAAAAACACACATATGAAATATGCAGACATTTTTGGTTTCTGCCCAAAGAAAAAAGAAATTGGTAGCCAGGATAATTTATACTCTTGAATATGTTAACAAGCACCGTATCAGCTGGGAGGGAAGCATAGACTTGAAAACACTATGAAAGCCAAATGAAAATACCAGCTGTCTCTACTCAAAGAAGACAGATTACCACCTGTCCTTATCCTCGATATATAACAAAAAACGCTGGCTATATTTAAAGACATTTATTTATTTATAAAATATGTTACCAGGAAATATACATTGAGATTTCTCTCGTTTTCAAGTATGTCCTGGGTCCACAAATCATTGCATTGTTACAGTTAGTGTACAATAAAATACAAAAAACAATATTAATACACAATATATACAACATTTAACATAGAACAGGTAGGAAATATATAATCAACCATGATAGGTGCATTCTGTTTTGAGGTAACGGTACCCATATGATATAAGCCTGGATGCGCTGTTTTCCTATAAATAGTTCCCTACAAAAGAGCAAATATGAAATGAGAGTACATGATGTCTCTTCCAATGGGAAATATAAATTATCATTAAGGATCTTACCATGGCCTATAACTGACATAAATACATTTTGCAGTATAGTCATTAGTAGCTATCAAACCACAAAGTAATTTGTATCATTGCACCACGTGTGCGGTTATGTGTGTGTGTATGTGTGTAGATGTATATTTAGAAAATGTGTCTACTTACTTCAGCTACTTTCTTATTAAAGCTTTACTCCAACCCGTTTTTTTTTTTTTTTTTTAAGTATTTAATTTTAAGTCATCTACTCATTTTCTTATAAACCTGAAATAAAATAATTATTGGAATTCAGTGCCAGGTCAAGTCCTCCACAATTGGGGACTCACCTTCTCTGCCATCATGCCTCTTCGTGTCCATCGTGCAATCAAATGTTTTGCATAGAGAATCATCATTGTTGGACCACCTGGAACAGTGGCACTAGAAATGAGTCTTCGCAAATTAGGTACATTGGTCCAAGTTGTATTTTTGCTTACATGTCAGAAATACACCCTATCCTGACCACTTCCCAACCACACCCCTAAAATAAAAAGTTTCCAATTTCAGGAAAATGATATGTTAGAATGATTTGTACCATTCTTTCCATAAACACTAATGATATATAAATATACACATTTTTAAGAATAGGAGAGTGTCGTTACATACTATTATATAAACGAACATTTTTTATATTGCATTTTGCCTTGACATACCAGTTACAAGTTGTGTCTCTAATAATCTTTTTTTCCCTTCATTTAAAACAAAAAACATTTTTAAACTACTGTCATGATTACTATTCAATCTGCGTTTTTTAATATACATAGGAAAGGCTCGTAGAATGAACAGATGTTTTATGGCTAATCCATAACTGAATTACTTATTAAACAAATCATAATATACTAAATTTGTCCAATTACTTTACAAAATGTGCTTCTGTTTAATTACTCAAACTCTTTATGATTAAATGCAACGGACAGAGGATATCTGGCATCCTACGAAATAACTCCTCCTCCTCCGTGTTTTTAATAGAATTCCATCTGCTGTGGTTGTAACATTTTGATAATGAAACAATTAACACATTCACTAGTTGGCAGTCAGTGATATAATTAATGAGTTGATCTGCCAATGCTATAATATAGCAAAATTTATTTTCTTGCAAATTTCATCAGTTTACATAATATGGAGCTTTGTTTAATTGATAAATAGTTAAAACTACTAAACCAAATAATGTATCCTTCCCTAAATAGTAATTTGATGATAATGTTTCCAGTATTTTCATGTTTAAAAAGTTGAAACAAAGCTGCAATGGAAAAAAAAGCAAAAAAGTAATATCTTAAATGATGTGGAAAATGCACATTTTAGTTCATCAGATGGCTTTGCTCCATGCAAGGCTAGCAAATGATCATGTACTTCTCTTCTTCCAACTTTGTTTTTTTAATCTAAAAAAGTGGTTTTTTTTTGTATGAAAAGTATCTTTAGTCTTAATCACATCGTTTCTTGCCCACAAGGAAATTGAATCACCCCTGACAACCATTTATTTACCAAGAATGGCTAAAGTTTAGGATGGGAAAATTCGAAGAAATCTATTATCCTAAATGATACGGAATATGTATTATAAACGGCGCAGCTTGCTATGTTAAATTATACTATGGATAGTCTCTAAAACAGCTGTCACTCTATGGCGTGCTGGTGCAATATTTAATCTCTACGCAAAACTGTGCATGCTTGTAAGATAGAACTTTGCTATTGTCTAATGTAGTTGGCACACAGGCTGCTCTTAGAATTACCCGTAGTTGTCTCACTTATTTCTAGGAAAAGAACCATTGGTGACAACACAGTTTGAAAAATGCAATCTTAGCTATGTTTTGTTATTGGAAGTCAGGAAAAATGTAGCCATAAAATTATTTTAGAAATACAGATGCAATTATTAACCCATCTTTTTTATTGTTTAGTTATTTTTTTCCTTCACTGACAAGTGAGTAATGAGAAATCCAGGTATTAAGAAAAATAGGATTATTTTTATTAGGATTATTCACCAAAATGATTTGCTTCATAATCTCAAGTAAATTTAACATTTTGAAATGTTATTAACTAAAGTGAGAATTGTGAGGAATTTGATTTTACTTTTAAATTTAAGGCCAAACTAGCAAAACTAGTATAGTTGACTTGGATAATTTTTCTAGATCAGCTATTTGGCCTTATATTTGAAATTCACTATGAATTCACTTTGAATTCCTCACAATAATCACTTTAGTAAATAAACCTGATAGATAAAAACAGCCCTAATGGGAAAAAAATAACAAATCAGCCATGTTTTTATTTCATTTCTGGTATAAAATTTGAGATTCACTATAAACTCATTTGAATTCTCAGCAATTAACTCTCAGACTTGCCAGCTTTGGGAGGGGGTGGAAATGGGGGAGGGGGGGGCATCTGGTAGGCGTGTCTGTGGTGAAATTAAAGCTGAGGACACCTTATCACCTACAAAGGGGACTGAACTATCCCAGTGCGCATGCATGCCAGGAAGACAGCCTGCAAGGCCAGCTAGCCAATTATGGCTGGTCATCCGCCAAGCACTGCTTCAGCACTGACATATAGGCTTAAAAGCCCTGCATTGCATCACACATGTAGCACAAGCACGGACACTCATGCCTTCAAGCTACATTTTCCCTCACACACCAGGTGACAGAGCCAGACTGAGGGAAAATCTTGGTGTGGTCATGGGATTAACAGGCCTACAAACTTTATTAAATAACCCTTATCCCTACTAGCAAAGAATACCTACCAAATACTATTAACATTAACACTTTTTGATGCATCCTTTGACACAAACTACCCCATGGGCTACACAATACATGGGCTGGGGCCAGGAATAATGTGAGAGGGTTACACAATCTCGAATATTCATTTTATTATAATCACACCATGCCAAGAAATAAATATGTCTAGTTTTACAGCCCATTTCCAATTGTGTTAAAGGAGACCATAACTCAATTTTTACAGCAGATCAAGGTCAGAGGGTATATGAATGCCAAGATTTGAAATGGAAGCAGAAAGGGACAATGTTTCATAGTCCAACACTATATCAATTTTAGAGCTAATTTAGGCCAGCAAGAGGAACACAGTCTTGGTACCCAGGTGTTCTCCCTGAGTGCTGTGACTTAAGTCACCTTGTTCTCACCCAATCAATGATTAAATGTCTTTGCATAGTGATGATGGCTAAATTTATCAAAATATAAAAGTGTTGCTGGACAAAACAGTGAGATCTTCAACTGGGTAAGCAAGTGTTCTTGGGCCAGGAATTACTTAAAGTAACACTAAAGGGGCCGGAATACAAACCCATTTTAGGCTCTCGGCCCTGCCTTGACCCCTTTAAAAATAATGAAAACTTACTTTTATTCCGACTGCCCCACTCTGCCCCTTTGGGTGAGAAAACTGATGATCTCAGCCAATCCAATGCTTTCCTATAGGAAAGCATTGGGGGACTACTGCGCATGCGTGGCACAATGCTGCAGTGCACCAATCAGCATCTCCTCATAGAAATGCAGTGACTTGTGCAGCACTGACACAGGAAGCACCTTTAGTTGCCATCTGAGTGACTGCCACTGAAGGTTTCCCTAGGCAGTAATGTAAACACTGCCTATTTCTCTGAAAGGCAGTCTTAGAGCAAAAAGTCTGCAGCGGCAGGATAGAGACATTAAGCTGTAGTTGTTCTATTTGCTGTCATGTCCCTTTAAATGGTAGAACACAGTGAGAAAACATTGGGGGAACCGGCCATGTTCTTTTAAGCAACACAATTTTTATTTTGTATTTATTTATTTTGAACCCAATCACCAAGAACTATTGGGACATATAGGCATGGGAATCTGAAAAGTAAAGATCATAAAATACTGTGAATATGAGTAATTATTTCTTATGTATTGTTCTAAATAAAATAATTTTGTTTATTTGTACTTGATAACTGATTTTTATTTTTTTTAATCTCTCCAGTTAATATTAAAGGAAGTGGCTGTTGAGATGTTCACATAATACTATTCAATATATTTCCCACAAAAACCCTATTCATCAATTAAAAATATACACCTGCATGGCTTGAGAGACACTGTAAGTGCTTTGTAAAAATGATAATAATCTGTTTTGTTGCTGAAACCACAAGAACAGGTCTCACTGCTTGGAAAATGGCACCGTTCCATTTTCTTTTCACTCCCAAGAAACCACTCTTGGCTGGTGCCACCCCTCCGTGACATCGTTAATGCAAAGAGACAGAGTGGGAAATGTGGACTAAGGTACAGGTCAGTGAGTATGATGTAGGAAAAAAAGGTTTCCAGAGCAAATTAAATAAAAATGGATAATTGGGTTTGCCAATGTATTTTCTTCTAGATCTTTTTGGATGCTCAATATTGCAAGGTTTCTTGAATTATTCCACTATATATATATCACTACCACATCTGCTGGGAGATAAGTCCATATTTCTACAACTCCATGAAAAAAAACTACCCTTAAATTTCCATTATTCCCTGGGTATTTCCCTACTGTTCATCTGGGGACACCATAGAATAGCCCCCAATTGGTATTTTGAGAGAACATCATTAGACACATTTGTTCTGCGCTGAGTAACCTGGGGCTATTTGTCCATACTTAAGTCATTTCAATATCTCTTTGTGCACAGGTAGCCCTGGAAGGACATGAAAGGGTGACATGTCAGATTTGGAATAGGTTCCCCTCTTTTCTTTTGGCTCCCTTTTCTAACTGCCCTCTCCTTTTCACTGTTGCCAAATCTTACATTGTGGATGCATAAATCAGTTTCTGATAATGTGGAACCGAGGTATGAAGAGCACTACCTTCATCTGCCAAGTGCTCCTCCTCCTTTATGTTCCTGATGATTTTTTTTAAATAATAAAAGTAATAATTGATTTTATTTGATTCAAGTTGATTGATAGACCATTCTTGTAAACAAATGGCTGCCTGTGTTTCATTAGTCTGCAGGAATAGGATCTGCGACTTTCTCTAATCTAGAATGCAGAGTTTGAATAAGAAACATTGCCCCCCCTTTACTGTACAACTAACTATAAGTTGCTGTGTGACCTTCGGTTGTTCTTTTTATCCTGGATCAGTATTGGATTTTGAGAGGTATGAATTCTGACCCGAAGAATCTTTTCAATGTGGCTTTAATTTTGATTTAAATCTGAAATTAGAAATTAATTTTGGCTTCCTGGCTATTCACACTAATAGTAATTGGCATTAAGTAAGTGATTTGTCAAGCCTTGCACCCTTCACTGTGCTACCCAAAAACGTTAATAAAGCTTATCTTTATTTTAAACTGATTTCCGAAAGTACGTTGATACAATATGCACAAGACATTACATTTTCTCAGATTTATAAATATACTTTAAACAATACCAAGGGTTTATACTGGAAGCAATGATTCATTTGGAATAATAATTAAGTATAAAACAACTACTTCAAAATTCTTATCAAAGACAAAGGCATGAAAAAAACATTAGCAAAATACTTGTGGTTCAATAAGGCACATTAAAATCTCAATAAGAGACAGCAGTAAATGCATTCCAAGGAAAGGATTAGAAGTTCTTAAGTAAAAAAATATAAAACACACTCTTTTGTTTCAATTACAAAAGACTCCTCTCTTTCCTTTAAACCACACCCAAGTACAGAAAGGCTTGTACAAAGCCCTACAGATGTGAAAAAAAGTCAAGATAATAATCTTGATCAACATATGTTCTTTAATATGAAAGCACGTCCTCTCCCCGACGAAAAAAAAAAAGACTATCACATACTAAAACATGAAAGGAAGGTTAAGTATTATTTAAAAGGTATTAAAGGTATACTAGATTGTTGGCTCTGCAAAAAAAAAAAAAACTTTTAGAAGTTATATTTGAAAGCAGCCATTCATGTTAAGAGAGGAAATGAATAAGTACAGTAACAAGGGGTTTTGACATTTAACCACTGGCTCACATATAACCAAGTTTAAATGCAGCACGTCTATACTCAAACGTGCAATAGTGATAGGAACAAGTCCTGATAATTATAGATCTTTATGAACAAGTGAAATCATCCTGTTCTGTATTTCTTCCCCATCCCTAAAAAAAGATTGGGAGTCAATCACTGATAAGACGGTTAATTTACCACCCCCAGTTGGTGTGCTAATAATGGGATAACATAGATATTTGCCTAAAGTCTACTTTTTTATGACGGGTTGTTCTATTTATAAACATTGTGGCTATTTTAGTAGGAATTCCAACCATGGATTTTCAATGTCAC
Organism: Pelobates fuscus; assembly: GCF_036172605.1. NCBI lineage: Eukaryota > Metazoa > Chordata > Amphibia > Anura > Pelobatidae > Pelobates > Pelobates fuscus. Next base: position 52,641,088 of record NC_086317.1, read on the forward strand.
ACCACCAAAGACCAGGTCTATGAAGACACTCTAATATTATGTGGCTTGTTTATTTTGCATTATATACAGTGCTCTTGAAATATATGGACATAGGTTGGTGTATCAAGCAACAAAACATCAGATAATGTGGTGCATATCCAGAATGTTGTGTACATGCGACCAATAATTATTTAAAGGGACACTATAGTCACCAGAACAACTACAGCTTATTGAATTTGTTCTGGTGAGTAGAATCATTACCTTCAGGCTTTTTGCTGTAAACACTGTCTTTTCAGAGAAAATGCAGTGTTTACATTACAGCCTAGTGATAACTTCACTGGCCACTCCTCAGGTGGCTGTTAGAGATCCTTCCTGGGTCATGGCTGCCTAAAATGCATCCAAACATTCAGTATCTCCTCCCTCTGCATGCAGACACTGAACTTTCCTCATAGAGATTCATTGATTCAATTCATCTCTATGAGGAGATGCTGATTGGCCAGGGTTGTGTTTGAATTGTGCTGGCTCTGCCCCTGATCTGCCTCTTTGTCAGTCTCAGCCAATCCTATGGAGAAGCACTGTGATTGGATCAGGTCACCACTTCTGATGATGTCAGCAGACAGCTTGCTATTCTTTTTTTTTTAAATTCTTTATTTTTGTAGTGCATATAAGTTGTACAGGCAGGCCTGAGGTGCCCCAAAAGCAGTCCTCAAACGTTTTCGTCGCTTTACATGAGGGACATACTAGTAACATGCACAATTTTATAGTATAGGTAGGTTTAGGTAGTGGTAACAGTAGAGTTCACAGTGTACATAATAGGCAAGTAGTTAAGTCAGGCAGTAAATTGCTATTCTGAGGCAAACAGCATGCAGAGCTACAGCTTCAGGCTTGAATACAAGTAAGATTTTGCTATATTTAGGGAGGCATGAGGGGCCCAGGGGGGCTAGATGGTGGTTTTAACACTACAGGCTCAGAAATACATGTTTGTGCTTCTGACCCTATAATGTTACTTTAATTCATATGTGGTTGATCATGATATCACATACATATAATTTGGATATGTATGTGCAGCAAACATTCTCATGTACACTTTAGTCATTAGAGATAATAAATACATATCCTTTTTGAACTGCATTTATCATAATAGTCTATGAGAAATGGCACTATTTTTCAAAATCTCACTGTTTTGGAATTAAATAGAAAAAGTGATCTTCACTTCTTTTTTTTTTTTACTGTACCTTCTGTAAAAACATTGATGCCCACTGCACTTGTATGTATGTTATTGTGTAACATAGACTTCAAAGTACTGGATATGCCTTTTGTTGTTACAAAAATAAAAAAATATTCATACATAAACTATAATCTCTTTAACATCACACATTGTCATTTTTTGTAGTGTCTTTTGCTCTTTTCTGTAAGCCTCTCAGCTACCACTATCATTAGTGTCTCCAACAATTGAAGTGATGAAAGAATTATCTTTGCTATATCAAATAATAATACTTCTTATAATTAAAATCTCTTTTCTTCAGCATGAGAAGTTTCAACAATTTAGCTTTACTTAGGTACATAGGATTATATAGATCAATTTAACGTGATTGTCTTGCTTTTTCAGCTATCAAGCCAAAGCCTATTCCGGGACAAAAAAAAAAAGAGTCTTGAGAAAATGTGTCCGTAATTTCACATTGTTGCCAAAAGTCTGCTATTAATTGAATTTCTAGTCTTTATTTTTACTTTTGCACAGGATAAAATGTAAATATTATTGTTTCAGTTTATATCAATTAGTTTTTCCCTAAAACGGATAGTAAAGTATTACTAAATAAGCATGAAACGGTGTAGAAACATTCGTTTTCTGTTTCCTTTTCTTCCTATCCGTGGGATTTTCTTATATATTTTGCTGATGAAAATATAGTAGGCTTGCTAGTCTGCTCAAGTAATCCAATGCTTTAGGACTAAGCTAAAATAATAAAATGTCAAAACATTAGATCAAGCGATCAGCCAAGACCGTAACTAAATATTGATGCAAAATGTGAAACTGGCTTTCCTCCCTGTTCTGGGAGGACATCAAAAAACCTGCTTCTTTTTGAAGGAAAGCGGGACCTGTTAAAGGGAGAGCTGTATAATATGGGATTAGTTTAAAAAGCACATCTAAGATTCTAAAAGTAAAGCATTAACCATGGAAACCAATTGAATGTACCTGTTGATTACTCTACTTTAGAGATGTCCCAAACAGTTCGCCAGGAACTGTTCGCCGGCGAACATAGCTTGTTCGCGGTCGCCGCGGCGGGCGAACATATGCGATGTTCGGTCCGCCCCTATTCGGCATCATTGAGTAAACTTTGACCCTGTACCTCACAGTCAGCAGACATATTCCAGCCAATCAGCAGCAGACCCTCCCTCCCAGACCCTCCCACCTTCATGATGAATAGGGGGCGGACCGAACATCGCATATGTTCGCCTGCCACGGCGACCGCGAACAAGCTATGTTCGCTGGCGAACAGTTCCCGGCGAACTGTTTGGGACATCTCTACTCTACTTTAATGTAATTCCCCATAAACAGCTGGCTACATGTTATACATATGGTATTACTTCCCTTTTCATAACCCTTTACACTCTTGTTCTCATAACTTCTCTTCTGATTTATAGTTATGAAATTCTCCTTCTATCCATGAAACTCTCTACCGCCCTGTAACTGGTCCTTGAAAACCAACAGCACAGGACTTGAAAGGCTTTTTTACAGTAAGAACAATACGGATGTGGAATTCTCTGCTTGAAGAAGTGGTTTTATCAGAGTCTGTACAGATGTTTAAACAGCAGTTAGTTGCATACATGCAAAAAAACAATATTCAAGGATGTAATATTTAAATTATGAGGTAAGAGCTTCTCGATCAATCTGACAGCCATTTTGGGGTCAAGAATTCATTTCCTAGTTTGTTGCAAAATTGGAAGTATTTCAAACTGGATTTTTGCCTTCTTTTGGAACTACAGCAAAAAACAGATGTGAGAAAAATGGGCACGTGTAACTATATGTAACTGCCATGTTGGCATATAAAGTAATCACATTAATGAATAGAGTATCACATTGTCCTACAATACCACTTTTTATTGGACTAGCATTATGTTCAATGAACAAGCTCTCAAAAGTGCTTTACTTAATTGAGCCAAAAGCACTCAGCTCCCGAAAGCCTGCTTTTTAAAAAAATATTGTTAGTGCAATAGAAGAGTCTTATGAGATACTACAATACAATGTTATTCTATTTCAAAATGACTAATGATACAGTAAAACTGATAATACAATGGGCATTGAAAAGAATAGCACATACGAATAAGAATAAGATAATACAAAAATATTTCACATTCATTCTAATACTAATTTCAAAACATCCCTTTTAAAAACTGTATAATTTAATTTAGCATAGACTACTCGTTATTTCTGCTGTATAAGAAATTCGATTTTCCAGTTTGTGATTACAACAATGGTGGCATTTGTCCCATAGTGAGCATTTCAACCACCCTACTGTGCTTCACTTTTTGGAGTAAGGCCATATATTTTGCCAGTATAAAACTGATGTACTGTACCTGATGAATAATAACTTGAACACTGTACAAAACAAAACCTCCAGGGGAATTCTTTAAGACAAATGGGTCATAGGTCTAACATATCTAAAATATTCTTATAGACAACTAACCCCCAAGACAGTGTAGTCAAGGGGTTAAGGTCATGAACTACTTCAAGAAAAATGCAAAACCCATTGTTGAATTTCTTAAAGTTTTTTGCTTATTTGAGGCTGTCCAAATGATGAAACACAGAAACATTCTATAGCCTAGCCATCCTGTCTTAATGCATTGCCTTTTATTTTCTTTTAGGTGACCTGGACAATGACCTATAGACAAATTGGCATGACGGTGACACAATTGTATTTATTGTATTTTATTTTATGTTTTGTATTATAGTTCTGTTTGCTTTTTAATTTTAGTTACACTGAAGAATCTAAACTCTGATCCTCCTAAATCAATTGGGGTCCTTCTCTAAATTGAGAATTGTGACAAACTAAAAAAGAAACTGCAAATTGTGGATCCATTTCTCTACAATTAGTGATTAAACCTCAACCACACTGTGCATCTCATACTTCTGATACAAGTGAACAATCTACTACAGGGGTAGACAACATATTGGTAGCACTGTGCCAAAACCAGATCCATTGGTATGCCGGGCCTATTTTTTTAAATTGAGGTGTGTATGGTGCCATATTGTGCTTGTGTCATTTATGGGTGCTGTGGTTGCTTTGCAATGGTGTATTTGTATGTCTGTGGGCTGTTAAACTGTATTTGTTCATGTGGTATTGTGTATGATACCTAGGAATGTGGGCTGTGTATGGGGGCTGCTTTTGCAATTGTGAGTATGGCTGATATGTCACATTGTGTGTTTGATGGTGTGTATTGCTTGTGGTATTGCATGTGAGAGGCTGCTTGTGGGGTTGTGTGTGTATGGGGATTGACAATGGTGTTTGTGGGGACTGTGTGTGTGTTTGTGTGTGGGCTGTTTGTATTATTTATATGTGGCTTCTGTGTATATCTAGCAGTGTGGATGGCTTCCCTGCCAGGAGTCAGTGGGGACCGGCTGACCAGGTACAGCGATAGTTTCTGCAGGCTGCTCTATTAGAGTGTGGATACCTCTTCACAAGTGCTGCGAGGAGGTGACCTGTGATCACTTCCTCTAACTGCTGCAATGCGTAAATTGAGGATTGTCCCCCACCACCTGCAATAACCGCTCTGTTTGCACTAGCAGATATTTAAAGTCCCGCTGGGTCTCCTGATAGCCCAGAGCTTATCAAACATGTCATAGATTGTTGATGCCTGTTATAGTATATTTTAATGAGTGCTTGAGGTTAATATTGCCTACGTTTGTCAAACCGCTGAATTGTCAAAGAGTGGAATATTGCCATTTCCATCATATTTTGACCCAGCAAACACATGTAAAATGTGAAGAGAATTAGAAAACAGCAGCTCGAATAGGTGTAATTTATTTTAGACATAGCACGTATTCATTTACAGCACAGCAGTGTTAAAAAGAACATTTGAGTGATACAGGGGTCATGTGCCCACCTTCTACCTTTTGTAGACTTGTACCCTGTAACTCACCTTATTCTAACCATAGTTGTCAGATCAGGACAAAGTGTTACTATTACAAGTCATTCAAAGCAGTTTTCTATTCCTCTGGTTTTTTTAACATAACTTTGATGTCAGGGAATGAATGACAGGTAAGACAAACACAGCTAGAAAAGCACAAGTATTCGGCTCACTATGGCCTCATGGAACTCAATTCTTGAAAGAAAGAACTAATAATATACAGCCTGGCAGTAGTATATCCTGGTTTTCTAAACAAAAGATTGAAAATGCTTTTAAACTCATCAATCTTTGCAATAAAAAGGAATATGATGCCAAGAAAGCAGACTTACTCCTCTACAGTTTACTTTTCGTTCTCTCCTAGAAAAAAAAAATATTTTGCTTTGTAAGCATTCCACAAAAGAAAACACAATAAAAGGACATCCAGATGTATAGAAATTATTCATTTTAAGATGTGACAAATATCCTCATTGCCAGGCCACATGCAGGGAAAATAAAATACGTGGCTGATTGCCAATTCAACAAAGGGACCAGAACAGTATTTTAAACTGAGAATTACACTTAACAAAAGACATGGGATTCAGACCTGATGAAGCAACATACAATCAATGTACGGTATATGAAAAGACTTACTGCTATGGCTTTGCAAACAAGTTATATTTCGGTAATCCTAAGTATGGACGCATTCTTAATATTTTTTTCCAATTCTTTATTTGGTTACAGGCATAAAAAATTGTGCAAATATGTGCATTCATAACATGCTTACAAAGGTCTGCAGGTTTTTTTTTTTTTTTAAGTGCTTACATGTTAAATCACATTAACAATAACATTTGCTTTATCGGAAATTATTCTTCTGTATTGGTAGCATAACATGTCCTATATTTTGGGTATGTGCAAGAGTAACAAACTCAATAAAATTAAATTTCAAAAATATGAAATTAAAATATAATTCCCATAACACTGAGAGTCAGTGGGTCAGATCATATGTCCTGTCGTGCATTGCTATGTTATGCGTTATATTGTTCCCATGGTGTCCAGACTTGGTGAAATGTATGTAAAGTGTCCCTAACCTGCACCATTAACTTGTCCATTAAATAGTTATCTTTTATGTAAGTGATAACTTGTGACATAGGAGGTTTCTCAGGTTTTAGCCAGGATTATGCCATAGCCCTACGTGTCGCTAGGTCTATTATGTTAAGGTTTTTTTTCCTTTGTAGTAATTTCTTCTGGGGGTCTGGAAAGCAGGCATGCCCAGGAATTAAGGTTTATATGTATACTGAAAGCAGTTTTCTCTTGGGCAACTACTTCCCTCCAATATTAGGCTGTCATGTGGGCAGAACCACCAAATGTGGAGGTTGGTTCCTCTCTCCCCACAGAGGTCCTAACAAGTATCTATGGCCATTCTGTTCATGTGGCTGAGCTTAACCGTGTGGTGTACCAGCGAAGCAATGTTTTGTATGATTGTTCTTGAAAGTATTGTGTTGGGTCAGCTTTTATGATGACTTCCAAATAAGTAAAAGCTTATCTTTCTATTTGCAATTGATGTTTTGTGTGTATGAGTATCATGTCCATGGATGAAAGGTTAAGTGGGGATTAAGGCGCTTCGCTATCACTTTGGGGAAGATTTTAAAATCTGAATTGATTAATTAAATTTGTCTAAAATTTGCAGCGATAGTATCACCTAGGCTTGAAAAACAGGACAATATTGGCTAGGGCCACCTCTCCCAATCTCAACCCAGTCATTCAGGCAAACACATTCCAAGCTTTTTCAGAGTCCCATATTATAATAGAATTAGGAATCACCCTAAATTATGGACTATTGGTATGCTTTGAGGAATGAGATGGAAACCACTGCCTATATGAAATGTTCTGTTTGCAAAAACATCTCAGTTTGCCCAGCTATCACTAAATTTGTATGGTGTTTCTTATTGAAGTAGAAATTGTAATGACTATCACTGCCACTTAATGGGTTAAGAAAGAAATAGAAGTATTGTTTTCTCTTTCTGTTACTGTGATGTTTCTCTCACAGCCCATAATCACATTGCATAAACTTCACCAATTACCTGGTCCTTAATCAAATCCTTAATGGCCATGTACTGAGATGTAAACACATTTGTTGCCTGCATGTTCCAAATAAACAAGACTATTTCAGGATAATACGAAGTTGCTTTAGATGTAAATCATGATACTTTTACTTACTAAAACAACAATTAAACATTTAAAAAACACTCTTTTGAGATTATAAGCATCAATTACAATTTTTTTTATATTTTAACGTAATAGAACATTAGAATCAGGTGTCATTATTCTACAAGGGTTGAAAAACATGACTGACGTCCGTTTACTAAACTGAGATTTAAGTCAAAGGATTTAGAAATACTAGGCCAAAAAAAACCTAGGCCAAACCGGGAAAAAATCTCCATATTGGTTATTTGGGTGTAAATCTTGCAATTTCCTAGGTCGATTTCCCATAATTTAGGGCTTAGTGAATAAAATCAATATATGGAAAAAAAAACATTGTGACTAGGACAAAATTCACACTGGTGAATACTTTGTTTATTTAAAAATAGATAAACAAACATTCAAACCAATGATAACGTGACACTTGCAAGGTTTACCACCAAACTCTAAACTTATTATTATAGTGAATTAAACCTAAATGTCAAAGCTGTGACTATGGTTAAGTTTGATTTTTTTTCTCCAAATTTCCAGTTATTTTAGTCTCTTTTGTGTCATTCAAACTAAAATGGTCACTATAGTCACCAGAATCACTATAGCTTGATATAGTGGTTTTGGTGTCTATAGCTTGTCCCAGCAGCCTTAGCACTGTAAGCACTGCCTTTTCATAGAAAAGGCAGTGTTTACATTTCTGGATAGTTACACATCTAGGTGCAGTCGCTCACACAGACACTAGAGGTTATTGCTGTGTCAGTGCCTCATAGTGTGGTGCACTGGCAATTAGCGTCTCCACTCAATGCATCTCTTTGGGGAGAGACTGATTGGTGCAGCATTGTATTTTGCTGCGCATGCACAATAGCCTCCCAATGCTTTCCTTTTGGAAAGCATTGGATTGGCTGAGATCATCAAGATTGGCCATGGAGACAAAGCCAGGTGTGGCCAAACACAGCGAGACAGGCACAGCATGGGAAAAAATAAGTAAAATCACCTTTAATCTCCTGAGAGAGGGGGAACAGACACTTAACGCTGCATTCCAGCACTATTATGTCAGGAATAAATGTTTGTATTCCTGACACTGTAGTGTTCCTTTAATTAGAAACAAAGCAAAAATCTACTCCCTATATACCCACCGATCCTAATTTTTAGTTTACAAATAAAATAGAGATTACTAAAAAATGGCATCAGCTTTGGCTGATGTATTAAATATACTCATAACAGTCTATTACTGTGCACAAACAGACATCTCCATGACACCACTAAACAATACGCCTATTTTTAAATCTGTTTACATAAGTAAATTTACTCCATGGACTGAATCTGTGATGTTTACAACTCAAGAGATCTCCTCCTCCAGAGAGAAATTCTTACATTGGTGAATAAGAATACTATTAAATTGCATGTGAGAATACAACCCTTAATGGTTATATTTAATATAATATTTAACCGTGAACACGTAGATCCTGAAATAAATTAAAATAAAAAGAAATTATTTATATAGGTACACTAATTGCAATATGTTTTTTTTGTATTATTATTATTATTTTTAATTCTTTATATTTGTTGTGCCAGAAATAGCAGAACAAGTTTAGGATACCACGACAGAAAAGATAAGCATAGTAATAACAGACAATATAAGATAGTAGTATGGCAAGTTTAATGTGTCTAAGCAAATTACTGTATATAGTTGGTCGTCAGATATTGTAACTAAGAAACAGACATTCTTAAGGTTAGAGATAGAGATAAGCATATTTGGTATAATAAACAGACAACCCGAACATATTTAGTGAGACAGCGTATATACATGCTAACTGGCATGTGAAATTGACTAGACATTTTAGATGTAGATGCATTAGTATGCCTTGATGTGAGGCATTGTATAGGCTTAACCGAAGGTAATCAATATCATATGTCTGGAATATAAAAGGATTGGGGTTGCACAAATGATCAGTCGATACTTGAACATTGATTTTAGAAATAGTGGACTGAACATAACACATAACACATTGCTAGGAAAGGTGAGATGATTTACCGTTGTTACCAACATCGCCCTTATAAGGTTGAGGCGTTTGAGGTTGTAAGGTGAGAATGACTGGCAGAACCTAAAGGTAAACTAGAAGATAACTCCAACTAAGACAAATGGTTACAGACATATGCAGGTAAGATGGCTTTAAACTGGTATTGGGTAGTGGGCCTGGTGGTTTTTACTCAGAGGAGTAACTAAGTCCACTGTCAGCCAACTCCTGATATCGGGAAGCGTAGAGAATTTGTAAGGCAGTCCTGCAGGATTGGCAAACATGTGAGTGCATCATAGTTGGTGGGGAGATCTTCTCTGCTATGCCAGGATGAGGTACCTGTCCTGTCCCAGACCAAAAGGAAAGACTCGGCGGCATTGGGTGTCCTTGTGAACCCCAGACTGGAGACTGCCCAAGATTCACCATGTGGTTTTGGTCTCACTTGGGTGGTGTTGTGGGGCTGGACCCCATCTTGCGGGGTACACTAAGCATAGTGTATCAGCATATTTTGCTAAAGTCCACAGTGGTGACCCTACTTGCTTAAGTTTTATGGCCTTTTACTAAGTAAGGTGGAAAGCAGATGGATATTTGAAGTGGAAACTTTAAGCCCCAATGGCTTAAACTTAGATTTAGAATTTGCCCAAAAACATTTTTTTAAACCAATATGTATGTTTTTGGTTTTATTTTTACTTTTATATTTATTTTCATTTTAGGTGTAAGGTATTAGAGATTTTATATATTATACTGTATTTTTTATATTTTTTATATAAAAATATTTCCACCTTGCTGGGTTCTTATCAATGCAAATATTTTGTTTTAAAGTATTTTTTGTACACATTCTGAATATGTCATTGGTCTACTCTCAGTCCTTTGAGACTATTATATTTCTGTTTTTAATCATCGTATTTGTAATTCCACAGAGCATACTGTTTACATTATTATCCTCTTATGGGTGAAATAGCCCACTTCAAAAATGGACGCTACATTACTTCCGATTGATGTTTAACACGAAAAATATCTAAACCGGAAATTACATCATACGTGTGCCGGACCGACGCACAAATGCAACCAGTAGTACGAAGCATCACGTGACCATCAAGTAGACGCGGCAACAGGTGATTTGAGTTTTGTCATCAAGGAGATCACATATATAAAGGGAAGGGACTAGTAGTGACTATTGCTTGCACTGAAAAAAAACAACTTATATGTCGAAACGCGTTTGCACAGCACTTTTTAAGGACTTTATATTGCGGTAGTGTATATATTTATTCTCTGCTTTGCACACTGCTAATACAGATGTGCTGTTTTTAATTTCTACTATCAAATAAACGTTTTGGAGTTGTATCTCTTATCTGCTAGTCTGCCTGTGGATGAAACATCGTAGCCAGTATTGGCACCTTGAAGCTGATAACATAGAGCCTGGTAAGGCTCTACACTTGTGAGCGTAACCATTCTATTGTATACTTTTTTACTGTCAGTAAAGGACTGGATAATAGTAGCAGTATAGGAAATTTGGTTCTGATTTAAGCCATCTTAAATTATTATTTTTTTAAAAGCAACTTAAAGGGGCAGTCTAATTACCATATCTTCTACATGCAGCAGTCATCAAATTGCTTTTCATGGTCAAACTATTTTCCTTGCTGGCATGATTTTTAATATAGAAATTCCTATTCTGCATATGCAATATAATTCCATCTGTATTTGTCAGTGCCATCAACGCCATCCAAATAAGAATAAAATGTATATGACCGGAAAACCTCCACATTAACAATATGATATGTGAGTACCAGGATACAAGCATCTTGGTTGTCTTCTTCATGTTGTCTGCCAAGCACCAGGCCATCAGATCGAATAATCCTTGGTTTCTACACTTCCTTAATTAACACATAAAATCAGTCTTTGGCTAGGCATTAAGCACCAGTCTGTGCCTGATAGGTCAGACAGACTATTTGTATAAGTTGGAGATCTTAGATCAAAATTGACTGATGTCCTCACAACTGTAGCATGTTGGCATCAGTGTGTTTCCACGAGGCAAACAGTAAAAAACAAACAAACAAACAAACCCAAATTTCTGGTCTTCTTTCAAAAAAAAAAGAAACAGACCACCATGTGACTCCTCAATTAATCAGATAAGCTAATGAAAAAATGGCTATTAAACACCCATGCGTGGTAGGGCGAGTTAGTTAATTTATTGAGTAGGATCAGCTGATTCTTCTACTCACTGAGCCAATGTATAGTGCAAGAGACCACCTGATACCCACTTGCCCAAGTCAAGAACCAGTGAGATGCCTTGGCTATTAATGAACTGGACAGGTATAGGTTGGCTTTAAGCAGCCAAATTAAACCTTTTAAAAAAATATTTTTTTAAATCAACTTAGTTGAAAGACTGAGTGAAATATCCCAATGCTGTAAACATATGATGAGAAGGAAATAATTGCGTTGTGAATCCACTTTTCAGATTACATGTGGTTCCATTATTCAGAAGAAAAATTAAAATAATTACTGGCTTGTCAAATACTGTCACAACAAACACATCTGACAGCAAAAACAATACAAACAACTAAACCCAACAAACAAAGGCATAATTTTGTTTTCAATGTCATGAGATATGAGTCCCGCGTGTAAGGCACAATATGAGATCGCTTGAGAATGAAGTGGTTAAGTTCTTGTTATATCTGAAAGTTTTCTCCAGGAAGTGTACCGTTCAAAGTGTGGGAGACACGTAATCAAGTAAAAAAAAAAAAAAAATACACACACGACTAATAAGGAATTAAACAAAATCTTAACTTCAAGAGTGCAAACTTCACCTGAACACCAAGCCTGTTGTATTTTATGCGCTTATCTAAAAGCAGCTAAGAGCAGGATCTGCATAGATTAAAAAAAGAAAGAAAGAAAAAAAATCAAAAGCCATGAAAAAAATAATCTTGAAACCTGAGCTCTTCTCTCGTAAAGACTATAGGAATAGCAGCAAGTTCCACACAAAAGGGATTACCATTTGGGCTGAGTGCATAGAGGGAAGAAAGACCAGAATAGATTTTCCAAAGATGTACTGATTCTCGTAATGATTCTTACAAGCATCATCATACTGCTTTTAAGATCTACTGCTTACATCCGCCACAGTCCAGCAGACCCTTGCAGAGCTGAATAATAAACAGATTCTTTTTCAGTTACATGCATGCCCCAAAGCACACAGCTCTATTTAAGATACAATGATACAGAAGGCTGTAATGTGTGACCATTGCCTGCATTTCCTGCCCTTCATGTGGTCCTTAGATTTTACATTTTACACTAGAATGAATAAATACACTGAGTACTACAAGGCTGCTTGTTTTGTTTTTGCCGAATTTTATGCAAAACAGCAACAAATGCATAAAAGTCAGCTACCGATTTAATAAATGATCATTATTAGCAGGAACAGGCAGAGTTAAAGTTAAACACATTTTAATAAGCATTTTTGCTGGGAGAATTAGCTGCTGAAGAACATTGTGATGTAGAGAAGGATCCATGGTCAGCAACTGGTGGGTTAATGAGAGGGAAGTGAGATCTGCATCTCCAATCACGATGTAGTGATATTGACAACATGCCTACATTATTTTTAATAAAGTACAGGACACTGGGGTGCCCCAGGTTGTAACTGGGCCTGCGGTAGGCCAAATCTCACTTTAGAGTTCAGGAAAATAAGTGATGGTCCAGACACTCAAGGTGAAACTAAAATATGCATGTTTATTGGAGCTGATGTAAGCAATGTTTTGACACCTTGAGAAGGCTTGAAAAAGACCCTTCTGGGGTCGAAACATTGCTCAAATATGCTCCATTAAGTCTGCATTTTTAGGTTTCACGTTGAGTGCCTGGACCATCACTTATTTGACAGTATTTTATACTAAAAGTGTGGGGAAGCAAAGGGTCAAATGACTACCCCAACAATATAACCATGGCGCTGTAGTGATTATGGTGCCAGGAGCGCCATGCTGCCCCCCCATCCCCCATTGTAAGTATTCAAATAGTTTGACAACTTATGTGGGGTCGGCTGGGTGCTGGTCACCTACTCTACAAGAGCTGAAAGGCTTGCTACACTTTTTCTTAGTGTCTGACTCTCTAAGGAGGCAAGGAGTGGTGACCGGTAAACCAAGTAAGAAATCAAGCCCCTCTAAACCTATTTTACTCATAACTATAGGGTGTTCTGCGGGACTCCTGGCACTATAACCACTATAGAAAGCTGTAGTGGTGATGGTGCTTGGTGTAATCCTTTAACATTTACAAGGAAATTCTCTTTATATATGGTTATGAGAAATTATGTTCCATAGCAAAGCATCATTACAATGGAACATCACAAACAAGAGTTTCACCCATACTTCACATAGTTATGAAACTCATAACACAATCGCTAAACATAAAAATAATGTTAGACTAAATATAGCAATTTATTTATTCTGGAAATTTATTGTCTGGAAATGTAAGTTGCAGTGGTTAAGAATATTTGTCTATTTATGTTTGGAATGTAATGAGTGGATCCTGAATGTAATATCCTGTTTATCAATTAGAATCATGAGACTATTAACCACAGCTACTGTGACTCACCATCACCATCACAGATTCTTATCACCAGATTTGAAAGCTTATGAAGTAGGTTTTGTGTGTGTGTGACATATTACTGGGTAAAGTGAGTATTGAACTACATAGCTTGAAAATGATTCATTATTTAGAATGCACATTTTTTATGTTACCATTAATGTGAATCGCTAGTTCTCTGGATATAACACCATTGTATGAAACATTGAAAATTACTATGAGGTTAAAACAATGGATGGAGGTGCTCAGTTCCATGATAAAAGTAAATATTGCAGTGTGGATTTCTACATTTCATTTTTATTCTTAGATGTGTTATATACAGGGAACAAGTTAACATTACATTAAAATGGGAGGGGGGGAGGGGGGGAAGGGGGAAACCTAGACTTAACCCCCCTCCCCATTCTCCCTTTAAATAAGGCAACAAAACTAGTTTTATATTTCCATAAGGTAAGCTATATAAAAACAATTGACAGTATATTTAAATGAATAGGTTATTCAATAAACTATATATAAATAAATCATTAGTTTATTAAATGCGTTATAATATTTTTATGGTGAATAAGTAAATAATAATAATAATAATAATAATATATATATATATATATATATATATATATATATATATATATATATATATTATTATTATTATTATTATTATTATTATTTTTTATTTTCTTATTTTTCACCAGACAAACTAATTGGACTTTGGCAACCTATGTCTGGTTGTGCTCAGGTGTTTTATATTCTATTTCTATATTTTACCTGTGCTAAGGAAGAGTTATCCTGAAAACCAGGAATGTCTGCAGTCCCCGAGGACCTATGCTGAAAGCCCCTGCTCTGGAGACCTGTCTACATGGTGGTGTTAAGTATCTGAAGTGCATCATTTAGCAAAGCTTCAAATGTTAATATGGCTCAGTGATCATGACAGTCTTTCTCCAATCCATCATTTAATTAGCATACAGGGGTCATATCACTAAAATGATTCCTGCTGACGACAGGTTAGTTTCACAGTTCGGAGATAATCAGAATATTGCATGGACTGGTGCATGCGTTACCCCTGAATACCTTCTGCTCCCTGCCCTGGCATGTGGTTGGATAATTTAGTATATCATTAAAGCTGCTCCCAAAACGAAATGAGATTGCAGAATATTTGAAAGGCAGAAAATGTATGTCACTGATATTTATATTTACTTTTATTGTGGTTTTATGCCACAAATATTCTGTAATTAAAAAAACAATACATTATGGCATAGGTATAGAAAAACAATTGGGTTCTTTTTTTGAAGTTTTATTAATATTCAAGCGAATGTTCTACCACTTTCTGGTATTCTGTTTTCCATATATATATATATATATATATATATATATATATATATATATATATATATATATATATATATATATATATATATATTGCATGGGTTACTTATTCTTTTTAAAACTTTGATTAATGGAACTCTTCATATTTCCATAATTATACTGAAAAAAGAATGATATTAAACTGACCGCTTGACCAATATATATCCATGGTGCCTTCAGACATTTCAATACATACCAAGTGTCCCTATATAGGAAGGACAGTCCCTATGTTAGGCCCTCTGTTCTTCTTTCCAATCCTAAAATCCATCTTTACTAGATGCTCTAAATTGTTGGTGTGTCTGAGTGTATAACAAAGCCACAAAGCTCTAATGCTCACAGTAATGTGCCTTCAAACCACAAATAAATGTGTTTAGAAATCAGTCTGTGCAAATAAGATGCATTGTTCTTGTCCTGAATTACATTTTAGTTGAAAAATCACTTAAAATTTATCAGAAGAACTCCGCCCCTGGCCACACCCCCATTTATATTCCTAAAGTTAAAGCTTTATTCATTTGATTTCAACTACTGCAAACTAAAACGCCCATAAATACTAGTCGGCCTGTCGTTCTGTCAATTGCTATCTGAATAACGATGGTTTTATATATAGCAGACATCCAATTTGAAGCCACTTCTTGCCCTGTATCTGCTTTTGGATTGCAACCCCAAGCAGCTCAGCCAGCAATGCACTAAATGCTGTCTCTCACTAAATTATGTCTGTCAGGACAAGAACAATGGCTTTAAAAAAATAAAAATAATGTAAGCACGGCACAGAGAGCTACTGGTCTTAGAATGCCATTTCATAGGGAAACTGTAAAATGCATCAATAAATAAAGGTGTGTTTGTGATGCTATCTTCTTTTAGAAAATCCATATAGGTTTAGCAGTTTGATTAATCAGAGACAAGCAAGGAGCTTTCTTTAGATCCTGCTCTTTTAATCACAGTGAAGATATCATTATCCCGTCCTTGTGGTGTTGCTGGTAAGAGAACCAGCAGATGTCTGGCAGGTCAGAAGGGAATTTTCCTTTCTCTGGAGGAAACAGCTTAAATTGAGAGAGCAGCCGCCATATGCTGACTGAGAACTGCTTAACTGATGACGCTAAGGAGCATCTCTCTCTTTCCCTGGGAATAGGGGGGTCCAGACACTACATCAAATTCATACTCACAAAAATATGTCATCAGTAGAAGAGCCATCTCATTGTATTTATTGTATTCTCGCCAGCTATAAGAATACCATATTCCCTCATCTCTTGAGGAGTGGGTAAAAATCATAATACAGGCATGAGTTGAGATAATCCCTGGTTTCTGCATCTTTTATTAAAAAAAAAATATTTTTTTGGAGGGGAGCAGGGAGTAAGGATTTGTACACATGTTGAAAACATTTACACAACTTTAAATAGTGTCATTTTTGGTTATTTTAATGATAAGAACTGAAAATAAATGAGTGCACATATGTGTTTTATGTCCTCAACATGTTCATGCAACATTGATTACAAAAGGGTTTCATGGGCATTATTTACTAAACAGTGAATACCTGTCAATTAAAATCATTAATGTCAGGGCACTAGGACCATGCAGAGAGCACTTCTGCAGTACTCTATGAATGGTGTGAGACACACCAGGAAGGCAGTCAGTAAGTCAAGCATGCTGATATGCCATTTATTTAGGTAGCCGCCCATCTATAGGCCAGATTGCTTGCCGTTGCCATCACCAATGATGCAAGTAGCATCACAGGCAAAACTCCCATAGACCGGCCCACCCCCTGTTCCAATTTCAACCCTTCCAACTTTGAGAGGTGTGAGCAGATTTCCAACGACTCTTTGCAACCCTCTTTACCCACTTCCAGCAACTAGCGCAATCTCTGTTATAACCAGGAAGTGAGGAATTCAGACTCCTTATAAAGAACTTGCAACTGTAGAATAACAGAAAACATCATATCTCCATACTTCCCAATAAAGGCAGCCATAACGGTAGAAAAAAGTTTTAAAAAGGCAAGTGGCCATAAAAAGGTGCATGGTAGCCTGCCATGCAAGGTAGCATCCCTGGCCAGTCTCATGAAGGGATTCCAAAAGGAACACAATTCCTGACCCAGACTGAACTTTGTGCAGTCCTAGCTCCTCTAATGACACACTTGAGCTATGCTTACTGAGGTCACTATGAGACCCAAGAAAGTAAGACAGGAGTGACAAATCATGACTGCCCCACCAAGTTTAGGCTAGCTGGTAGCTATGAATCTCCCACAAACTTGCAAACTCAAACTCAATTTTTTCTACAGTTACACTATTATTATTATTGCCATTTATATAGCGCCAACAGATTCTGTAGCGCTTTACAATATTATAAGGGGGAGGGGTGTTATGTATCGGACAATTACAAAAAACTTACAGGAACGATAGGTTGAAGGACCCTGCTCAAACGAGCTTGCAGTCAACT
The DNA here is from genome assembly GCF_036172605.1 of Pelobates fuscus. Classification (NCBI taxonomy): domain Eukaryota; kingdom Metazoa; phylum Chordata; class Amphibia; order Anura; family Pelobatidae; genus Pelobates; species Pelobates fuscus. Next base: position 52,658,736 of record NC_086317.1, read on the forward strand.
GCTAATGGTTATTTACAGTATGTTATGTGTATGTATTTGTAACCAAACTGTATTTTCATGCTAAGACATGAAAAGTAGCTTTTTACTTAGCTATTTCTGGTTAAGTATCTTTCTAAATAACTAAAAAAAAAAGCTATTTAAGACATTAAGGAGAAAACAGAGATGTTAAAAATGTTTATTTTAATTCCATTTTACCACTCCATTAGATCAACTTCTAAACTGAGATTTTGTGAATAACGGATTAAGGATTAGCTTTTTTCATTCAAATTTTAAATATTTAATATTCATTTTAGCACGGTTCTTTTTTAATAATTCATCTTTTGCATTTTCATTATAGAAACAAATTGTGAACAAAACGTAGCAAAACTATGATAACTTTGATGTGATGCTTCCAAACGAAAATGTTAGAAATATACCTCTTTAGAAGCAAATATAATCCAGGGATTAAATTGTTAAAAAAAAATAAAATGCACGGGATCTGCTTTCATATGTAATAAAACATTGAGGTCTATAACACTGGCATACAATTAAATGTAAAAAAAAAAAAAAAAGCAATAGGCATTTTTAGCTATGTATAATTATCTATCTCTATAACCACAGAATATACTTTGAAGTAATAGCTTAGACAACATTAGAGGCATTTAAATTGCTCCCTCTGCACATTTTACGAGCTATGTTAATGTTGTGTTACTTATGTAATATATAAATATTGGAATTGTTGGAACAAGTCTGTGACGTGTGGCTGACTGATCACCTCCATCTAATGACTTACAAACATTGATTTAGTTATTCTCTAAATTGGGAATTGTAGAGAATTAACAAGGGGATTGCAATTTCTAAACAAGAATAGCTGGACTGGAACAACTAACCAACTCAACTACACTATTTTTCTATTTTGCCTCCTTTGACCTAAAATCTGCAATTATTTTGTTAATTTTCCACATTTTTGTCTTAGTAAATACCCCAATATACTAGATAATTCTGAAAGCAAAACAGAAGTAAAAGTAGTGACACTACATTAAAGGAACTCTCCGCTCCATAATTGGGAGAGGGGTTAATCACTATTTAGTGGATATACCCCAAAGAGAACACGATTATATGTTTTGCTGCATGATGTCATTGCGGGTGTATCTAAAAATAACTTGCAAAAACTGCAGTTTTATGACTGCAGTCTTTGCAAGCCATCTCCATCTTCCCTGGAAGCACCAGGAAATGCTGGTGCGCATGCACAGTAACAGTGTTAATGAAGAACGCTGGTCTAATGCGAGGTCTGTGAGGAGCAGGCAGGTGTGGTCAGGTAGAGTGAGCCTGCGACATACGTTAGCTCAGGGGAGCTAATGGAATGAGGAAGCAAAATGTTTCAAACTGTAATTATGAAAGTGCTGATTTCTCATGGAAATCGACCCTCTTAAGTTAGAATTAAAATAGGACGCTCCTCACTCATGAAGTTCTTCAAAAAGATGATGAGCCTCATGGTTGTGAAGTGGTCCTTTAATATTATGAAGGACATTGTATAGATGTATATTGTTGTTGTATAAGGAAGGCAGTTGATATTGAACCATGTAGCGGTAGAACTGACAAAGGAGGATTTAAGGTGCATATTGCTTCTACAGCTTCAAAGGGATACTCCACTACCCAAATACAAATAAATAAAAATCACTGTTTTGATGTTATCTCTTGTATTAAAACTTGAATTATGCGTTTAATTATGCATTTTTAATTAGGGGTAAATCTAAAAACAGCCTGTGAAACTTACAATTCTCTTGTTTGCTGCCTTTGGAAACCCTCTGAGCTATTTCTGCCCCTTGGGTTTAGCTCCACTGAGCTAACAAAACCACAAAGTAACAGGATTTGTTGTCTGATTGAAAGCCAAAGGGGTGTCACAAGTTTAATTTATAAAAGTATACATTTCGACTGAAATCTGCATTTTTGCTATTTATTTATTTTTTTTTTAAAAGGACACATTTTTCACACATAAAGGTTTTTCAGAAAGTTAAAGTACTTTAGGGGTGTGAAGTGTCCCTTTTATATACATATCCTAAGCCTTATGGTGTGGAAGCCCAGGTCATCACATTCTATAACTTAAACCCATTTGGTGCATGAGATATACCTTCTGAATCCTCTGTACCATTTGATACATTGACTATAAACTTTAAAGGGCATAGATTACTACAGCACAGGGGTGCCCAAAAAGGTAGATCCCCAGATGTTGTAGAACTATAACTCCCATGATACTTTGCATGCTTTTAGAATGCCTTTAGGATGTAGTTTTAAAAAAAATCTGGGGATCTACCTTTAAGCACCACTGCTATAACATCTGTAACAACGCTGTAAAGTCAGGTGCCCTTATATATACAAGATCCCAAGTGTACATCTAACATTTTATAGAGGCTTTTAATATGTTTGTACTTCTCAAAGTTAAAATGCATTTCTGCCCATAAGAGTAAGCTTTATATAGCAACGGGAAGACACCCACCCCATTCAGGTTCTCCTGCTACCACTATCATAACCAGTAGTGTCCAGTGCATCACAAGCTCCCACTTGTACAGATGGAAGGAATGCCATTGTAACAGTGTTTTTATCTCTGTTTATTATATGTATGTATATATGCGTGGAGACTTTATAAAGTTTATTGTGTAAAGAAAGTTCAATGGAAAATTATTTCCACTTTTAGTCAGCAGATATTATTATTATTATTATTATTATTATTTTATTATTATGTATATAAATCCTAGTTTAGGAGTTCACCTATTAAGTTAGTAGGAAGTCTTGTCCTCAGAGGCATGGTGAAAATAGATATGGTATATGTTTAGAAGAATAAATAAATAAATACATATATATTAGAACTATCCAGGAATGAAAGTGCATTTCGAAAGCTATATGTGTGTTCATTTGTGTTCTACTATTACAGACCCTTTTACCTACTGTTTATAGAGGACCATTCATCTTCCAGATGCCATACAGACATTTTTTACTCACACAGATTAACAAACTGGGAGTGCTATAGTAATGTAAACAGCTATACATTCATAACGGCACTTTAACTACCAGTAGCTTACATTTGAAAATTGTTTCAAAGTGATGTTTTAAAACCGTCAATTTATCTGATAATTAATGGCGATCTGGTGATGGTATGTTGAGACTGATCTACCACAGTTATAGTTTCCTCTGTACATATAGTAGTATATGTCTAGTCATTGTATTTATTTGATAAATGGATTCTTGTTATTGTGATTACCTTATTAAACTGACATGATTGCATGCATATCACCAGCCAGACAATATCAGAAGTGAAGTTCAGTTTCTATGCCAAAAATGAAAGCATTGCTAACTAGGTAAATTTGTCCAATTTGCCTATTTTGGTACAAATTTTTATTTGTTTTAAATTCCCGACAGTTTACACTTTGGAACATTACACTGTGAATTTATTAATGACTTAAAGGGACTCTCCAGTGCCAGGAAAATAAACTGTTTTATTTTAAACTGCAGGTTTCCTCTCCCTCCCACCCCCCATCCCAAGTTAAAACCCCTTCAGGGACTCGGCGCTGGTTCAGGGTCCGCCCACGCTCCTCCCCCGCCGATGTCATCGATGTGCACGCGCATTAGACCTCCCCATAGGAAAGCATTGAAAAATGCTTTCAATGCTTTCTTATGGGGATTTCAGTGACACTGGAGGTCCAAACATAGTGTGAGGATGTCCAGCGACGCTATAGCACACTTTTCGTGTGCTATAAACACGGAAGTGCCCTCTAGTGGCTGTCTAGCAGACAGTCACTAGAGGAGGAGTTAACCCTGCAAGTTTAATATTGCAGTTTATGAAAACTGCATTAATTACACTTGCCGGGTTAAGGGTAGTGGGAGTTGGCACCCAGACCACTCCAATGGGCAGAAGTGGTCTGGGTGCCTGGAGTGTCCCTTTAACATTTTTAGATGTAAGCAGTCAGTATTTCTTAAAGTAAACTGTAAACCTACCAACCACTACAGTTTATTATAGTGATTATGGTGTAAAAAGTCTTAGGGTATTGTCCTCCCTTTTTTTTTCCAATACATTCTAAGATGTTTTACCAAACCTTGGGTAGCCTATACAGACCTCTAAAGTTGAGCCGCTTGTTTGATAATGTTAAAGTTGCGTTTTGAAATTACCCATCCAACCTTGGATGCTGAAAGTGCTTAGCTCAGCAACCTAAGTGCTATCCCAGATTAGATGAATAATGCAGAACTGAGCATTTACATTAACTAACTGCATGGAAGGGGATGTTCTTTGGTGTCGGGATTGCCATGTTTGTGTCAAACTACTCAGAAAAGATTTCACAAAAAATGTGGGGAGGCTCCCAAAGACAGCACTAGAGCCACTAAATAAGCTGTGCAGATTAAGTGCTTAGAATGCCATTTTAATGCAGCACAAGGCTTTTTATGCAAATTACTTTCCAACAAATTATCAAACAGGGTAGTTTTACGGCAGTATATCACTTTAAGTTGTATATTTCATATGCATGAAGAAACCTCAGTCTTTGATGTATATTCACATGGAAAATGGCAGAATTTACAGATTTAATTTTAACAGGATGTCCACTAAGCTTTAACCCCTTAAGGACACATGACATGTGTGACATGTCATGATTCCCTTTTATTCCAGAAGTTTGGTCCTTAAGGGGTTAATGATCTACAATATGCTATGGGTATTAAGAACATGACAGGTCACATAAATGGGTGCCTAATTATTTCCACCAGTATGGAATTAATAAGGAGGGTGAATATTTTGTCACAAACTTGTAAAAATGTATTTTGATTGTGCGCAATTGCTAAGAATATTTGACATTTTGACAGCTAAAAAAATCGGGGCCGCCATCAGGGCATGACAAACACGACGGTTGTCATGGGCCCGGCGGTCCTGGGAGTTCCGGGCCCCACATTGCCTAAGTACACTTATATGTAGCGATTTTTGCTATGTATACGTGTACTTGCGGGCCCTCGGCTACCTGTTCATTGCAGAGAGGGCCTGCAGCACACTCTCACTTCCCTTCCCAGCAGCACCCCTTTCTAAATCTCGCAAGTCCCGTGGCCGTCAGAACGTTGCCATGGGTTACCATGGCAACGCTACACATGGCCCACAGGCCACGAGAGTTAGACAGGGGAGCTGCTGGAAAGGGAAGTGAGAGTGTGCTGCATGCCCCCTCTGCAGAGTCCATGCCACCAGACCACCAGGGAACACGATCTCCCCCCTCCCTGGCCAGGTAAGACGCAGACACACTCATACACTTACTTGCACACAAAGACACACACATACACACACTACACAAACACACACTGCATTCACTATACACACACTACACAAACACACATTGCATTCACTATACACACAGGGGCGTATTAGCCGCGAGGCAAACAAGGCATTTGCCTTGGGCGGCATTTTCCAGGGGGCGGCAAAAAAAGCCGCCCCCAAACGCCCAGGGCAAATGCCTTGTTAGCCTTGCGGCTAACTGACATGCCGTGAGGGCGGGCGGTCTGCTGGGCAGTGCTGGCGGGCGGGCGGTCTGCTGGGCAGTGCTGGCGGGCGGGCGGGCGGCGAGGGAGCACTTCCTCTGAGACGTCATATTCCGGCTCCGCCTCCCAGCCTCACTGTGCGGCGCGCGAGGGAGCTGAGCAGACAGCTCAGAGGAAGTGCTCCCTCGCCGGCCGCCCGCCCGCCCGCCCGCCAGCACTGCCCAGCAGCCACTGGACCACCAGGGAGAAATAGGACCCCCCCTCCAGCATTCCCAAAGGTAAGGAGCCTGGGGGGGTAAATAAAAAAAAAAAATAATGTGTTAAATATGTGAGTGAGTGAGTATGTGTGTATGTCTGTTAGTGTTAGTGTGTGTGTTAGTGTGTGTGTGTCTGTCTGTTAGTGTGTGTGTCTGTCTGTTAGTGTGTGTGTGTGTGTCTGTCTGTTAGTGTGTTTGTGTCTGTCTGTTAGTGTGTGTGTCTGTCTGTTAGTGTGTGTGTGTGTCTGTCTGTTAGTGTGTGTGTGTCTGTCTGTTAGTGTGTCTGTCTGTTAGTGTGTCTGTGTATGTCTGTTAGTGTGTGTGTATGTCTGTTAGTGTGTGTGTATGTCTGTTAGTGTGTGTGTGTATGTCTGTTAGTGTGTGTGTGTGTGTGTGTCTGTTAGTGTGTGTGTATGTCTGTTAGTGTGTGTGTGTGTGTATGTATGTCTGTTAGTGTGTATGTCTGTTAGTGTGTGTGTATGTATGTCTGTTAGTGTGAGTGTGTGTGTGTGTCTGTTAGTGTGAGTGTGTGTGTATCTGCTAGTGAGTGTATGTCTGTTAGTGAGTGTGAGTGTGTCTGTAAGTGTGTGTGTGTTTCTGTTAGCGAGTGTGTGTTTCTGTTAGCTAGTGTATGCGTATCTGTAAGTGAATGTGTGTGTGTGTATTTAGAAGGCGGGGCGGGGGAAGGGTGCGGGCGGGGGAAGGGTTGGATGGGGGTGGCGCGGGCGTTCTGCAAACGTAACTACTTTCTGCAAAAATAATTATGTTTGCAGAACACACAGAAAAAAAATATTTTTGTAAAAAGTATTTAATGAAAGTTTAAATTAATTAAACAGAAATGCTTTACAGAAATTATTCTGTTAAGCGTTGATTCCAGAAACAAGAAAACAAAAGCAGAAATCGTGTAAGTCAATGGCATGCTCTTTGTGGTGCATAAACCCTGATTTGATCTATTTGCTCCCAGGTCACAGTCCTGCTATAATGTTGCATTGGAGTGGAATGAATGCACTATTGATAAATAAAGTACACGAGAAGCCTGGTTGAGAAGCGGGCTGATAGAGGGAGAGGTCTCGTTCTGAAGCTGAATCTTGGCAGGCTCCAGGGAAGTGTCAGGAAGTATTTCTTCACAATAAGGTGAAGAGTGTTAAATTCATGGAATAGCATCCCAGCAGGGAGACAGGAGGCTAATACAGGAAGGGAATTGAAACATTTTTAAGAGAGATATAAGGATACTCTATTGGTGAAAGAAAATCCAGGATCAAATAGGGTCTAGGTTTTACAGTTAACAAATAAATCAGAATATGTGAAGCAAGTATAATTCCAATCAGTTGTCTATATTCTGATCTTAGAATCCGTGTTCCAAAATCTACAAAACATTAGGCTGAAAGTGAAAGTTTTGGAGGAAGTAGCAAAACACAAATTCACTTCATTCCCAGCCATGACTTTGTCTAACATGTATGTTCAATTTCCTGCTTGTTGACTTTTAAATAATTATGGCCAAGAGCACGCTGAGACTCTACAGATGTTTTTGTATGTACTTGGAGAAGTAGATACATGTATGTTACTCTACAGATCTCTATTTTTTGTATGTATTTGGAGAAATAGATACATGTATGTGACTCTACAGATCTCTAGTTTTTGTATGTACTTGGAGAAGTAGATACATGTATGTGCGGTGCTCACTTATTTAATGCTGTACTAAATACATTTTCAGATTGGTTTTAAATTACTACCTACATAAATTATTATACGAAAACAAACTAAATTGACTTATATCAGGGGACAGATTTTGAACATACATGTTTTTTTGTTTTGTTAATTTATTTACTTAAGAATATTAGTAAGCACTGGCTAAAATGAGAACTAAATTTGCATTACTTTATATTTAATGGTATTTTGAATAAGTGGATTTTTTATCCTTGATAAATAATTGGTACATTTTGTATTATTGGCATATTCAAGTTGGAATAAACTGAAAAATAAAAATGAAACGTGAGTGGAATCTGGGATATAATGTTAATGCGGTGATTAAACTTTCACACTCTTTCAGTAGTTTAACTGTCTTTGTTATAACCAAAGCTTTATTTAATGTAAGCTTTGTCTTACATTGTTTTAAATGCTTTAGTCACGATTGTGACAACCTTGATCCACGACTTACTCTGTTGTGCATATCTCCTTTCAATGAAAAACTATTAAAAAAAAAAAAAGAATAAATTCAAAGCTCTCTTGTTGTGTTTTTATTCTCTCTAACAGGTATATATAATGTATCATGTAGTAGGAATGAATAAATCACAGAGAGATAGATAAAGAGATAGACATTCAGAGCAACAGTGTTTGTGCTGCACACTTTCACCTCTTTATATTATGCAATAATGTAAGTAGATTTGTTTTCTTTCTTTATACAATCTATACAGCAGATAATTTACAGCAATAGGCATTATTCATTATACCTATCAAGATGATAGGTAGACTAATTAGTTTGGATTTAGTCTTCTGTAAAAAACCTTATTGATACAACATATATTGTCCTGTTATCTTGACAGTACATACATATGACAAAGACTTATTATCCAAATCATTCTGATAAGATTATATCAGAAGAATGTTTACAATGCATCACAAACTGATCAACAATTTATCTCTTTAGTAAATCTCAGACTAGTGAGATTACATAATAAAATCTTAAGAGTGTATCACATCTTAAAGCTATATATCCCATTTGCAGTGTTTTGAAATACATGTTGACCAGAACAATATATTAGGAATTTTGTGATATGATAAAATCTAAACATTTGTTGTGACACTAAATCTGTTATGATGAGCAGCAATGCTAATTATAACTGGAGAATTGTCACGGGAATTGCAGTGCTACAGTAAATGGAGAGCTATCTTTGGTTAATAGGCTTTTAAATTTTTTTAAATATATATATATATTGCCATATACCGTATGTGCTTTGTATGATATACAATATGTTTTACCAGCACACACAAACTCTCTTTATTGCGCAATTTGTAATCTTAAAGATACCTAGAATTCTTCTATATATGGTGCGGAAAATATTGGACAGTTAACATTAGACGTGTAAATAATGAAATAGACATATTGGTAGACTTGTAGAGCCTAATCGCTATATTTAGAAAGCGGCTTGTTTTTGAAAACCGTGAAAGAGCCTAATTGCATCTGCATCTTTTCCCACAACGCACACTAGCAGAATACGCTAGATAAATTGAATTCACAGGAAAATGCAGCTAATGTCATCTATCTTGTGAGATTAGTCATTGATGCTAGACAATGACACAGTTGTGAGTAAAAGTGAGGGTACCAGGTTGAAGATTGCAACTCTAAGAGTAGGCCTTCTTAAAACTCCCCATGCCTACGAAAAAAAACCTTTTTAAACTGATTACTTGTATATGAAAATAGATTCTATTATTCTTATATCTTCAACTTACACATGGAAAACCAAACGAGGGGCCATAGTAATTTGGATGAGTGGTTGTCTCTATAAGTAAAAATAAACTTGTCATGGATGGACAGGTAAAATAATTTTAAGGACCTTCCATGTATCATCTAACCACTTCTTATGGATGAATGGAACACAATCTCAACAGAAAGGTTAATTACTTACTATGGAGTTGATGTAAAAAGTAGGATTAAACAGTAAACTGTTAATCAAAAGCACAACACACTTCTGAAGCAGGAAAAATATATGTTGTTTCACTTACTGGCAACTTCCAGCGATGCATTGTGGCTGACTGCTTCTCCAAGATAATTCCTAGCAACACAAACATAGACACCTTCATCTGGCCTACTTTTTCGTCCATGTACAATGCGTAAAAAAAATAGAGATCCACTAGGCAACAACATTCGATGGGAACGGGGATCATCTTTATCGGTGTCTACTCTGTCTCCTCCTTTGTACCACTCAATTGTAGGAGTTGGCCTGCCTTCCGCCTTACAGTTTAGAGTGGCTGGTTCACCTTTGGAGACAATTAGATCTGAGGGATGTTCTATTATTCGTGGTGGGAAATCTTCTTGACGAAGACGAGAACCTACAAAATTGAGAGAAAAGGTGTCAGAATGTAAACATTTTATTCACATTTTGGGAATGACTACACATGTTTAAAAATGTACTTTACGTTATCACAAAAAAATAATTAAATACTATAATATAGATGTTAAGTATAAATTGTATTTATATCAACAGTGGTATTCATGTACCAGTTGATGTTTAAAGCCCTTTGAGTGCCAAGGCGAGTGCAATGCATTGTAACACACTTAAGAGATTTAAGAGATATAAAATGTACCTTTCAAAACTCCGCAGAGATCACATGTATCAAATCTAAATATGGTAATGCTTAACTGCTCTAATTACTTTAGTTTCCATACACAGCTACGGTTTATGTTCTTGATGATGAGTCTCTTACCCCTCCCCCACTAGACTCACAAACTTTTTGGTTGATAATCATTAACTTTTAGACATAAGTCTCAACAGAAGATATCAAAGAGCAGTGATTTACAGAATGTGTATAAATAAAGTGGCCATTCACTTTTAACAAAGAATGAAATAAGCATTGTTTGTTCAGCTTAATAAGACAATAAGCACTTGCACATAAGCAAGACATTGATAAATGGGATCATAAAAGTCTGTTGAAGACATTACACAAGAACAAAACTTTTCATTATTGAGAAACTGCGCAGTAAATTATATAAAGCCTTACAGGAGTAAGATACAATCATATCCCAAAAAAAATCTGTTCTATTAAGTTTAACAAATTACATGTTTTTTACACATGAACATGAATACATACATGTGTTCTATATTTTGCATGTGAGCTTGTCTGGTTAATACAGAATTATCCTTTACTTAAAATATGCATGATATAAGGACATTATAGTACTTTTTGATACTATTTGATTTGATTAAGTACATACAGACTATGTAAGGGAGAAGACAGCTATTTTGATGTGCTGGTGTAGTTCAGAATAAAATGTAAGGTACTAGTGTAGGATTTTATTGAAGACATATTTTAGCAATAGGTTATATTTTGTTGTCACCTTTCTATCATGGCCAACATTATTTTTTTTAGCAATGTGAACTACAGTAGCTCTTCTGTGTGATTTGACCGGATGGACTAGCTCTTCACGTGCAAAAATAAGCCTTTAGCTCCCATGACCCGGAGGTCAGTTCACCGGTTGTCCTTCCTTACACTACTTTTGGCAGGTGCTAACCACTGCACTCTAGGAACACCCTACAAGACTTTCCATTTTGGAGATGATCTGACCCAGTCAACTAACCATAACTATTTTCAAAGTTACTCAGATCTTTTCACTTGTCCATTATTCCTGCTACCAACTGACATTCACTAGCTGACTAATATATCCAACCCGTGACTGATGTCATTGTAATGATATCACCAATATTCTATTTCACCTGTAAGTGGTTTTAAGTGGTTTTAATGTTGTTACTGATTGGTGTATACTCACTGTTTACTGGAACAATAATTGTGATGTACACCATTCTATCCCAAACTTTTGTAATTTAGTGATTTAGTGATTTAAGGTAACCCTTAAAGTTTTTCAAAATTCCGTCTTCTGCAGTTCGGAACTGTGTAAAATGCATTTCATTATTTACCCGCATAATTGGTATGGGGTAGCTACATTGAATCCACTGTAGGATGTTTTCAAACTTTCTGAAGTCAAAACTACATACTATATTACGTTATTAATTTACTGTTTATCTTGAGAGTGCAAGAACACACAAAAAAGGACTTCAAACAATATGATTCCAAATGGATATACCTTTATTAAACAAATTTGCGTGAAAATATATTTAAAGAAAAAAAAATCACAAAAAGACTAGCCCCAAATAACAATTCATTTTTTTACAGTTGACAATGGAATTGTGAGTAAAGTAGAGCTCCATTGTGATTTACAAACAAATTTTATTTGGGAAAAGGCAGGCCTTTTCATGATGCTATTTTTGTAATTTCATATATATCTGATACAGTTATGTGTGTTTGGAGGTACATAGTTTGGGTTCTTTTTTTGTTTGTCTTTTCACTCTCAAGTTACAACATTTGGTAATCCCCTCTTTTTGGAGACACACTGGGAGCATATTGCTAAAGTATCTCCAACTCTATTCAGTTATTAAGTGGGATTATGGTATTTCCAAAAATGTTTTGCTATTTAGAGCGGCCTTTTAGTGGTCTTCTTCCTAAAACACTTTAATTAGTATTATATGTTATAATAAAATGGTTCTTAAATGTTTTATGAGTAGACAAGACAATGCATTGGCTATCGAGGGTTTCGTTAAAAAATGTTTTAAACATTTCACAATTCTTTGGCAACTGCTATAAAATAATAGAACAGAGCGAACATTTACGTCACTAAAAATAACTCTTAATATACAAATTACACTAACTATACTATTCCATGGTTAATATGTATAATAGAATGCATATCATCGTTGACCTGAAACATATTTTAGTAAAATGATGCTACAAATATAGACATTTAATATCCTTAGAAATGGTTAACATTTACCGGATATGACCGGAGAACATCTCTGTTTATGAAAGGTAACATTACACTAGATAAAGTAACTAGCCTGTCCATTACCCAGAATTCTGCCCTTATTACTGTAATATGACCTTTCCCTTGAAATCCTTGTAAAAATGCAAGCAGGGCCACCAGGACAAAGGATCTAAAATGCTCTTGATTGTCAGATAGAACATATTTAACAGGAATGTTGGTGACAAGTTAGCCTGAGGCATGTAATGACCTTGACAAGCAAATTATAATCTTTAACTTTATGTACAATATATTAGCAACAATTCAACCAACATCTGAGGCTTGATTACATGTGTGTCTCACAAAACGAGACCATCATATACAGCAATATTATAGAAAAATGGCAGCAAACAGCAATACGGTCATTTTCTTGTCAGTTTTTTTCCTTTAATTTTTTAATGTTTTCGTAAAATACAAAGGGGTCTATTCGCTAAACAACAAGTTATGGTAACTTGATAACTAACTTAAAAATATCTAAACAAAATAAGAGAGCTTTAAAAATGTTTCAATCTGCCAACCTTGAGATTTTGTTTTAAGTTAGTTTGTTTAGTTTACATTTTACAACTTGCTAATGAAATCACTACAATTTGTTTTGTGATTTGACTTCTAATTCTTTACACAGAATTAGGAAATTGGGTCCTATAGACGTACTGCTGTTTCTAAAGGTGGACACTTGTAAGGTATACAAATATAAGGCATTTAAAGGAATACTCAGGGCACCAGGTTTTAGGAATGTGGATTTATTGACTGCTCTCAGACAATCAGCCTTGTCATTGCCCAATCCTGCAAGAGCCTTTCCGGTGTAAAGATTTTTAGAAAAAGGAAGACAAAACGGGAGGGAGGTTTGACGCTGGAACAAAGACTTTGGGGTTAAACTATGCAAAAATAGTTTACTCCCTTAAGATGTGACAGCACCAGGGACATCCTGGCACCATAACAACTTCCTTTACATGAAGTTGTTATGGTGCCTAAACTGTACCTTTAACCCCTTAAGGACCAAACTTCTGGAATAAAAGGGAATTATGACATGTCACACATGTCCTGTGTCCTTAAGGGGTTAAGGCACAATGTGGCATTCAATGCAAATTATCTTAGGTGTGCAATTTTTGCCTAGTATTTTTCACTCTACTAACTTGCAGGGAGCAAAATTGTTAATTTTGCCTTATGGTATGTAAATGCTACTCCTCGGATATCTCGATAATCAACTTTTTTTTTTAAAGTCAAAGGTGATTTTATTGCAGTATAGTAATATACACTGGTATGCATTTTCTTTTTATGCACAGACAAAGGGTATTGTATTTCCTTTCTGCATTAATAACTGACAACATGTGTCATATTTACAACCAGATAAGCAGCAGTAACTTGCAAAAAGACATAGTGCCTCGAGGCAAGAAACAAAAATGTACAAAGAGTACCGGATAAGGTGCTACACTGAAAAAAATATAGCATACACAGAGCTGCGAGAGAAAATTGTATTTTCTACAATCATATTTTAAACACTTAGAACTGGTTAAAATATTTATTGAAAATGCTTTATTTTGAACTATTTCAAGTTCTTTCTAAATATGTAACTTTCTGAGATTTAAACGTGTTAAAGAAAGAAGCTGAGGTACTACTGCTAGGTGCTTCAAGTGTACAGATATGCAGTATACACATACAGTTTCTAAGGGATTGGGCTTTCCACTGATACTATACATTCACATGCACAACACATCAGTTTTAATACAATTTTTTAAAAAGAGAAATAAAAAAAAAAACACTTGTGCTAATTTGAATTTCCACACAATCTTTTCGAATTCATAAAGAAATATTTTTAAAGCGGGAATTATTCTTTGGCACATGTAATTAATTTTAGCATTAAAGGGACACAATAGTCACCAAAACAACTTTAGCTTAATTAAACGTAGATAAGAAAATCTAAATTAAACAGAACTTACTATAAAGGAAGTAAAAACATCAGATGACTTTTTACAGGAAGTGTAAGACTTTTTACAGGAAGTGTAAGAAAGCTGAGTAAGTCACATGCATAGAGGTATGCCTAGGGCTGCATAAACAAAGTGATTTAACTCCTAAAATGTAGAAAATTGAGCAGTGAGACTGCAGGCATATGATCTATATACCAAAACTGCTTCATTCAGCTAAAGTTGCTTAGGTGACTGTAGCATACTTTAAACTCTGCCAAAATCCATGATATTATGTATTTATTTTAGTTTTTAACACATATAAAAGCACAGCATTGCATTTCATGTGTGGATATTGTAATATTGCTGTGAATACAAATCATATCTTAATAACAAAGCCATTTTCCTGGCACTATAGGGTTAATAGGTCCCCCCTCCATTGCGTCCCACCTCCCTTGGTTATAACCCCTTCAGTCACTTACCTGAATCTAGCGCCAATGTCCCTCAGTGCTGGACTTCTCCCATGCTCCTCCCCCACCGACGTCAGCAAGCAGGGGAGACCTAATGCGCATGCGCGGCAATGGCCCCGCGCACATTAGACCTCTCCATAGGAAAGCATTATTCAATGCTTTCCTGTGGGAAAAAAATCTGTAGTTGAATGTCCGTGAAGACGTCCAGCGTCAGATAACAGACCAAAAGTCAGTTTGGATTCCGGAAGCCCTCCAATGGCTGTCTGAGGGCAGACTTAGAGCTGCAATGTAAACATTGCAGTTCTCTGGAACTGCAACGTTTTACATTGCAGCACTAAGTGCAAAAGGGTCACAGCACCCAGACCACTTCAATTGTCTGAAGTGGTCTGGGTGTCTACAGTGTCCTGTTAATATGGTAGTAACCCCAATTGCAGATTTCCATTTTATTCAGTTATTTATTTATTTGAGACAGTTATAATATATATATATATATATATATATATATATATATATATAAATATATATATATATATATTTTATATTGTTCATACATGTATTGCAATTTCATGGCTAATTTCACAGATCTAGTCTGCCTTAGTGTTGTAAAGACCCCAGACTTGTATTCTGTTACATCTCCACAGTACAGCAATTTCCCCTCATACATGCCATATCCAGGTTTGTGGGAAATGATGCTGTCTAATTACAGACATGCCTCAGTTTTGATCGTTACTGGACCATTTTTTCCTGGGTTAGAATAGAAGGCCCAAAATTAAAATGATCCATATTCTTGAACAGTATTCATAAAAGTAAACTCAGCAGTCTCTTTCACATGGGGCGTTTGTATAGCTTTTTATGAACCCATTTATTCTCTGATACATTTTGAAGAATGATTAATGCAGTTTTTCGCACACAATTCACCTTTCTGTGAATTTTATACTTTTGAAGTAACTTTTTTAATGTAGTTTTTATATGCATTTTCAGTTTAATTTTGAATTTTATGAAGGTTATCATATCCAATTATTTTATCTCCTCGCCCATATAGTATTCTGCTGAATCACAAATACAACCCCTGTATGTAAACGTTGGCCTGGATTTTTGAGAAAATTAAAAGTTACATTTTGAAGGGTCGGATTTTGACATGTTTTACTTTGTAAGTAAGTCTAGTGATAGTATTTTTTTTTTTTTTGGGGGGGGAGTGAATCTTGGGTGACATCCCACGCTTTTTTTCCCCAGAACTTGACCCCTGAGTGATACCATGGTGAAGAGAAGTATCTAGCCTCAGCCTAATACACAACTATCCCATGGTATATTGGGTACATAGGGTAACTCCAGCCCTGCAGCATAGGCTGAAACATCCGACTCTGTGACAGGCTATCACAGCATTTAGATGACAGGTGTAGCCTCAAGCATAGTATTGCTGGACTGCATAATTCTTGAGACCCCCAGTACATATTGTAATCATAATTTCTTAGAAGTGCCACAAGTCTCTAATGGTACCTTACTGACTGAATGCCTGGCTTTCACTGGGTGCCATAATTGGACTGACTCTCAAGTTTCATGTCTATATTTAGATTGTGGACGAGTGTATACGTGATGGGGACTGTCATGAAGTTTTATTTTACAGCTCTAAAATCTGCACACAAACTATACATAAACTGAAAGAGAACATGTACTTTGCAATCTGGTATCAGTCCATGCCTCCCAACATTGTGATGTGTGCAGATCGGCATGTGTGGGCAGGCCTCAGAAGATTTGTCACCAGTGATTTAACTTGCATCACGCAGTGACAACCATAATCGGCAGGGCTACCTGGAAAAATGGGCTATAGGGGCCTGTCTGGTCAACCCCAAACCTGAAGGACCTTGTGGAGAAAGCTCTAGAAGCGCTATATGTAGGGTACTAGTGGCTGTGCACAGTGGATGTCCATCTAATGATGCGTTCTCACTGTGCTGCCTGAGGATGTGGGACAACAGGGAACTGTATCAGGACTGTGCGACAGGACCCCAAAATTGGCACTGTCCCACCAATGTTGGGGGAGTCTGTATCACTTAAAATTCATTGTTGTGAATGATTAACATAAACCAAATACTGGCAATAATTAAAAACCTTTTTTCAAACTATATTGCAAGCAATTGGCTAGTATAATACATATATTGTATTTAGTATTGTTGTTAATGCTTCATCAGTCAATAACTTGACAAGTTAACTTCATCCCCAAAACGTATAAGCAAGTGAAAACAATAATTTTCAATGAGAGTACCTAGACTAAAGAATACAATTCAGTCAGATAAGATTGATAATAAAAATCATATATTTATTTTTACATGTATTTTTATGTTTTGCTTTTTTTCTGAAAGTTTTAACATTGACACAAAATTAGAATTTTTTTTTCTGTTGAAAATAAATGCTTTCTCTTGCAATTTTTCCAGCTGTATGGGAAAATAAATCGGTTGACAAAGCGAACATTTGTTTAACTGAAGAGTGTTGTCCCACGAAGAATGGAGGAAGTAGATACTTAAGAATGAAATAGATTATTTAGACCCAAGGCAGCTATAGATCTTCTGACAGGTCAGGAAGAGACATTTTAAACTAAAAATAAAAAATGCGTGCAGACAGGTATAATCAGTCTTTCCTGTCGATACAAAAAGCTGGTCATCAAAGGGTTACAGAAAAAGAAAAATGCCAAGGTTTCCTTACACAGGAAATATTTGCATCAATTCAGACAAATTCTGTAATTTTATTATAGGAACAAAATAACATCAATTTACTCCAAGCATTCCATTTCTGATTCAAAAACACATGTATTTAAAGGGAAAGTTCATCTTACCCAAGGTTACATATACACATGTTAGTAAAATGTCTCCTTCTTTGAAAGATTGAAAACATTTGGTTATATTTTTTAAATAAAGATTTATAATGAACTGTAAAAAACAAAATTTTACTTATTAGATAAATACAAATATATATATATATATATATATATATATATATATATCTATATATACATATATATGACTGTATATATTTATAATTATGGGTACCATGTTAGTATACACATTTTTGTTCTTGTACATGTCTGTCTATGTCACTAATTGTATTCATTTTTTTATTTTAAAAGCAATAAAAAAAATTATATGAAAAAAAAAGAATTATTGATAACCAATTGTGGATGTATAAAATAAAAAAATAAATAAATAAGAAACAAAATACAACCCCTTTAATATAGCCTTGTTGCTTTCTGAATTAAAAACTAAAGAAAATAAAGGAAAACACCTAGACGTTTGATGTATATTTATCTGGAATTTTCTCAGAATTCTGGATATCCTAAATGTTTTTTTTCCCAGGATGCTGAATGAACACATATAATTGGGTAAACTTAACTGTTCTCAGTTTAATTGCTTCCCTCACTCTATTTCCTCTGGTATCTTCCCAATACCCTTCAAATACAATTATCTCTCCCATCTTCAAAAAAGCCCTATCTTTAATCTTTAATTGCCATTCAGTATCCCTCCTTCTTTTTCATTGAAGCTTCTGGTTGCCTCTCTACAATTTATTTTGACACTGTATTTTTTTTTAAAACGGATTCAACCAAAGTGATTATTTAATTATCATCAAATTAAAAGGTCTACTCTCTGCTGAGATGGCCTGACCTTTCTGTTGCTTTTGACACTGTGGGCCACCCACATCTGGTTATTACCCTTTATAACCTTTGCCTCTTTGGCATTGTTCTTTTTTGGTTGGAGTATCCAGAGTCTATCTTCTGGGTTACTTTCTGTTTTCCTTTATACTACTTCTTTTGGCATTCTAATAATTTGTGTATTCTAGTGTTACCTGAATCTGATGATACTGAGATATATCAGTATTATATTTCTTGGATAATGTCACTAATTGCTTCTCATGACTTCAACTGGGTATACACCTGTTTATTGAAACTTGATATCTCCCAAACTGAACTACTTCTCTTTTCGTTCTCAAGTGCTGACCACCATTCATTCTACAAAGTGAGTGTTACAACTGTCAAAGCTACTCTACAGCATGTTGTCCTGGTGCCATTATAGTCTCCTTCCTCTCTCATTCCTCACATAAAGTCAATCTCTACATCATGCCATCTATATCTTGAAATATATGTCTTCTTACAGGACACTACTGTAGATTTTGTTCAACCAGTTGTTATCTGAAGTATTGATTACTCCAGCACACACATAAGCACGTTGCCTCATTATAGTCCATCATGACTGCTTCGCACAGCCTTAGCTATACAAAACAGGTAAGCACAAAATGAACAATGGTTCAAATGCAAAGTTGCAGCTGCAACAGAGGAACAAGGAAACTGTTGTAGGAAAAAGATTCCAAAGTCATTGAGTAAAATTGAAATATTCATTATGAATTCTGTAGTGTCTTGGCTACTGTAACCTACTTTTGACTTGATCTTTCTACTTCAACTTCCATCATTCATTTCCAAATCTTGTGAAATTACTTAGTTGTGTCATGTATGTGAGCGTATAGCCTATCCATGTCTACAGCCTTTAAAATGCTTTTCTAATTCTGCTCCACTTTTATGTAATGACATTCTACAATCAAATCAGAGTCCCAAATAGTGTATTGTCTTTTAAAGTAATGCAGTTGTACAAACCCAAGTATGTACTAAAGCCTACTGATTGATTCTTGTCTGAAAAGCAGTCCACGTTAATCTCACCTTATTCATCTAGTCCTCTCACTTTCTACTCTCACCCCTTTACTAAGAACTTATTCTAAGCTATTTTATATGTGACATAGTTACGTAACTAATTTATATAATTAGATATGAACCTGACAATCTTTATTTCATTCTTTCTGGACACTACGTACATTTAATTTTTAGTAATTATATCCCAGTTTCTTTAAACGGCGAGCTCAATTGTACAGGTCTCTAATCATAGCTAATCTCTGTATCCCTAAATGCATTTGCCATAATTTATTTGCGCATAACATTTTACAATGTTATGAAATATTTTGGTGCATTTTAAATACAATATTAGTATATTACATGTACAGTTTCAAATACAAAGGTATACATCATCTACAAATCACAAGCAATTTTAAATAGAAATGAGGTCTACGAACTTCACTGTATATATGATATCATGCTTTGTCATATCACGTCAAGTAAATTAGCACTCGTGGGTATTATGATAAAAACAGAATCCTTAGTTGGGATTTAGTGTTCTTTTCAAAAGAATACTGACGCTTACACTATATTAGTATATAGTCATAACCATGGCAACAGATCACTTAGGCTTGTTGGAAACGTTTGAAGGAGGGCAAAATTTTATTGTTTTCCTGCAATTTGTACAAATATGTTTTACTGGTTTGTCATGATAGCCTTCAACATGTCTTGTTTAAGGACTGAAATTTTGAACAATAAATCACAGTTTAGGAAAGACCTACATTTATTTGACCAAAGCTAAAAACATGAGTATCCAAGATGGTTAGATTTTTGTATTTACAAACATACACCAACTAAGATAATCACAAAAAGCCAGCAATAGAAAATGTCCCTTTCAGGCATAAGTTTCATTGTAAACAATTCTTACAGCATAAACAAGTGTCCAAAATGAAGCAGCGTTCCTGGAAGGTAGATGGATTTCAATGGGATTAATTAGGTGCAGTTAGGCCTGTAGGCGCACAGCTGCTCCTCGGAGTTACCAAATAGACTGGATGTTTGATTACAGACAATACATTCACACTGATTAAAATACAGTGCATTTTATTATTTGCTATAAAAAATAATGCCACCTCAAATATATGCAATCTGTTTCATATATTATAATCGTTGGGTTACTGAAGGGACAGTGCAACAGTACCAAGCCTGCAGTTACTGAAGAACAAATCCATCACACATCTAATTGGAGATGTATAACAACTGTCACGGGGCCACATTTGCCTGTACCTTTTATAATATAGTGCAAAAAAAAATGCAATATGTACAGCAAATCCTTTCTCTTTACTGGATTTAACTATCATACATATACTAGTTTTTATACTAGTGGTACTTAGAACGCCGTAATGCAGAGCTGGATTTACCATCCTTGCTGCCCAAAGGCCAGTCCTCAAAGCACCTCAAAGGTGGTATATATATGTACCACCTTCCAAATTAACGGCACTCCAAGGACTTTTAAGTTCATATATAACTTTTAGGTTATTGTCAACGTTTCAGTCAGACTAAGCTAACTTTCTTCAAGGATTATCTGCTTGTTGCACTGGGCAAGCTGAAATTAAACTCCTTGTGTACAAGATCTGTGGCTGATTTTATATATATATATACATCCAAGAATTTGGTGAGTGGATTTTATTGGATGGGTGGATGTGACTAGTTTGGCATCTTTGATTGGATGTGTAAATGTGACAAGTTTGGGATAAAATTATAAAATGAATGGTGAATGTGACTATGTCGGTGATTGGATGATAGGTTGGACAGGTGTGTGAGAAGGTGGATGTGTTAACGTGTGGGGGAGGCTGTTTGTGGTTTTGTATGTTAATGGGAATGCTGCTTGTGGGGTTGTGTGTGTGGAGGTGGTAGTTATGCTGCATTTGTGAGGGTAGGTTACATGTATGGTTGCTTGTTTCTGGGGTTGTTGCTTGTAGAGTTGTGTGTTTAAAGGGACATTATAGTCACCAGAACAACTACAGCTTATTGTATTTGTTCTGGTGAGTAAAATCATTCCCTGCAGTAAAATAATTTTGCAGTAAACACTGCAGAGAAAAGGCAGTGTTTATATTACAGCCTAGTGATACATCCACTGGCCTCTCTTTGGATGGCTGCTAGTGGTGCCTCCTGGTGCAGTGCTGCACACTGTTCAATGCATCTCTATGAGGAGATGCTGATTGGCCAGGGCTGTGTTTGACTTGTGCTGGCTCTGCCCCTGATCTGCCTCCTGGACAGTCTCAGACAACCCTATGGGAAAGCATTGTGATTGGCTCACAGAATCACTTCTGATGATGTCAGCTGTAAGCAGGTAGATCAGGGGCAGAGCCAGCAGCTGCACACTTGAACAAAAGTAATATTTTCCTATATTTAGGGAGGTAAGAGGGGACAGGGTGGCTAGATGTTGGTTTTAACACTAGAAGATCAGAAATACATGTTTGTGTTCCTGACCCTATAGTGTTCCTTTAAGAGGGATGCAGCTTCTGTGGCTGTTGATAGGCCCACACTTTTTTATTTTTCTGTTCAGGACTACACTCTTTCTCTCCCTGGAAGCAGTCAAAGTGAAGCTTTTCAGTGCAAATATCTCTACATTTTCAACGTGTTTCCAGTTAAAGATGTCATGTTACGTTTTATACATTAAATGTATAACCTATAAGCACTTTGTAAATTATTAGACTGATACAGGGTATCACTCAATTTAAATCTTCTGCATGCAGAAACAAAAGAATAAATGAGAGCACATATATTTGTATGACGGATGCCCAGGAGTTTTCATACATTTTCATGAAACCCTTCACCGCCATAACTTGTTTAGAATAATCTATATAGAAGATAGAAGCTTCTATAAATAAACACTTTTAAGTGCCTGTGGTGCCTGGAACTCGTTCCAACTACAGAACTTTGTTATGAAGATGTATGGCCAATGCTCAGTAAAATATATCCTCTTGTCCCTCGGTTTACATTTTCTGTCGCGTCCTAGTTACTGGGCATAATTTAAAGGCCTTGCTATAAGATAAACCACTTCACAAGAGATATGACACATCACCACCAGCTGAGCCCCAGGTGTGTTGTGACTTGTGATCAAGACATTTACTAAGTCTTGGGTGTTAAAAAGATAAATTAAGAGTGGGGCAAGACAATGTCTTTTGCATGTCAATATGTTTGAGGTCCAGACCACACAAATATCATTATTATTTGACAATGGTGGTATTCCAAATTATGATTACACGTGTGAAATTTATTGTAAAATAATTGATTCAACATGTCTGTGTATTAAGTATTAATGACATCGTTAATTGAAAAGAATATATCAATAATACTGTTTTTTTTTGTTTTTTTTGCTTGTAGATTTGCATTGTCAAGCAAAACAGTGAGCAAAAAAACCCAAAATGTGAACAGTGTAATCTACTACATTAATTATACATTATTACATTAATTATATTTATTTATTATATTGTGTTTTAAATATTGTAGAAACAAAAGTGATTTAAGTGTTTTAGTGTCTGTCCTAACTAAAATATATAGAATATTAAGCTTATACATGGTTCCTGAAGTCTAGGTTTAATCAGTGTGATAAATGTGTTTTTTTTTACATTACAGTACTTTATCTTTACATTATGTAGCACTTAGTGAGGTCTTTGTCAAACTTTCCCCTCTGATGACTCTGAGTATTAAAAGGAGATGCCACCATAGAGTTGTGGAGTTGCTTTATTTATTTATCTGACCCAATAATGACTGTATCTATTGAAACAGTCAGATTGGTTGAGCTGAAAGTTATGCTGAACAAGTCATTTACCGTCACCACTGGTTGACTGCTTAATGTAATAATATTCTTGAACATTCCCATCACATTAGAAAGTAAAATAAGACAGACATTGCAGAAAACAAGTACTTTAGAAATCTCTAAGACACAACACTAATAAGTGCTTTTTACGATCAAACCTTGACCATACTAACAGAACAAAGGTTTTAGGTTATTATACAGGCTTAATTGTCTTAACACTAATAAAACTCAATTTTCTTTTTCTTACAAATTAGGTACCGCATCTCTCTACATATAACAGGACCACCTGCAGATGTGGATTGACTCATCTTCCCACACACTCGAAGAAAAGAAATTGGTTTACCTGTTTGTGTGCTAGCAAAATAATAATACAACAGAGGTGCAGTTTAAACTTTTGGAAACCGCGCTTGGTGTGATGATATGTATGAAGTTTAGGAAATTTGGTAAAAATTCTACTAAAAGGGTTATACCAATCACCATGACCACTTCAGTGATTTTAAGTGGTCATGTTGGTAGGAGCCTGCTTGAAATGTGGCACATTCATAGTGATTTGCACTTGTGTGCCTGTGGCTAGCTACACCCCCGACACACATGATTTTGGCAGCCCAGAACTCTGCTTCAGACTACCAAACATCAGTCCTGTGCAAAAAATATGTCTCTCATCAGCATGCACTGGGCAACTGCAATAGATGTAACAATTGTCTCTCTTGCAGGCGAGGGGAAGCTTGCTCTCCTCCATTAAATAAACTCCATTTAAAAATGTATTTATTTTTAAATTCCTCCTTCCTTGCCCACTCACTCTTCCCTCGCCTGCTCAGAGCCCAACGTTGCATTCCCAAAAACTTTTTTTTTTACATGTTTTTAAGAGGTGGACCTATTACCAACGCATAATAGGGTACTGTAAAGTAAAAAGTGTTCAGTGTCAAAAAGGGTTTGCGAAACCCTTTAACCCCTTAAGGACCAAACTTCTGGAATAAAAGGGAATCATGACATGTCAGGCACGTCATGTGTCCTTAAGGGGTTAAAACACTCGAAATTAACAGCATATTAATAGCTTCATGAATTGGTAAAGCTCTAGCCTACATGCCAATGAATTGCCCCTTCTGAAGTGACCTGATTCGGAGAAATACCATCATAGGGACAGTCAAAAAATAATTCAGGATAAAGGAGGTGACCTATATGTGCTAAAGGTGACGTTGTGGGAATGGTATAATCTCTAAAGTACATATTGGAGATGGAATCAGGATGAAATAATGCAATACATAACCAATAAGAGAACTGAAGTTAAAACATGGAACATTCTCATTAATGCCCTTCACTGTATATGTTCTTATACATTCTCTCAAAAAGCAAATATGAAAGATTCACTATTTTCAAAAGCTATAGCCTTTCTCTTGCCTTTCATTGTCATAACTTGACAGGTGCTTCATTTGTATAAAATGCCCTTTGATGCAAGAACAATACCAAGGACTAACATCTAATGATTTTTTTCCCCCCATACTTTATGGTTACTTTCATCAAAAAAAAATATTTCAGTAACCATATTATGATTTGAATTGCTTTCTTCTTTGCTTTTTCTAAAGCAACAGCAGAGTGGGTAAAACCGAATATTAAAAAGTAAAAGATGCATTTAAATTATGCAAATGATATGAAGTGCCTATTATAGAAGGGTTGACAATCCCAGGGAAGCTACAAATACCAATTTTCATGGAAATAGGTCTTGCATCTATGACCAATCATATTTACAGAGTCTTTCTATAAAGCATAAAGTATATCAAGCTTAAACAAAAATAAGACACAGAGAACTCTAGCTTGATATAAACATGCATATTAATAGGGTAAAGAATTCAGTGTACAGACAATTAGGTGCACAGGCCTATTAAGTTTGTAATAGGTAGTTACTCAGTATTCCTATGAAAGGAGCTGTCAGAGCTGTTTGCTTTCAGCAGTATGGACGAAGCTGCAGAACAAGTGAATTAGCTATTGACAGTAAGCTAATTCAGGTTCAGAGGTCTTATTAACTCTTACAGGCATTTAATGTACAAACACAAGGCCTTTGTAGACACATTCAACATCTGTCTTACTATTATTTAGAACCTTTAGCCTGTCTGATGACAGCTCTTTGGTAACCGTTATAGCCTGAGAAGTAAATGATAGTAATTAGTTGCCAGTTTCTCAATGATTCCAAGCCCTAAAAAAAAAAAAAGTCTACTCGGAAAATAATAAAATTAATTTGGAATTTGCAATTCCAGCTAACGGCTAGAGATGGGAAAGTGTCGGAGGATTTCTTAAAATTGGGTAATTCTGAAAGCTGCCATAGTTTTTTTTTTTTTTTAAACCAACACTTTTTCAAAAAGTTTGAACTAATGGAAAGTGCAACACAATCATTTTCATTTATTCAAGATAGTTTTATTCAACCCTTTTCTTCTCTTTTTCTTTAGTGTTGATCCTTCAACTATCTATGTGTGAATGAAAAGGTTCCCTCGGGGTTAGGTAATATAATAATCTGTGCTAGATTTGGCGTAACTGTACTGTATTCTGATCTGAAACCCAAGTTCTGCTCATTTAGGTTATATATCCAAAGTCCTGCATACCAGAGTGCTTCTACAAGTATACAGGGCTTGTGCAGTACATACCTCCCAAGTGTCAGACAGACCCTATTATGGACCCAAGTTACCTCTTTTCTATCCAAAAGACCCTCTTTTCTAGGAGCTCCTTATTGTTGGTGTGTCTGGGTGTATAACATGGCTGAATTGGAATATGTCTTTAAACTACAATAAATGTGTTTAGAAATAAGTCTTAGTAAGATACATTGTTTTTGTTCTTCATTACACTTTAGTTGCATCAACTGTCATTATTAATGCACCTAAAATGTCTCTGAAAAGCCCCTCCCTTGGCCACACACCCACTCACACCATTAAAATGAAAGTGTCCCTCTTTGTTCATATGAAGTGTTGGGAGGTATGGATAGAAGTGCCATTTGGATATGGTGCTGGCCTGCTTCCTGTCCTGGGTCACACCCCTATATCCTACTTTAGACTTCCACTTTATTGAACATTATATTTTATTCCCAGTTGGGTGTCCCACAAAATAAAAGCAGATTCCTTGCAAGAATGCAGAACTAGGATAATTTAGGTATATTTCTATGTATTATACTGCCATAACTACAGCGTATCCTACAATTTTATTATTACATTCTACACAAACTAGTTTAAGTCATTTTTCTGAAGGATGAGACAAGACATATCAAATAATTACTAATGCTTTGTAACCCAATCTGTCTACAATGCATAAATAAATAAACAAAAACATACAACACAATTATATTGTCATGGTTCCGGAACCAAACACATGGACAGATCATGAGAGGAACAATTGCAATACCGAACCTTACAGTGGCCGGGCTATGCAAAAGGAGAAAGGTCAGTGTACAAGCCAACGTCAAAGGAGTATAGAATACAGAGCAACGATAAGACATGCCGAGGTCAAGGATCAGAGAAGACAGAGTAAACGAGAGACAAAGCCAAAATTCAGTAACCAACGATCAGACAGAGTAAAGGCGCTATTGGGCTAACAGAAGACCACAACAGGGAAACAAGGCATAGGATTATTCTGATTGGCAAGTTTCCAATTAGAGTTAATTATAACATGTGGAAGGTATTGCAATCTTCCACATTGATCCCTGACATCATGACTCGGGTCAGGTGACTCGGGCGCATATTTATGCACGCTGCACGCGGGACCTGTGGTCACTAAGGCAGCCGCAAGTGGTGAGCAGGCACTTTAAGCCGCCGCTCGTGGTGAGAGGGAAAGTAAAGCCGCCGCAAGCGGCACGCGTGTAAATGAAGCCGCCACGAGCGGCGCGCGTGCAGGGGGCCTGACAGATATTTTCCTATTCTCCCTCAGTAGCAATGTACACATAAAACTGATGCTTTGTCCTCAATTTATGTGCTAATACATCCCATGCGTCAAATAAAACGTTTACATTATTTTCCATGACACTGTGAAGTCAAAATGTGCTTAGTTTAATTTTTAAGTGCTCACTGGAGAAGTGTGAGCAATCATAGAAAAATTATAGTGCATCATTTTAATTGTTATTGATTAACTTTTTTGTGTCGTATTTTATTTTCTCTAGTTAGGGAAACAGAAAATTAAATAATTAGAAGCATAAGCTCTTAGTGATCGATCCTAAACCATCTATGAAGTAACTCTACAGTAGTTGCAAGTTAATATTTGTGTTACTTGTACTTGAGAAAAGATTTCATCTATGACATGCTAGGGTCAAAAATCAAATCAATGTACAATGTGAAGGGAAATCCTGAGGGCTGGGCTATTATGAGAAGGTAACTAGTTACCCTGCTACTTTCAGGTTGTAAAAACGTTCCTAAAACATCAGGACAAACATCCAGAGATATGTTTATAAATAGTCAATGCTTCAGTATGCTAAAAAGTGGGCGCAGATGGAGAATATTCCATCCTAAAATATTTTCCCTCTATCATCTCCTTTTCTAGATTTATTCCTTCACTCCATCCCCATCCAGTCCTTCTCCTCCCCCTGTTTGGAGTTTCTGGTCTTTTGATGGTGGCTCTGGGAAGATGCCTGCATTGTCCATTCAATAAAGTGGCCTTCAAACACTCTGTGGAATGACACAGAAGATTCATACAGAATCTTCCAGGAGAAGGAAAATGAGATGGAAATTGGTACTCGCCATTATTTTGCCTGGACTCCATCAGCAACTTTAAATGGGAGGATTAACACTTTCTGGTAACGACTTAAATTCATGGAAGAATGGACAGTTTGTTACTCTACAAATCCTAATCTCTTGAGGATTATTTTTTTTAAATCCTTAAACATAGGAACCGTGGTGGCATCCTTTAAAATGGCCTCATTGATCGAACTCACGAAACAGTACAGAAATATTCCTGTATTAATTATTGGATAAGTATAATGATCAACAGATTAGATGTGGCACTCATGGATGGATTCTGTATTCCACCCCTGCCTCACAGCTTTCACTGCTTGTTAATTAGGCTTTATTAATCCCCTTTAACCCAACTAAAATCATTCCTGAGCCTTGCAAGTTCTATAAATAGATGGTCACTTAGGCTCAGTTAAACCAGATCAGTTGACATTAAATCAGTTAATGTGAAATAAAAATGAAGCAAAATCCTAGCTTTTATCCATCGCTGCCTTTTAAACTAATCAAAAAGCACAAGACTTTACTCATATTACAGACCTGCTGTTCTCTGCACTAAGCAGCTAAGAAAATGTGCTGAAAGCTGCGAATTAAACAATTGCTTAAATGTAGGGTTACTAGAATAAAGAAGCTGTTTAAATATTCCCCCTCTTCCTTACAGTAGGTCCTACCTCAGATAAATAGGTAAACCTTTTATCTTATGTTACCGTTATCTTCAACTCTACTGTTCAAGCATAGCATCTAACATTAGCTCCTGTGACAGTGGGAACACTTTATACTTTCAGAGAAAAAAGAAAACGTTACCAAACTTAACTAAGAATTTTGCTAAATTAACTTATTTTTTTTTAAAGAACTATATCATTAAAAATTTACTGTGATTATAGATTGCAAATATTCATATGAGCTTTGCAACTCATGAAACATTGAGTGCAATACATTGACTCACAAGTTAAAAACACATTTAAGATATCCGGCTCCCCTTGCCTCTTTTAAAATGATATAAACTTACCTTTATTCCAGTGCCGTACAGGACTTTCCGCTGCTGGCTCCAACCATGCTCCGCCTCCTTGGCTGAGATCATCAAACTTGACGATCTCAGTTTATCCAATACTTTCCCACAGGAAAGTATTGGGAGGTTAATGCTCATGCGCGGGAAAACATTGAATCAAAGCATCTCTATGTGAAACATTCAGCGTCTCCATGCAGAGCTTGGAGGTGCCAAACATCAGTGTTGCACAGACCCAGGAAGCACCTCTAGTGTACGTCTGAGTGACTGCCATTAGAGGTGTTACTAAGCAGTGATTAAAGTAATTAAAATGTCTGCAGGAACATACTATACACACCAGAACAATTACATTAACCTGTAGTTCTTATGGTGACTATATTGTCTCTCTAATACTATTATCTGCTCTCAAGAAATTAAGATTTAGGAACATTAGTAATGAAACTGATGCAACATTTTAAAGATAAAATAGGAATGATTATTTTATTACTTTTGTATATATTCTTCCACCAATATTGAAATAAAGCCAAGTTTAAATATACAGGGTATAGACAAGGCTTCCCCAAACTCCGGCCCTCCAGATGTTGCTGAACTAAAACTCCCATGATTCTCATTTTTCATTCTCCCATGATTTCATTCATAGAATTATGGGAGTTGTAGTTCAGCAACATCTGGAGGGCCGGAGTTTGGGGAAGCCTGGTATAGAACAAGTGGTCTATGATGCCATTGATGCCACTATTTTGACACCACTGATATTAATGAGTGTTGTAAGGTAAATAGCTCAAATAATGCCTATCCCTAATTTTTAACCTGCAAATGGACCTTCACCCAAATTCTTAATTGCTTCTAACCCTAATTTCAAACCTCTAAATTTAATGTCCAACCACAACTGCTTAAGTTGACATAGCTTACCTTGCAACTCCTATTAATCTTCAACACACAAAAATGGGGTTGAGGAACCAAACTCTTAAACAGGCCATTATGTGGGCTTTGTGCTGTCCTGGAAGGCAGACCTAATTAAACACTTAATTAAAACTGGGACAGTTAAAGGATCACTATAGTGTCAGGAAAACAAACTCATTTTCCTGACACTATGTACTCCTTAGGACCCCCCCACCCTCAGGGCCCCCCTCCCTTGGCGCTGAATGGGCTAAAACCCCTTCAGTTACTTACTTTAATCCAGCACCAGGCTCAGGAAGACAGCCACTAGAGGTTGGATTAACCCTGCAATGTAAACATAGCAGTTTCTCTGAAACTGCTATGTTTACATCTGAAGGGTTAAAACCTGGGGGACCTGGAACCAAGACCACTTCATTGAGCTGTAGTGGTCTGGGTGACTATACTGTCCCTTTAAGATGAGAAAAGCATTTCTCATTTTCTATCTCCCTCTATGTATCTATAGTTTATATGTTGTGTTTGTCTATTGCACAACAGCTAGAGAATAAGTCAGCACTATAATTCAACATTACAGTGCTTTTATGTAAGAGCTTATAACTCTCCTTAGTACATTTATTGTAAACTCTTCTGTGTTCTCGAGTGGTGAATAGACACAAAGTAAAGAAGCAATGCAACAAATGTGCCCTATTTGCTTTTCACAAACCAATAGCTATAACACAAGGGTTTTTTTATTGTTAGAATCGCTAAAAGTTCATTAGGTTGTCTTTTTGGAGCCTTTCATATCACTAACACATTCTATCGACACCAGCATCATTTATTTATTTTAATAATGTTCCTTGCAAATAATATAATCCATCTGGTGATGTTATTTGGACTTGTAGTTTCAGACTAAACAATTCGAGGAAAACGAGAAATCACTAATGGCTAAAAACGAACACTATATATAAATTCACAATAAGTTGAAAAGAAAACTTTCTTGCCATTTTCTTAATTGTTAAATAGTCTGCATCACTATCTTTGATGCAATAATGATTAGAAGCTAGCAATGATGACGCCATTTAAAATGTTTGGTACAGACTAATTGCCATGTCTGTTCTCTCAAAGCGTCTTTTTGTTACATTATAATGCAAATGTGTTCTTAGTATAATGTAATGTTTCTTTTCAGCTACCCTTTCATGTTGTTTTGATATATTTTATTCCATACAACATCATGTCACCACCAAAGAATCCCTGTTCTATTTCTTTATTCTTCATTATGAACTGTTTTAAGCATTGTACTACATTAGCCTGATATATACAATAATCTTGAGTAAGTATCTGCATATCAAATATAACACCAGTGGCATGTGCACAACTTCAAAAGAAGAAAAATCCAAGTGAAACATGTAAAAAAAATAAAAGAAAACAATATGACAATCATTTATGGACTGTTCTGTGATTCATCAACATATAAAATCAGTAAAGTGCACCTGTAAATTATAATTATCTGTGTTAAGTAAAAATCACCAAGATTTACAAGCAACGCTATTATTGTACAGAACAAAAGATGACGCATCCTTCTAGAGACCTCGTTAGAATTGAAGAGTTGGGACAATGTAGAATATTAACCTTTTTTCTACTAATCTTTCAGTATATCTTACCCAGCTTTCACACCGTGTTCTTCCTCTTATACTGATCAGACTCCCTTGCAGGGAACTGAACTATACATAACATCAGCTCCCATTTTGGGAACTTCACAGCAAAGGGGGGAGAGGGGGTTAGGGCTATAAGATTGGTATAGAGTGATGTCTTTGTAAAATGTAAGTTACACTTGGTATACCGATGCCGATGTGTTTTTACACAGGAAACTGCAATAAATAGAAGTGGCATTATAGCCACATTTTATTTGCTGAGGTATGGTTTGTGAATCTACATTCCCAAACATACTGATACCTTGCAAATACCCATTAGCATTAAATATTTTAGTTTTAATGAAGGATTGAAAAATGAGATCTACTTCATAATCACTAACCATTTATATTCTCAATTTTTTTCTGCATCAAATCATTTTTTAATTCAACATATATTACATCATGTGGATTTGCTTGGCATAAGGATACATGGTTTATTAATATATATATATATATTTACAAAAAAATGAGTGTATACACAAGAGTGAATAAAATAGTCATCAGTTTTACCAGGGATGGTACCTAGTCACGTGTCCTGCCTTATCAATGGACTAGTTATCTAACTTGATTAATTGTATCAACACTCTAAGTATAAAAGAGAGAGTTGGTTTTGTCATGAGCATGGACAACTTGACCCAAATCAAATGAAATATACATTGAGCTCATTGAAACCTTGCTCCTAATTAATTCCTTGCCACTTGCACAACCTATGCATTTCCAAGACTTTCACCTACAATATGGACACAACAAGCTTATTCCATGATGAGTTCAAAGCATGACATATATGGCCACTGTTGTGTGCATCAATAATGTTGTGTGCATAAGCTGCATGCCAGCTCATTTTACATCCATAAGCTACAGTATTGATAAAACTACATGCCACACATGGACAGTTGGTAAGTGTATACCTATTGATCACCTGGTAGCAGAAATTTAAAACCTGAAAGAAGAGCCTAATTCTCCATGGTGATATATTTATTCTGGAACGTTTTGGGGAAACCCGAGTATCTCCAGCTATTGTTTGTCAATGTTCTCTACAGATCTTGGATAATAAGAATAATTTGAATTGTAGTCTAACAAGGACACAGGTAATCCCTATTTGAAGCACTAATCAAAAATGGTATCATCTGCTTTTAATGTTGCTGCATTGGGACCAGATTTTTACCGTCCGGATTTTCCATGAAATAATATAGTCTAAAGTACTGTAAAATATATCAACAAAAATATAGCATCATGTGTTTAACACTGCACACAATTTGCAGTGTAAATTCCGTAGATCACCAATATTTCTAAACAAATAACTTTATTCAATGTCAAGGTTAGGTAACTAACTTGGTTCAATTCACAAAGAAAGCTACCGGTATTACTCCCTTAAAGAATTTCCAGGTACAAACTTCAAGGTTCATTTATGACTTCTAAGATGTAATGCACATGGCATTCCCTAATACTGTAGAAGTACCTATAAGCTTATAACTTCGCAAACTAGAAAGTTGTGGACACAGCTAGAGCGTTTTTCTTCAAAAACACAAAAAAAGGCAACTTGAATATAAGGTACTGTTTGCATTAAGAAAATATCTCACTCTCTGATGGGGGAGTAATTAAAATGACCTCGCTATAGGAAAAAACACAGAAACCCCTAACCTGTAGCAGTTGGTCTATTTTATTTTTTATGGCTCCATGCCTAGTGCTGACAGGTCACGTTGAGCGCTGACACAGGATATTGCTTGATCGTAGGAGGGAATAGTAGCTTCTGGAAGGGAGTTCTAGACCTCTTAAAAGCTAATAAAACTTGTATAAATATATACACATAATACCTCAAAGTTAAATACCTTTTGTTATGGTAAGATTACCATAAAAGAAACATTTCCTCTTATGTTTAAAGGTAAATGATTTAAACGAAAATGTTATCAAAATACTAAGAAAACTGATATTCACTAAGAACAAAGCTTAGTTAATTATTCTTGTCATGCCCCATGATGAGAGCAAGGTTTCAGATTTTTACCACTGTTCAGTGAAGCAAGATCCCCATTTTATTACTGCAGGAAAAGAATACAATTGGAGAAACCTGACTCCCACAGTGCAATGAGGTCTGGTTTTCAAATTATCGGAGCATCATAATTCTAAAAGAAATGTCACAAAGAGTCAAAAAGCAGAAACAGCAATGGTCTTTCATAGAAACATTGAAGACTGTGCAAAAAGTCCCACCCAGAAAAAAAATATCTAAACTAAATTATCCATTTTCTCTTATAATAACTGAAAACTAACTTTCATTTCTTTTTCAGTTTTGTTTCTCTAGATCTTTCAAATTTGGTATTGTTAATCATAAACAATTTAAAATTTGCCTAAAAAGGCATTATTTTTTTTTACAGATACTACAGTCAACCCAAGTCCTCAAGACTTTAAGCTCATTTAATTGTGTCCATTATAATATTTGTGTCTGTCCATATTAACTTGCTTGTTATAAGTTATTTTGTTGTGTGTGTGTGTGTGTGTGTGTGTGTGTTTGTTTGTGTGTGTGGTCCAACAATATACATACAATTAGGCTTAGTCATGTTGTCTGAGACATGACACTGATTTATTACAATTGTAAGTACTGATTGGGGCGTTTACTCTAAACATAGAGGGATTTATTTACTAAACAGCAAATTATGGCAAATTGAAAACGGACTTGCAAAACATAGTCTAGAATAGCAAGTTGTGACTTCATCTGAGTAAGAAATTTTTTGCTTTTCAATTCAATAAACTCTCAAACTGTAGTGAGTTGAGAACAAACATGCATAACATAGGCCAAAACAGAGGGGGAAAAAAGCTATAACTCTCTTCAATTGCTGACTTTTTTCACTTCAGTTTATTATGAACTAAATTTTATATATTGATTGCTCATCTAATCACAGGGAATTGTTCAGTGAATGGGCCTCGTAAACTTTGGCCAGCTCTGTAATTAATTAGTTAGTGAACAGTCTTCAAATATATATATTTTATACGGCTTTTGCTCTCGTTTTGCTACACTCTCTCCAAAAAAGTAAAGAAAAGTCCTTAGCAACAGGCTAAACTGATTAAGTAAACAGTATAGTGGGTTTTCACATTTTTTTTAAAAGTCCACATGCATTTATAACACTTGAGTAAGTGCTTTGTGGTTAGTTTAATGGCCTTTTAATATAAAAGAAGACGGTACCAAGACAAGAACATTTAATGGACAGTAGGTGTATAAATTCTAGATTAAAGCCATCACTCTAAATATAATAACAAAAAGTTTCATTAAAATGTTTTCCATAATAAGTGTAAAAGTAAATGTGAAGCAAATTGTTGGCATCTTAACCCCTTCAGGATGGAGTCAATAGTGCACGTTCTGATCAAAACAAAACGTAAACAAAAACTGGAATTTGCGCTACATGTCTGTTCACCCGTAGTACCCCTCTTTCATATTATATGCACCCACACTTATTATATATCATTTTGTTCAGGAGAAACGGGGCTTTAATTTATCATTAACTATTCATATATGGAACATAATTTATTATGAATAAAATTAAAAAAATATGTGAGAAAATAAGATTTTTTTTTTAAATTTGTATTTCCATCTGACATTGTAGCTGTGAATGTCATAATACTGTTAGGTTTTACTGCACAAAAATGCCCATAATTGTAATCAGCGATGTCTCACGAGTACAAAAGTACCCCCTATTAACAGGTTTTATGGTGTTTTGGAAAGTTACAGAGTTAAATATAGAATGTTCCATTTTCAAATAGAAATTTGCCAGATTAGTAATGTTACCTTTGAGATGGTGTGGTAGCCCAGGAATGAGAATTACCCCCATAATGACATACCATTTGGAAAAGTAGACAACCAAAGGTATTGAAAGTGGGGTATGTTTAGTCTTTTTTAGTAGCCACTTAGTCACAAACACTGGCCAAATATTCATTTTTTGCTTTTTTAGCACAAAAACAAATATGAACGCTAACTTGGCCAGTGTTTGTGACTAAGTGGCTACTAAGAAAGACTGGACATACCCCACTTGCAATACCTTGGGTTGTCTACTTTTGCAAATGGTATGCCATCATGGGGTAATTCTCATTCCTGGGCTACCATACGCTCTCAAAGGCAACATAACCAATCTGGCAAATTTCAATGTCAAAAAAATGAAATGCAAGCCTTATATGTGACTCTCTAACTTTCCAAAACACCAGGAATTAAGTTCTCTGCACTTTCTCCCTGTGTTGTCAGGTATGTCAATCAAATTTTAATTAATCAAATCACATAATTATGTTAAAAGATTACTTAAATATACACATAGAATTTTTATATATATGTATTTATGGGTATTTAAATTCTACGTGTATACTAATGTAATCTTTTATGTAATTATATGTATTTATATATATATATATATATATATATATATATATATATATATATATATATTTGCGGTTATTTGCATTTTATATATAGATAGATATACATAGAATGTCATTCTAAGTGTATTTTGTTACCAATATATATATATATATTAATAACAAAATACAGTTAGAATGAAATTACATATGTATATATCATTTATATTAAATTTTGTTTCAATATTTTATTTATTCATTTTATTATTTGATTTATTTATTATTGTAATTATTTATACGTATTTATATATATAATATATGTGTATATATCTATTATATATATAATATATGTATATTATATACATGTAACGTCATACTAAGCGTATTTTAATACTAATATATGTACTTCTATTAGTATTAAAATACACTATGCATGACGTTAAATATATATATATAATATGTATATATATTATATATATAATATATATACATATTATATATATATATATATATATATATAAAAATATATTTATTTAAATTTTACACATGTTTAATTATTTTTTTTTTACAGATCCCACCAGCAGGGGGACTGTCTGACATTTCAGACAGTCCCCATGCTGGCAGATCCACAGCCAGCTATAGGGGGCCATGTGATCGCTCTTTGAGAGCAATCACATGGCCCCCGGGGGCTTCTTTTGCTGTGGGGGGGCTGCCTGGGTTGTGAGGCAGTCCTCCCGAAGCGGAGCGCCGGTAGGGTAAGTAACCCGGGCGCTCCAGGGCTCAAAGCCGTTACCGCGTTCTATGCCGCCACAACGGCTTTAAAGCCCACTTAAAGCGGGACGGCATAGAACGCCGTAACGGCTTTGAGCCCTGGAGCGCCCGGGTTACTTACCATACCGGCGCTCCGCTTAGGGAGGACTGCCTCACAGCCCAGGCAGCCCCCCCACGGCAAAAGAAGCCCCCGGGGGCCATGTGATCGCTCTCAAAGAAGGGGTTAATGACCTAGTTATTCCTTGATAAATATCATTTTTATTTATAAGATGTTACATATTTAAGGTATTGTATTTGCGAGTACCATGTTGTAAATGTGCCTTAAAAATAATTACCCAGAAATAGCAATTCCGATGCTGACTCAATACAGGTCACTTTATTTGAATGCATGAGTAAGCTTTCAATGATGGATGACTTGCTGACGAGATAAGAACACACTTTGTTTCCTTTCAAAAGATTTTTTTTATGGTAATACGTTTAGGATACAGACAGTGAGGCAATGAAGACTGGGCGTATCCCACTTGTGATCTGTGCAGTCTGGAAGTAAAATTGAATGTTCTATGTGAGTAACTGTTACAGGGAACGACAATGAATGTCTTGGCAATTTCCTATAAGGGTGCGTCATTTAAGGGGTTAGTTATACTGAAAGACATCTCGGATGCAGTGGAGGGCTTTGTGTGGTTTTAAAAGCTCATATGACTGGTTGATTAATTGCTACTGCTATAATTTATGCAAGAAAAATGGAAATACCTGTTTGTTGTAGTTAAAACATTACATTTTAGGGGGCAGCATTTTATTCTCTTGTTAAAATTCCAACAAATAGGGATGCATTGTTTAGGGGGATTATCAATATATATGGAGTCACTTAAACCCTGCTAACACTGAAACAGGAATTTTAGCTGACAACGTAATGTGATAAAAACTACAATAAAAGCTATGAACATAGCTGTTTCAATGAAAGTATAAAATGTGCTGTTCTTGTACGCACTGTTTGGTCTTAGGAATGATTTGGCCCCATAATGTTTAATTATTAGTTGGACATAACATAAGGGCTTTTTCTATATTTGGTATTTAATAAAGGGTTAGTATATGTGAAGGAATATTTTTGTTTGAAAATATTTATTTTAATGCAAGAGCAAGCTGCTATGAATACAGGCCTCCCAACTGTTCCGATTGTGCCGGGACAGTTACAATTTTCTTGTCCTGTCCCTCATCATAAGATGCACTTGAGCTATGTTCGTGACACTAAGACCCTGCAGGGATCACTGTAATAGTGCTGTCTGCTAGGGCATTTCTCGGTGGGCTGGTCTTACATGATTGGCAATCAGTCTGGTATGCATTCATGGCTGTCCTACGAATAAATTGGGTGAACACCTTTTTGACCAGTCAGTCTCCGGCCCACCCTTCTTTTACCCTCCCCCACCAGTGTCCCGATCCTCTGAATGCCGGAGTGGTGTGTATAAAGATATCTTACAACCTTATTAACATGGAGCGTACAATCGTTTAAATGATTTGATAATCTGTAGATTACAGATGCATTTCTCACTGAAGAGAGTCTGGGATTCTTTTTAATCATCAATTTCCAGAAACCTTATCATTGTGTTTAATCCCTTATATCCAACAAAAGTGTGTTGGTGAATTGTGCAAATAACTCGAAATCCACATTACTGTACTTTTTTTATTAAAATAGAGTGCCTCCAACATGGAGTACAGTAATGTGTATTCTGTCAGTTTATGTGATAAGCTCTGCCTACTTCACCTGTCAGTCAGTATAGAGAGAGCAAAAGAGAGGAGTAGAAACAGACCCACTGTTTCTCCTCCTTCAAAGTAATGCATACCTGGCCTAAACTTCATTAACTTGCTAATTGCTAAATCTGTGTATAAATTCTGTGCTTTTTTTACATATGTCGTCAGCGCGCATTGCATGCTGGCAAATGACTTTTTGAGCTTTTCCATTGCTGGCACAGTATCTGCGAAGGGAAGCTTGATCCCACCTTTCTACCTTCTCTGCAGTCCCTCCTGCCTCTCTCAAAAAAAAAATAATTTGTTTAAGTTTAATAATCCCTCGCCTTCCTCCCCCATCTCCTGCTGCCTAAGAGCACCTACAAGCACTTTGAGATGGCGAGATGGTCCTATCAGAGGCTTTGGTATGAGAAACCTTTGAATGGACCACGCAAGTGCAGGGATAACGTTGTATGTGGCGTGTAGATAAGCACTCGGAGATTCGCCCAACACTGGATTCCAGATAAGTTTTAAAACATGCCTTAAATATAAGGCATATAGGGCATTGTAAATAAAAAAAAAATGAGTATTGCCAAAAAAGAGTTGGATTAACTATTTAACAGAAAACTGGATAAACATTACAAAAAAATAACCAAAAAACAACAAAACATTTTGTTCAGTGGTAATTTTTTCTGAGAACTTCTGAGAAAAGGTTGTATTGCCTCTCACCAACTGTCGTGCCTCTCCAATAATATTTATTCATTACCTCCACCTAGACAACAAAAAATATATAATTTATGGCCTCAAATCCTATTTATTTTGCAACCGTGCATAATTCTTTCTTTCTTTATTCTTGGCACATGCTCTTTTAAATTTTGTAAGGCTGCCCATACATATTGTACAGTGGATTTATTCAGATTAGTTAGTCATATCACAATACAACAGTAAGCAGAACGAAAAGATACTTCACCCCGTGTTAAACTCACTTTGAAAAAAGTCTAATAAAATAAGTGGGAAAAAAATACTTCTAATGTAATTATTGCCTAATAACTTATGTAAGTTTCTGTTTGGGCTCTATCAATGTCTCCATGGTTATATATACCAGTATGGAGCATCGAATAACTAAAAATATGAATACGTTTGTACCATTCAACTTTTTCGGCCTACATTTTGGCCTAGTGAAGAGACCCTTAGTGATCTGATTCCAGTGACAGCAGGTTTACTGAAGTGCAATTCGCATACTCATTTTGCGATGCCGAGGTCATGTGAAGAAGGAGAGTTTTAAGGGGTGAGGGGTGGAATTAGAGCAAACAATGTTTATTTGTAAAGTGGGAATGATAAAGCAGTAAATTAGGTGTTTGGCATAAGTTGACAGCTCAATGAAAAATATACAAAGCGTAAGGTCAACAGTACGCACATATCATTAAGTACCGGGGACCCAAGTCTTGTATATTCAGGACATTCTATACAGTTCCTATCTATGTCAGTCTCATGTCATTAACTGCGTCTTGTGATACAGCGACAAAGCAGAAAGAACATTAGACTGCAGAGTTTTCAAGTGACACAACAGACACAGATGATAGGTATAATGCGTGTGTTGATGTTCACTCTGTTATTCATTTAATTATTTTGTTTTAAATGATAAATCCCTATTTGCAAACCTTTCTGTCCCTCCCTGTTTGCATTATTTCCTTTTTACTGCAAAAGTATTGATGTATATTATATTATGAAATATATAGAGAGTATACTTACTGAATCTGTGGGATTTCTCAATAAATCATGAAGAAATCACGTGTAAGGTCAGATACTACCATAATTCAATCATTCAATTACTCTGTCATTCAGAATATGAATGGTGTTGATGAATGAGACAAATTGTGCGAGGGTGTGCAATGCTGTGTGCAAGAGGAAATGGTATACCCAGCCATAAATATTTTCCTTAACTTAAACCACACACAAAACTATCCACACAATGCTTCTAATACCTTGCCCACAGCTTAATTAGTGTTAAATGAACGAAAGTAACAATTTGCTTTACAGCTTTCAGTTGAAGCTATTTGAAAACCAGCATAAAATGTGACTCACACAACCTGTATGAATAAAATAGTTTAATTTTCAAACAGATTACCTCCTGCTCTATAACTTGAATTTAGCAGGCAATTAACAGAGCAGGACATAAGAAATTCTACAATAAAGGAAGTTTAAATATTAGATCTCTCTTTACAGGAAGTGTTTAGAAAGGCTGTGCAAGGTCACATGCAGGGAGGTGTTAATAGGGCTGCATGAAAAAAAGTGATTTAACTCCTAAATGGCAGAGAATTGAGCAGTGAGACTATAGTAGCATGATCTATAAACCAAAACCACTTCATTAAGCTAAGGTTGTGCTTTTAGAGCTAAACAGAGGGTTTTTTCAGTTTAATCAACAATGTCTCTTTAATGATGACATTATAAGATGCTTATGAAATAAATGAATTCTGCAGTGTTTTATTAAAAGTTATTGGATTAATTCTATGTGATGGTTTATTGGTTTTTTTTTGTTTTTTTTTTTAAAGATAGGTTTACCAGATCAAGAGTTGGAACAGCTTAACAATCAATACTCTATAGCTTCTTCTTGAAAGGCACTCTGTGAAACTCTGTGAAACTAACTTCATTATCCTTTTATTCTTTTTTTGTCATTGGTTTTAAGATCACTACTGTCCTTAAGGAGGTTTGTTACTTAGGCCATGCCAGCTAATGAATAGGTTAATCCAGGTGGTTTGCATACCTTTTGTCCTTAATCCTCTACACTCCCTTGTCATCTTTTGCGAGGAGAGCATTAATTGCTAAGACATGTACATTCCTGTCCAGGCTTTTTATTAGATCTAACAAAACATATCAGGGGGATATCTGGAGATTTTAGCGTATTAAGAAGCATTTACTTAATTGTTACAAAGAAGCATTAATTTTTACATGATGATCAGCTCTTCCACCTGATAGTTTTAAATGCCTACAACCACGTAGATGCAATATATAAACATCTATCATCTATGTATCTATCCATCCATCTATCCATATTGTCTGTCCATCTGTCTGTCTGTCTATCTATCTATCTATCTGTCTATCTATCTATCTGTCTGTCTGTCTGTCTGTCTATCTATCTATCTATCCATCCGTCTATCCACATTGTCTGCCCGTCCGTTCGTCTATCTATCTATTTATCTATCTATTTATCTATCTATCTACATATGGATATTATTATCCAGATTAACTGTACTACCTTGCCTTCACAAAAGATGAAAATGTGAGGTGATTCTGCCAAAATATGAACTAAATAATTTATCTAGGATATATTGCGAGCATTAACCAATTGAACAAAATACCTCATTTGGGAAAAATGTATTAGCTTGCTGATGGTGCTTGGATTTTTAGATTAATAAAAGCTAGAGTTCTGTCCATCCCCACTTTAAATTCCACAGAATTGTTGGCAGCCACATTCATTTCCTATTCCCTTTGTAATCCAGCCTTTGTTTCTCAATGGATAAGTGGAAGAACAGGTTGTGTTATGCTGTCTCAGTGACCTGGGTAAATAAATAGCTGTCACCTACTCACAACAACCATTGTGACACTCGTATCTGAGTTAATTTTTCCATTACATAAAAAAAGAGCCTGATAACTCTTCAAAGTAAAGTTATATATTTCCATTTTTAGTTGCAAACAAATAATCGGAACAAATGGCTAATTTATAACAAATGACTAATTCATCATGTACATATACTAGTAATTAACGGAATAATTCAAAGGTATAGTTAGTCTCACCAATATTAATCAAATTGTTCAGCTCCTTCCTAATTTAGCTGTCTACGTCAATTTAAATTTCCATAGAGTAAATGGCTATCTATAGCTATATATAATGCAATGCAAATTAGTTATCTACGTCTCTTTATAATGAAATGTAAATTAGCTACCTACATCTATTTAGAATGCAATGATTAGTTTCCTGTACGTGTGCACTCGAGTTGTAGCAGTAGCAAGAAGCGACCTTCCTCGGTCCACGAGCAGGGAGGATCGCTGTAGTGGACTCACACTGAAACTGTATTTCGGACATGGTGTCTGTGGCATTTTTAACAGTTTTAACAGTACGTTCAGTGGTTTATTCATAACCCATCCCAGGCTAAATTTTGCAAGTAAATTGTTACCTCACCACAACTAACAGACACCCTATTGTTTATACCCTAATTCTAACTTGTTGATCTGCTAGTAAGAACTGATGCTATTACCGGGTGAAGATCAATTGTTGACATGGTTAGTAGCAGGGTTGCAGAAAATGAGAGAGTGAAAATTTCTTATATTTAAGACAAAGTAAGATCTTATAACTGGCCCTGGAAGGCTCAACTTGCTCCATTACTTATAATCCTTCCCATGTAGCCAGACATCAATCACAGATAGCTACACCATCCCCATCAATGCTCACTAATTGCCAATACTCATTCTATGTGGCTGCAAGGGATAGATCTATTTGATGTTATCTATTTGATGTATCTTCCATATAGTGATGTTCTTTGTTTTTTATACACAGCTCACTCTAGCCATTATAAACAACAAACAACATTCAGTCAGCATAATATACGTGGCACAGATCCAGTATGTCAGTCAATTTCCCTCTACACAACAGATATAGCAATCCCATATGTACATATTCCTTCTCAGTAAAGTACATCCTATAGGGACCATGAGCTCAAAAGAGAACTCATTTGTTGGAGAAGAGTAAAGCTAGAGCTACTTCCATACACTGACACATATACTGACACATACAAACATACTTACAGAGATATACATACACACTGACACATACGCACACACTCAGATTCACACACTGACACATACACACACCTTGATACACAGATACACACAGATACACACATACTGACATATAGACACACTGACACAGATTAATATACACACACAAACTGACACACACATATACATACGTCATCATTTTTATATTTGCAACAACCCTTATATTAGCATACATTAGCGTGGGGTCCTGCTGCTGCTGACTGACACTGATGGCAGTGTGTGATCTGGAGCAGTTCTCTCCTTGTTCCTTCCATCTGCCCCCCATGCTGCTTGTGCTTCTTCCTCCTTGGCTCTGTCTTTCATGCAAGGCTCTCTATATGCACCTGGGAGGATGTAACTGGCACTGACTTCCGGCTGCCGATGTGAAAGAGGCCCATTCGCACTGATAAAGGGCTGCGGTGCCTGACCAGGCTCCTTTGAGCCCTAAGTGCAACCACACCAGCTGCACCAGTAGAAGTTCCTTCATCGATTAGACTAAAACTATTTATGAGATATTAGTATACTTTATATGGAGCATTAACTTCCTCTTTAAAGATACTATACGATAACTGGAGAGAAAACGTTACTCCATAAGATGACATTGCGTGAATAACCAAATAAAAATCTGCAGTTCCACATTGAAAATCTACAGATCAACAAAATATATATTTTTAAATGCATAGCATTTCAATTCCTTTATTTGGTGGGAGGATGAATTTCAACTAGACATCTTAGAAAAAAATATATGTTTCCATATTGCTTTGTTCTGTTATGTTGTATACCTTCTAATATAGGCTTTCACTCCTTGACGTCATGTTTTACTGAAGCTGAGAAGCCCCAGGCAAGTCATTTAGTACATGCAACACCTGTCAAACATTTTCATAAAAAAAAGAGATGTAAAGAGAGAACACAGCATCTGGAGAGGAGCATGATCAATGCAAGGAAACTGTCCTATTGTGAAAATGACAGTATGATAGAGCTTAGTCTACAATTAATGCCC
This sequence comes from Pelobates fuscus, assembly GCF_036172605.1. Lineage (NCBI taxonomy): Eukaryota > Metazoa > Chordata > Amphibia > Anura > Pelobatidae > Pelobates > Pelobates fuscus. Next base: position 52,702,794 of record NC_086317.1, read on the forward strand.
TGAGCTTCATGTGTGCAACCCCATAATCACAAAACACAGGGATGTTGCACATAACATTTGATTGTCTTCTTGCAGAAAAGAAAATCATCCATTGGTCTATCATTATTTGTGGTGTTCTGTGAATTCCCCCTCTCCCACCCACCCCAAAAAAAAAAAAACACAAGTAAACTTATTCAGAAAAAAAAGACAATGTGATGCTTCAAATTTGACATATTTTAGAACTTTTCCACTAATTGCACGATCCTGTAATGTGTTTAACCAGGTAGCTTTGAGTCACTCATGAGGTTACAACGTTAGACGTGACAACTAAGACTTTATTAAATTACCTGTCAAAATATTATGGGGTCAGTTTACTAAGACCTGAGTTTTATCTACCTAACTCAAGATGAAAGCGGCTGTTATGACTTGGAAACCTAGAAGCTCAACAAATGATTCATAATACTGCTAAATTAGGTCCCTACTGAATTCATTGGCCACTGAACGCTGGTGCCTGCTAGGAACTCATTGATCGAGTTGCTAGCAAGCTATAGTATTGGTGGTGGCTTTCAATGAAAATGACCATGGTCCAATGCAGATTATTATGTAGGTTTCTATCTTTGATCATATCCCTTTATTGACTATGGAATATGCATAATTGGTCGACATTGGTAGATAATGCAATTTCTCTAACATGCTTGAAATATCATACATTGCTAAATATTTTTATTTATTTTTTTACAAAATAATACTTATCTAATTTGTGAGTTAAATAGGATGGACCAGCTTCCTCTAACTTTTCAGACAATAATGGGAATTCAGTAAATTCTGTGGAATATCATAGACATACCTATTTTGGACAGCTTATTGTTTAGGTTCTGCACTATCTCTGTTATTTTATATACTATCAGCTGTGATTGTGAACAATAAAGTTTGTTTTCCACATTTTCATGCAAATTCAAGTTAAGCACATTTTCGACATTACCATTGTGTATAATCTTTACTCATGACTTCCATGAAATATTACTAACACCCAGATTTAATAATTTTTAAATAAACTTTTAAAACTATTTAATATTTTTGTGTTAATGTTTACAACTATTTAATATTTAAAACATATATTTAAATATTTTATGTATATTGATACATGTTTGTATATATGATATATTTTTTGATATTTTACAATTAAAAAATAAAATAAATGAAAACACATTATTTTACAAGTTTATCCAAAAATATTAAATCATTTAAAAAGCTCATCCTAAAAATATTTAATTGAGGCCTAAGTTTGGGAATAGAATCATAGTAATTAGCTAGCCTGTTCTAGAGCTTTCTGGTCAACAATTAAATACATTCCAACTGAGAAAACATCTGTATCTGTGTTTTGAGAACAATGACTTTACTTTATTAATAATATGAACAGCATGCTTTAAGAGGCCCATGAATTGATGTTACAAAGTTGTAAGAACTTGGTCTCAAACAAAAATATAATAAAATGTATACTAGTCTTTTGCTCAGCCAGAAGAAAAGGTTCAGCTTCTGGCTGAATGGATGACAACCTTAGGAAACAAAGCGAGTACAAAAAAACAAATAAGAGTAATCTTTTTCCTGTGACACTTTTTTTTACTTAATCACAGAGACAATGAATGCACTTTTAACCCACTCACACACAAACCTTCCTGCTCCAACCTGTTGGCCATTATACAGCGTACTTTAATCACAAAACGATGCATTTTGTTGTGATTTGCAGGGTGGAGTAGGATTACATGGGAATATAACTACAAAGAAAAGAATCTTAAAATTGCGATCTCACCTAGCAAATGGAAGAAGAAATGTACATATACTCTGCACTATATTTCTTCTTTGAAAAAAAAGAGAATAAATACGGAAATGGTTCATATTATGTGTATTCATAACACAAAAGCTGATTTTAACAAAGAACACACATGTTATGCTGTGTGTCAATTTTTTTTACTTTACCACTCCTACCTCCAGGTGAGGAAAGGGGTAGAGAACATTTTCACATTTCTTGATGAGCTCTCCAATAGTTACAGGGATACGATAGTGCTAGGAATACAAAGTTGCATTACTAGTACTATAGATCCCTCTGGATCTCCTCTCCCTTGCGCCCCTGGTAGAAAAAAGGTTTAAAAAAATTTGTTTACTTACCCGATCCAAGTGCCAATGTCCCTTGGTGCTGGGCCAGCATTCCCCCTGCTCCGATGTTGGGGGGCTTTATGTGCATGGACGGCGATCGCTGCGTTTAGGCCCTACCTATATGAAAGCATTGGTCTGGTAGACAGCCACTAAAGGCTGTCTTAGTGCTGCAATGTAAACATTGCAGTTTCTCCAAAACTGTAATGTTTTACATTGCAGGACTAAGTGTGACAGGGACAGTGCACCCAGACCACTTTAATAATGAGCTGAAGTGGTCTCGGTGCCTATGGTGTCCCTTTAATAAGTGTATACCATGATCCACTATCCATAATCTAATTTAGGATGAAGATTTTATTATTTTGTTTGGTGTAGTCAGTCTTTCAGTCAATGAGTTTTCTTTGAACGTCAATAGAAACCAAAATACCAATAAATGTTTTTATTAAGGCAAAACAACAGGTTTAAACAGGAAATAATGCTGATGGAAGCCAGGTAAAAGCTAGAACATTGTTTTACTATCATTGTTTTTGACTTGTAGCTTTTACTGGCCCTTCAGCCCCCTGGCTATTTCTCAAGAAGGGAACTTTATCTAATGTCCCTACGGCTGAAACACTGAGCTCCCTTCTTACTGAATTGAAGTCACTTCAATTTACAACAAGTTTAACAGCTGCCTTAAGAACCTTAATGTACTCATTAAATCTGTATCATTAGTTCATAATCTCTATTATTAAACATTCTCTGAGGTTTTGCATAATACTTTAAGTAGAACTTGAATCTAAGACTATCCTAAATGAAGTAGAAAGATAGGTAAGATACATATTACCGCTCCTTAGAATGACATAACTTAACACAGAGCATAACGACAAAAGTGAATGAAAAAGTGGCCAGAAAGTTAGTAAAGGACAGGGAATACAGAAATTACACAAACAATAAGACTGTTCTAGTCAAGGGGTGTGAAATAACAGCAAAAGAAAACGAGACAAGTTGGATCAAATGACTAAAGTACTAAACAGAATCAGGAACTCTCTATCAAGAATACCAAAATACCACAACAAGCTTGTATTGTCTACTGCAGGGGAAGGCAGCTTTTGGCTCGAAATATGTTGTAGAATGCATCTCCCCTGAATCTTTACTAGCGTTTTGGCTTGAAGAGCAACATCAGAGATGTATCCACAACATCTGTAGTGTTGAAGGTTGCCTAACCCTGGTATCATTCCAGCATGCTCCAATGATATGTGTGTGTATGTGTTCATCTCGAGGAATCGGCACCATGAACATGATGCACAGATGGTTCTGAATAAAAAGTCACTGTATAGCAGTATCCTTCATAAAAATGGACACAAGAATGATGCCATGAATGCTCAATGGCACACGAGTTCACAGATCCACTGCTGATAAAAAGTAACTTTCAGGCAGTTATGCATTTTAATTAACGCACAATTATATTTTTGGTATATCCCTTTAATGGACTAAGGCTTTGATTTAAAGTGAAACTACAGTTCTACAAAAACAAAGTTGTTTTCCTAGCACTATAGTGCCCCTCTCTCTCATAACCCCACCTCCTCAGGATAAACCCCCTTTATCATCTACCTGTTTCCTGTGCCAATGTCCCGCAGTGCTATTTCAGGCTCTGCCTCTGCTCGTCATCTGCCGACATCAGCCTGCGTGGGGGAATAACGCTCATGGGCAGCGAGCACCACAATCGCATTAGGACTTCCCCCATAGGAAATCATTGTATAAAGCTTTTCTCTAGGGTTTTTGTGCAAATACGTCCAGCATCACTTAGGCGACCAAAAGTCGCCCAACCAACTGAAAGTCCCTCTAGCAGATGTCTGGTAGACAACCAATAATGGTGGAGTTAACCTTGCAATGTCATTATTGCAATTATCATTGCAGGGGTTAAGGGGCCTGGGACAATGCACCCAGACCACTTAATTGAGATTAAGTGATGAAGGGCCTATAGTGTCCCTTTAATTTGTTTGGATTATCAAAAAAAATATTAAAATCTGCTGGGAAACAAATACATTTCAAATTAGTTATCTACAAACTAATTGTGATAATTTCTTATGCTGATCCAAACAAATTAAATCGAGGCCTCAGTCTGTAAAATATCTGTAAAATATCAGATCTCTGTCAAATGTTTTTTACACATATGGAACACATAATATAACTAAAAGGTTTTTTTTTTTTATGAAGCACATCTTTCAAATCTAAATCCCTACTTTTGCCCTGCTGTGTATAGTTGCTCTCATTTTCTATAATGACGCTATTTTCTTGACTGAAATACATTCTAGATAAAATGTTTAAATTTTGCACTGCAAAGGTGTTGTAATTACTACTTTTAAAGCACATTAACTTTCAAAGTGCCTTAGACTACAAATCACGCTGACAGACATAACATACTTGATAGTTAATAATTACAAAGAGAGAACAAAAGACCACGAAAAAAAAGTACATTTTACAACATGTAAATGAGCAGTTGTCGGTAGTGTAATTTATTGTAAAACAAGCAAATTCAAACATTTTCCTTCATGGGCAGTGAACATTCCTTGCTCTAATTGTATATAAAGGGTAGGAAACAAGGCATTCTTTGTTTGCATGGGCTAAGTTAAATATGTATAAGTTACTCAGCCAAGTGTCTGAATAATCACACCTTAAAACCTTTACACAGTATAAACAAAATTGCCAGCACCTGACCTAAAACTAAAGTGTAACAAGGCAGGTTTAATCACCCCTTACACTTTATGATCATAGAAGTTTTTTTTGGGGTACTGTGTAATTTAAGTCTCAGCTTCACAATCTTAAATTACATGTGTACAAGTACAATTGTGTTTTTATAGCTCCAACACGGCAGTGAAAATCTTTCAAAGGCTACACTACGAAAAATGAGTAATATATAAAAAAAGAAACGTGGAAAAATTTTAAGAAGCCAATGAACCCACAAGATCGAACCTAAGACCGTTCCTAAATCTCCAGTGGAGATATTGCATAGGAACGCTACTTTATTAGGGACTTTAAATATTCAGAAATGTTTTAATTCAACACGAATCAAGGACATTAAGCCAGGTTTTGAAAAAGAAAATATGTGTTTGATTCTCTTTAAAGAGACAATGAATCCAAATGTTTCAACATAGAACTTAATGAACAAAAGCCTTTTCTTTATATACAATTAATGATTAAGTGTTAGTTATCATGACAGTGTACCTCAATGAATGAAGTTTAAAATCCCTGTAAAGGATGGCACAGTGGAGACATGAGTTCTTATTTGTTTCACTTTCCTACTTATAAAATATTGCTTTCCTAGTAAATAAAACAATTGATCTTGAAACAATGGAGTGGTCTATTCTAGCGATGTCATTTTGGCACAGCCAATACTAATGTGGATTGTAAGAAACAGAAGTTGGATAAGGATTCGGTAAGAAGTGCTTGAGTTAGGCTTACTCCTTAGTAGGGTTAGACTTTAGCAGTAGTGCTTTGCAAATTTCTATTTATTTTGGCTGTACCAAATATGCTTAGTCCCTTGGATCATTGTCTTAGTTTATAGCAAAGGCAAAGGACAAAAATGTGAACACCTAGAATGTTCATGTTACATTTTTAGGTTTGTGCTTAAAGTGACACTATAGTCACCAGAACAACTACAACTTATTATATTTTCTCTGGTGAGTATAATCAGTCCCTGCTGGCTTTTTGCTGCAAACACTGTATTTTCAGAGAAAAGGCAGTACTTACACTGCTCCCTAGTAAAACCTCTAGTGGCCACTCCTGAGATAGCTACTATAGGCGCTTTTTCGGTCAGTGCTTCACACTGTGCAGCACGAATGTTCAGCGACTCCATGCTCTGCATGGAAATGCTGAACTTGGCCAAGCAGCTGTTCCCCCCCCCCTTCAGCCCACCTCCTTATGCATCTTAGCCAATCCAATGCTTTTCCTGTGGGAAAGCATTGGATTGGCTGAGATAATCAATTCTGATGATGTCAGTCAAGGAGGCTGAATAGTAGTGGGGCCAGCGCTGAAAATAATGTATATTGTGTTACCTTTTATAGGGAGGAGGGGCAAGCCACCTAAATGTTCCTTTAAGCATTCAAAATCATCATAGTGTCTACAGGAACTGAATCTGTTTAACCCCTTAAGGACACATGACATGTGTGACATGTCATGATTCCCTTTTATTCCAGAAGTTTGGTCCTTAAGGGGTCAATCAAAAACTCTGGCTTTCACAGCTACTCCCATTGCTACTGAAAATGTCTGGAACTAATAAGTTTTAAGGAGCATATTCATAGAGATTATATATTAAGAAATAGTATATACATTTCATTAACTGGTAACATGTCAATATGGATATGAATCCTTAATACATTAAGAATAACAGATGCAGGTCATTTCAGCCACAAGTGGTTACTCAAGAAGAGATTTCAATTCTGTGCACTGTATACCAGCTTTGACATATCTTGATTGTGTTCCTGTGATCCTATAATACATTGTCTGCTTTGGGAGGAAAGAGCATGAGTGTTTCCCATCACTCCCAATGGCTATTAAGTAGATCTGTGAAGCACAGCTATCTTCCCAGCTACAAAGCTTTTCTTGAAGGCAAATCACGTTAAAACTCGTCCCAAACAGCAACACCCATCACAACGCCACATATAACACCAGCACCAAGCAATGTCAAGTCAACAAGGTCTGTATTTCAAGTGGTATGAAAAAGGAAGTAGGAGTTTATTTTTGGTCTGCAAATTTTAATGTCTGAACTTTGAATAGCAGGTATCATGTTACAGTTGTATGCCCTGTTCCGACTGCATTGTACTATTTCCATTTACCCTAATTAGATTCTTTTAGTCAGTCACAGCAAACTTAAAGAATGCATGGAATTCTTAGCACCATAAGACATGACCGTCGAATAAAAAGCATAAGAACTGTGGTTATCTTTCCTGCTGACCAATATAAATAGTAAAACAAGTTGCAACAAATTGAAAACACAAGTGTCTGTTTGTCATTTTTTAAAGCATTGAAAACATTAATATATTGCTGTGAATTTATTAACTGGCATGGGATATTATTACGATTTTATTTACTGTCCTATACAGAAAGCTGAATTTTATTTTCTATCCTACAGACAAAACTTAAGAAAAATGATGTTATCCAAAAATATATTTAAATAACGTTTAGTATTATTTTGTTGATTTGAATTGTGGATTTGTTTGGTGTTATTATTCATAAAATATTTCTTGCTATATCTAAGTTGAATAAGTTACCCACACAGTTTAGATGACAGGTCAGCCCGGTCTAGGTATGATTTAGGTAATGTTTGAGAAAATATTAGAATCTTCATTTAAATAAACTATGCCACAATGACATAGTAATGATTGATGCATCTTAGCATAGTTTTACAAAACTAGCAACTGTTTCAAGACTGAAATACTTTGTAGTATGTCTGGGTTCTGAACATATTTGTTGACATGCTAATGGTTTTGAATTTGCTGAGGGTGGCCATTTTGCAATGCATGCTAGGGAGTCACGTGTCATCTCCCTAATCAGAGACAGATTACCTGTGAAGTGGCACAGAAAGCCTTCTATTATAATTATTATTTGTATTAGGCCCTGTGGACCCCTGTTTGGACCTGGAGCTCTGGCTCTGTCTGTGAGGGGAACACTTTAGCTGGCTGGGTAGTTCAAAAGATCTCCATACTCAACCTGGCATCCTTTCCCTGCTCAAGAGAGCTTAGTGGTCTGCACGTCTATCGGGTGCAGATCACTTTAAGAACTCCCCTGTGGAACCCACTCCCACACCCTGGTACTTTTCAATGATTCAGAACACTAAAGCCAGGGCTATGAGTCATTGACTAAGCACTGAAACTGCAAGGGAGCCTTTAAAGTGAAATTCACCTCATACTCCGCATGCACAATACTCCCCACTGGAGTAGTAGTAACCCTTCTTGCTACAAGGTAAGTAGGAAGGGGCAAATTAAAAACTTCCTCCACACACACACAGATACACTATACACATACATACAAATACTCAGCCATACTCAGACTCCCATACACACACAACACCACTCAACACACACAACACTTAGACTCCTACACATACTTCTACATATAAAAAATGTATTAACCATACACACCACTTAACCAGCACACACAATCTCCCTCCAACATAACACTCATTCACACGCAACATTTCATTACATGCACTTTCATACACACTGCAATTTATCAATTTACACAACACGCAGAACCGAGCTCAGGTCTCTAAAAAAAGGTGCCCAATCTGGTATTCTGCCTAGGGTTCTGGGCAACCTTAATCTGGCTCTTTCCCTAAGTGCCACTTTCACAATACTTTGATTATACTAAATATTTCACTTTTAAACAAATATAAATATTTCATGAACGATCACAGATTTATACACAACCACGATATTATATAGTATTATATATGATAAAGGAGTAGCGCAATATCCATACTGGTGGAAAAGGGGTACAGTCATATTTTGTTTTGAAAATAAGGTAGTGGTTCTTCATATGCAGGCAGCATTGGTGCAGAAGCTATTGCACATACACTCCTGATGATATTTATCAGGTTTTACAAAGTTAAAAATAGCAGCAAAAAAGCTAGTCAATAAATGTTTATTTCGGAAACAGCCAGCAAAAGATATTCTAGTAAAATCTACTAAATCCATCTTCTAATATTATGTATGTCTAGTCTTCCTTCAGCATTTTAAATATTGTTGACAGATATGACCGTGACAAAGCCACTTGACCTTCCACACAATAGGAAAGAAAGATGACAGAAGCCGTCACACATTTAAATAACAGGAACAAAGATAAGGAGAAGTATCTCACTCACAAGTAAAAAAAGTTTTTTTTTTATAGCCCTCATACGAGATAAAAAATAATGTACTGAATGACCGAAGGTAAACAAATAATATAGAGACATTACCATTTTGTGTCACCGTACCTTCCCATTCACAATTATATGATTGCTAAATAACGCCTTGATTTTATATTTTTCGGTAAGCTTTTCAAATATTTTTTTTCTAAAAAAAAATATATATATATATAAAAAATATATGATATATAAAATAAGTATTATTATAAAAATAAGATTAAGTCATTTAAAAGTTTATGAAAAATATGAAATCATTTGAAACTCTTATCCAAAAATATAAAATCAAGGCCTAAATGTCACATAAAAAGAGGACCTTGATATAAGATAAAGTTATAATCTGTACATTGTCTTAGCCAGATTGTGAAAAAAAATGATTGTATTTTATTGTGAATACTGCTCAGTCTATTTGCACGTCTAATGAATTAGTCCCAGAAGGCTTTGCATGAGCTACATCTAGGGTGCCATAGTGTGTTAAGAATTATAGGATTTATTTGCATGCCTCGGAACAGTTTGATGACTGTGGTAACTTAACAAAGCTAATGTTTTCCAAATTATAAAAAGATGCAAATTTTACTGCTGCTTACTTCAGTAGGAAATGTTTTTCACTGGTACTCAGCAAAGAACTTTGATATGAGTATGCAAAAATATGATGCCAAATTCACTTTTACGTAATAACCGAGTTAATATTGACTAATAAAATTTTATCCAACAATTATCAACAAAAGATTGAATGTGATTGAATTCAAGGGAATAGACGCAAACCTGTTTTTACAAAGTTTCGTTAATACAGTTGTGTGTTTATTATGTTTGCTAAATTTTGCTTTGTGTAATATTAATACTAATGCACAACATCATAGCAACCTGTGACTAATTATTATAAGTAACAGACACCTAACGTTCAAAAGTTATTTTGACTTATTTTTAATACATAATACTAAGAGTCATGTAAATTTATATAGTGTGCTTCGAGACCTGAAACCAGTGTAAACACATAGTGCAGTCTCAAAACAAGCACTTATCCCCCAACCACACTAACAAAAAGCCTTGTGCTCTATTCACTATTGCATTTTAGAGAAGGGGGGTTGGGGGCATTCCTTTGATCACAGCAGGCTATGTGTTTTATTGTGTACAAGGAAGTGTACTCTTACGACTTTCTAGTAGTAGGTCAACGAGATATGTTGTGCTCTCTCATGTTCAAGAGCCATAAACCTCATAGCATTAAAAGGTATAGATGCATTAAACCTACAAGCCATAAACTTAAGCACACATAAACTATTGATTGTACAGATTTTAATCTTTGCGACTGAAACAATATTGTATTACTGATTATTTGTTTAATAAGGCTCCCAAAAGTCCAGACAACGTTATTGTTTCAGGAAGTACATAAACATGCTTCTGACCTCTCATCTGGATTTACTATGCAATTTCCCCTAATTGGCACTGTGAGTCTAAAACCTTGCTAAACCCCTTCACACACAACAGTCATTCTGTTCCTTAAACAACTTTACTCACCTTCCCCTAAGTCTGTAATTAGCCACACTGTGTGAATTCCAAAGCTAACTCCATCCCTAACACTGTAGTTTGATACATTCCACTATAAAACTAGACCTGCCAACGTGATAGGGACTCAATTTGATTGACCTGATTTAGGACCCCATCAAAAATATTGAAATAATAAAAAATACAGAAGAGGTTTAGAAAAATGCACAATAATGGTTGTAGTTCATTGAGATGGGCAGGAAGATTTCTACGCAACTAATGGGCATGCACAGACAGGTATTTATGCAAGGCTGGCATGTTAACTGTTTAAAGGTTCCCGAAAGTTGGGAGGTCTGATAAATGAATTTCAGTTGCTTATATCTCTTTGAATTGTTAATGCACACAGGCGTGTGTCTGGAATCACATTTCCGTATGCTTCTTTTTCCTCCACTACTAAAAAAAAATTGGAAAGCACAGATTTTTACCAATAGACCACATCATGGTTACAAGGCCCAAAACATTCTATCAGTTTTATATCAGTTCGAATTGCAATTCTAAAAGTATTCAGGTTTGACAATACAGTTACTAAAAATAAATAGGTAAATATGATTAAGTTTAAATCAGTATCATTCCCAAATGTGACATTATTATTGCTGGACATGTCCTATCCCGCTGGTTTTAGAGCCAGTTAAGAGTAGATCTATTTAAGTGAGAATCTTCCCATAATGTTTTGTAAAGTGAGATTTTTCACTGCATGAACACAGACCATGGTGTTAAGTGTCTCTGAATGTTGTTCTTTGACTGTAATAGACAGAGATTCTAATCCTTTCTCCTGACAGCTTAACATTTTAGTGTTTCTAAAATAGTTCAGCACAAGACACAGTAGGCCTGAAAAGCTTTTATTTTAATCTGAGGCAGAATAAAGGACTAAGCTGCTATCTCCTGCATAAATGCATACACTATTTATCAGGCAGCAAACCTTCATCTTACATCTTTACTTTATACGAAATATTAAAATTATAATTATCTAATGTGTTTTGTTACCATTTGAAATCTCAGTGGGTGGATATGTAAAATAGGCACTTCAGATATATGTAGATCGGTTATGATCCATAAAAAATTGAGTGCTTTTAAAAAGCATTGCAAAATGTCTAAGGACGTTGGTGAAAATGAAAGCATCTAAGAAACAAATATATATATATTTATAAATGTAATTAATTAAAGTCAAAACTTTCAAATGAAAGAAGACAAAATGAATAGGCTACCCAAGGAAATCAAAGCTTTATTTGGTTATTCACACTAATGTCATGCACATTTCGGACCCATGGACTTCTTCATGTGTCTACTGAGCTCCAGGAAAGTTATCTAACACTGTGTCGTGTGCACATTTCACTATCAAAACTTTTGTTTTTTAAATGAAAGTCACGATCAACTGAACATGAAGCATCGATAAGCAAAAATGAAAATCACTGAGTAAAATGAAATGCTACAATGATTTATTGATGTTTTTGTACATCGTCACTGTTGATGTGACTTAGAAATCATAATTTTGTCTGCCATTTTCTTAATAATAACAATGCATGCAAAGATATATTAAGACAGTATATCTTTTGACTGGGTTGGGATTTCAGTCATAAGAAGTTATCTTTATGAAATACTCATTTTGGATATGGGGGGACAGTGCAGCTTTAAAATATTGGTCTTGACTTGAGACTTGCAATTATACATTACTGTAACAATACTTTAATTTCCACAAGGTCAAAAGATAGACAGCCTAATTTTTAATCTTCTGATATGTAAAAATAATATATACGTGGAACTCAATGGCTAAGACGTTTCTTGGAATTTAATAATAGTAATAAATTCAAAAAAAGTACACACATTATTTTGCATTGCCCACTTTATATGTTCTGTGGAATTTTAACAACTTGTATTTCCAGACTCCATTTTTAGGATTTCGAGAAAGCACAGCACTTGCCATTGCTCTCTCCAATGATGGGACTCGTATCGAGTTATTGTACAAGGTGTCATTCGCTTAACTAAGCCAAGCCAGTTTAGGAAGATACAATTTGTCTAAAGGGGATTTGCAGAAATATTAGGTTGCAATAGTTATTAAAAATGTGAAAGTAAATTCTTACCATTTAATGCATCTATAATTTACCCTCATGCTTCTCTCTTTGTACTATAGTACATTTTTTTTTTTTTAACAATTGTGAGTTTATGTTGTCTCTGAAATTTCTTACAAGCTGTTACTGGAGATGGGCTTGTTAACCTTCACTATACACTTCTGCACTATGATGTGTTAATGGACTCCGTATATTTACTCAACCGAAAAATGATTTTTTTTATTAATATTTCTTACCTCTCCTCATTTTATTGTGATATCTTTGTATTATTGTAATAATTTTGTTATCTATTTAAAACCAATAAATACAAATTTTTAAAAATAGTGTAATTTTTCTGAATGTACAATAGATATGCCGTACTGCTAGTCTCTCTTTGAACCTCACAATTTTTAGATGTTATCAGTTGTGCGTGTCATTTACAGGCCACAGAGACAATAGACATTTGATGATACATCTATCTATGTATCTAAGAAAGTAAAACCCAATGAAACCCTATTACATTGAATGATGGAAGAAAGGTGAAGAGGCCATATTGGGTAGTATTTCAATTTAAATATCCACTATCTAGGATGCGGCATTACAGATTATTCTGACCCCAAAAGGTAGCACTTTTTCTGATTAGCACCATACGAACAGATGACATGCTTTTAACATTCATTTCATGTTCTTCTTTTGTTAAAATGTGACTGAACCAAAAATAACAAAGGAAAAAAGCAAACCAAAATAAAATTAAAAATAAAAAAATAAAGTTGTAAGATAAAATGAAATTGTTTTAATTGTGGCTCCATTTACTATGGAAAAATCGCTTTAGTGTATAAAGGGACACTATAGTCACCAGAACAACTACAGCTTAATGTAATTGTTCTGGTGAGTATAATAGTTCCCTTCAGGCATTTTTATGCAAACACTGCCTTTTGAGAGAAAAGGCAGTGTTTACATTGCCCCTAGGGACACCTCCAAGTGGCCACTCCTTAACTGGCCACTGGAGGGGTTTCCTGGCTCAGGGCTGCACAGTAGGCAGCCCTGCCATTCAGCGTCCCCACGCTCTGTATGGAGACGCTGAATTTTCCTCAAAGAGATGCATTGATTCAATGGATCTCTATGAGGAGGTGCTGATTGGCCAAAATGGCGTTTGGCCCTTCCCCCTTGCTGATTTTAACAAATCCAATGCTTTCCCCATTGGATTTGCTTAAAATCGGCAATTTTGATGATGTTACCAAGGGGGCGGGGCCAGTGCAGGCAGAACCGTGGAGAGCTGCAAATAAGGTAAGTATTAACCCATTCTGAGGGGCTAAGGGGGGGCAAGCCACCTAAATGGTGGATTTTCACTATAGGGTCAGGAATACATGTTTGTGTTCCTGACGCTATAGTGATCCTTTAAGCTTACATAACTCACACAAACAAAATCCAACAACGTGTTCATAATATCTGAACAGTTTTTTTTTTCTTTTTAACATGTGAAGTTTATTTCTTTTTATTGAGTTCAAATATTAAGTACTTGAGCAGCAAATGCAAAGTTATATTGGCAGTAAATTCAGAAATTGATCAGATTGCAGATTTGAACCAAATGCTGCTAACATGCTTGGCATTGTTAAAATAATGAGGGAAATGTTTTCATTTTTAAATCATAAAGTTTATTTTATAGTTTGTTCATTATATTCTGAACTGTGGAGTATTTCAAAATATTAAAAATTACAGAGTTGGAAAAATATTCTAATAGTTGGAGATTTCTTGCCCAGTGTGGATTAAATGTACAATTTCAAAGTCAGCTCTCTACAACTCCAGATTTTAAAAAAATAAATCCCATTAGTGTATACATTGATTTACTACAGGCAAAAATTATTCTTTATACTAGTGTGGCTTTATTCCAGCTAATTGTACTATGCAAGCATTCATTTAATTTAAATAAATGTTACCAAATGTGCTACACAATTTAAATTCTCTAGAGAATAAGATAGTGTATAAAGATTAACACATGGGCAAAAAAAAAATCTTACCTTGACAACAAAGTTCAGAAACTGTTTAGTACTGACATTCAACAATGCATAGCTCTATATTTGTTAGTAAACTAAAACTCCCATAACTCTTTGCCAGAAAATGCCGTAATAAACATTGGTTGTCCTACGTTAACCCCTTTAGGACAAAGACAATAGTCCACGTACTGAACCAAAACAAAACCTTGTGTTTAATCTGTTGGTTTGTTCCACCAAGATTTAAAGGGGCACTATAGTCACCAAAACAACGTTTGCTTAATGAAGCAGTTTTGGTGTAAAGATCATACCCCTACAGTCTCACTGCTCAATTCTCTGCCATTTAGGAGTTAAATAACTTTGTTTATGAACCCTAGTCACACCTCTCTGCATGTGACTTGCACAGCCTTCCTAAACACTTCCTGTAAAGAGTAATCTAATGTTTATCCTTCCTTTATTGCAAGTTCCTTTATTGCAAGTTTAATTTTGGATTTTCTTATCCCCTGCTATGTTAATAGCTTGCTAGACCCTGCAAGAGACTCCTATATGTGATTAAAGTTCAATTTAACCCCTTAAGGACACATGACATGTGTGACATGTCATGATTCCCTTTTATTCCAGAAGTTTGGTCATTAAGGGGTTAAAGAACAAGAGATAAAATTGTTTAAGATAAATTACATCTGATTGAAAGTGAAACCAGTTTTTTTTTGTGCAGGCTGTGTCAATCAGAGCAAGGGGAGGTGTGATGAGGGCTGCATAAAAAGAAACAAAGTGATTTAACTCCTAAATGGCAGGGAATTGAGCAGTGAACCCAGAGAGGCATGATCTATACACTAAAACTGCACCATTAAGCTAAAGTTGTTTAGGTGACTATAGTGTTCCTTTAAGGGTTTATCTTCAAGAGCCACCTTACGTACTACATATATATTTTTTAAAAGGCAGAAAGGGCTTTCATGTACCATCCTATATGTATACCCAACACAACATTATGTGTCGAACAGATAATGTAATTCCATTCATCATCTGATCCAAAAGATCAGGTGTGTCATGTCACATGATTTTATGTGAAAACATTCCACTCGGTCACCTGACTAAGTAGCTCTGCCCCTCTGTGCCAAGAAGACTGAGGCACAGTGCCAAATGAGCGCATGTTTTAAAACATTTACACCACGTACGTTTTGAATTACAGAGCTGATACACAAGTGCTTCATCATTTGGCAACCATTTTGGACTGCCTTTCCTTCTGCTGCACATTGGGATGGTATGCCCCTTTAGTTAGAGGCAAAACCTTAGTGATGCTACCTTCGTAATTGGCATGCCCACCTATTAGACTCTCCCTTTCCTAATCACAGAATTGATAAAGTTAGCACTAAAATATGAACATAACAGATTTACTGGTTATATGTACTACTGTACGTATGTTGAATTGTCCTCAAAATGTTGTAAAATTTGTCCCAGCACTGAGACATTACAGCAGATTTTTAGAACAGTTGTTCAAAACCTTTGAGTACTGTAGTTTTTTTTTTTTTTCAAATAAATCACTTTTTATACCAAATACATAATTTAAATGCATAATCAGAAAATAATTGGTATAGTTCCATGTAGGACATGGTAATGTTGTAAAATAATTATCATTTTTTCTGGCTTATAATATGAATGATTGAAAAAAAAATAATGAAATAAAAATTCTCTATTTAGCATTCATCTGTGTATTAAACAGAAGAGATCATAAAATATTCCTTAAATGCTTAAAAGAAAGTCAAATCACAACTGATGGCATTTTAATTTTAAGAGTGCCAGTCCTTAAAACATTTTCAGTTCCTTTAGCTAGTAAAAGGCAATAATGAAACATTTCACATGCCTGTTGTTACATTAAATGTGATAGATATGTGATTTAGTGCTGCAGGCATTGTGTGAAACTGGATCTTTGAGAAATCTCATTCATAATCCAGGTGTTTTACATTCCCATAATCTAATTGCACATCTGAGCGCTCCTTATTTTTATTCAATCAATAACATTCCTCTTTAATGCATACGGTGTATTCATTTCAGTTTTCGTTTTTTTTTTTTGTTTATGTCAAAACTAAGTCTTTGTGTGTTTTAGTTGTGTCCATTCATGTAAAACTATTACGTTGCCTCACATGAAAATGTTCTGTACGGCAAAAGAGAGATTTTTCAATGCAGTAAGAGTATATGGAAAATAATCTCAGTACATAAATAGGACATTCAAACTTGAACAGAAATCGGAATCTTAATGACATACAGAGATTCATGCACTAGACAGCAAATGGTTTTGAACTGAAAAAGAAACATCTAAATTTAAGCTAAAATGACCAAGTTGAGACTTGAGTTGGCATATTATTTTCCAAAACACAAAAATTAAACCAACATTCTCCAAACTTGGCAAATTTGAGTATTTTGCAGTTCCCTGATTAATTCTGCACAATTCCCAATTCGGTGAATGATAAATGGTAAAGGTAATATATTCAACCTTTAATCTATAGCATTAACTACATGACTTAAAAGGACACTACTGCCAAAATGTGAAATTTAGAAGATATACCTCCAATGAAAACAGGCATGCAAAAAAGTATGCATTTTTCCATTAAGGGTTTATCTAAAAACAGCTTGCAAGAGCTTCATATCTCTTGTCTGCTGCCTTTGCAAGTCCTCCCCTCTAACCCTGCCCAGATTTCCTGTGACTGTCCAATCACAGACTTCCCAATGCAGCTCAATGAGAAGTCTTTGCAGTGCAGGTGTTCTGCCCTTTTGAGTTTAGCTCCACTGAGTCAATCATATCCGGAAGTAACAGGACTGGTTGTCCTATTGGCAGTCAGTAGGTGTGACAAGGTTAACTTCTAAAAGTGCTAATTTATGTTTAAACCTGAACTTTTTGCAAAATTAAAAAGAGGACACTATTCACACATAAAATATTTCAGCACGCTAATGTGCTTTTGGTATATGGAGTGTTTCTTTAAGTAATTCAACCAATGAGAGATTAAGACTTGACACATTAAACCAGGTCTCTCCTGGTACCTAACTCCTAGTTACTCTGCTGTGGCTTGGGCAATACTTTAGTGAATATCTCCAAGACTCTAGATGACAATGACAGGATGAGAGCAAAGAGCCCCCGCTTGTTCAGACTATCAATGCCATCCAAAGGTGGACATCTAACAACTAATACTGGTTATTGGTTATTGTGTTTACTGTTCACCCTTACAGTTGCATTTGTATCCTTGTACATCAAAATAAACTGTATCATTGAAGAATATGCATTCTTATTAATGAACTAGTTAATTAGCTCATACTTACAAATAAAAGTAATTGACTGCAAGTTATTCGGGGTTTACAGGCCTTTTATGTATGGCAAATTGATTGTAATACGATGAAAGGATCAGTATACAACCTCTCTGGTCCTTTCATCCCTGATTGTTACCTTATCTGTAAGGCAACAAAAGGAGATATAAATAGCATAATCTCATAGCTCTGTGGGGTAAATTGACAAATTATGCCCTAGTTATTTCATGAATGGCTCCATCGTTGCCTTTAGGCTATCAAAACGAAGAACTAGTGTATGACCAATGGCAAAATAAGGCAGTCAATGACTGTGTCTACTTAAAAAAATAAATAAATATATAAATCAAATACCAGGAACAGAATTAAAAGATGGCAAGCATAAGAGTTGCTTGCAGATGGCAGTCTTAAGGACTAAATATTTTTGGGACTGCAGTTGCTGTGTATTTTTATACACAGTTGGTGAATAACGAATGCATATTCATCTTTCCCAAGTGTTCATTAATTTGTAACCAAATCTCATCCCCGTGCTTAAGCTACGCTCTGGAATTGGGGATGCCGCTCACAAGACCACCTGTCAAAATATCATCTGAAAAACACAGCCACCCACCGAATGTGCAAAAATATTTGTCGGCTTATCTCCAAGGTATTTAAAAATTTGAGTACAAAGTGTTGATTGGTATATTTTTGGGACTGCATGGTCATTAATCTATCAGCAGACTCTTTCGTCAACAATTGCTCTAAACTGACACCATTAAAAATATTTTTACAAACATTTTTATGACATTACAGTATGGGTAATCGGAAAAAATGAGTGCAGCATAAAATAATTATTATATTACCATACTTATAACTCCGTTTACATCTTTCCTACTCAAATTTAATTTATATTTTCTTGTATATAACCAATATATCGAGGGAGCAGAGCAAGGATAATTATTGATGTTCGATTAATGAATGGACAGTATTACTGAATTAGACAAAGAATATTGGGAATATTATTTCTTACTCTGTATAACATGGCTATTTATTTTTGGATATAATGTGGTGTCATTGGGTACATGTTTAGGAGTGATCACTGTGTTTCACTATTGTGATGCTTTAAGTTACTCTGTGATCTGTCTCTGCTTTGTGGGTTTTAGCAATATCTGTATTTTTGAACACAATTGCCATTCTGTTATATATAGGGTTATATCTTACCCTCAATAAAAACTACTTCTTTCGTTCCTACTTTGTTTTCCTACTCTAGTAGAATGTGCAGACCCTTAGCAAATAAATCATATACTTGCCCTAAGTTACTTTGCCAAGGAGTACTGGGGATCTTTCATTGAGGCTTATTCATTAACACAGGAATTGGGTATTAACAAGGGAATTGCAATTGTTAGGCCAAATAGAAGAGTCTAAAAATTGCTAAGTATGAAAATTGTTCTAATTTGGCTATTTTGGCATATAAACTGCAACTCCCTTGTCAATTCCTCCTCAATTGCCAGTTTACTGAATAAATCCTATTGTTTTCTCCAACAGCACTTCCAGCTACTGTGGCCCCATTGAAAACGTTCACCCCTGCCAGGATACCTAGAGAAATGGGGGATGGGGCAAATTGAAAGCCAGTGCTCGGATTCTCACAGCTGGTCCTTGCTATAAACTTACTGGAGTGTATATTTATTGAAAAACTATTTTTTTTTAAAACTGCCACCAACCCAGATCTAAACTTTAGCAAGAAATATATATATTACAGATGTGGGTTTCATATGTGCATTATACACAATAATGCGAGCTTCGCACAGTAAACACATCACACAACAGGTTATTCTGCTTCTCATGTTACATTGTTCTAAATGATTCATTCGTTTCTTGGACTCTAAGCAGAGGCTTTTGGCGTGTCATCCGGAGACTAGGGAGCATTACCCAGGCAGCGCAACATGAGCACATCATTCAGATGCACTCGCGGTGTGCAGTGGATATTAGCACCATGCAGGGAGTCCATCAGCAGTGCTCCCTGCATGGTCCTGATTTCTGGGAGACGGTCAGGCTGCTTGTCAGGTGGCAAACCTGTCTCTTTTTCGATGAGACTACCTTCTACTACGCGACCCCACCTATTGTGGATGTTGCTGTTGACATGCCCCAAGCCACTGGCAACTCTCCCTTCAAATTCTTCCCACCTGTCCCGATTTACAGACAGAACATGTTGGGAGGTTTTTATATACATATATACATATATAGTCTTAACAATTATTAATAATAATTCCGAGCATCTAATAGTTAGAATTTAATGTCCTATAGGTTCAGCTGTGTATATTCCATGTTTTTGATTGACTGCAAGCATCACACAGCCTTGGGGGCCTCTTTTTAACAATATTGCCATTTCAAGTTTTCTTCAAATTTTGTGTGTTGAAGTTTCAAGTCTGGCAAGATGACTATGTCCACAGATAAAATGTTAGATCTATACGTACTAATTAGAGGTTAGTTTAAAATTGCTAAAGTGGATGACAAAAAAAACTAAGCACACAAAACATTTTTTGGAGTGCTGCAAAACATAGCAGGATGAAGATAATAGTGTGGTGTAGATTGTTTTAAATTTACATAAAGAAAAAATTACTAAGAGTCACTTTAAATGCTGTGCACTATTCAATTCTACTTTTTGTTTCAAGACAATATTTTTAAAGTTAATATAAAGTCAAGTTCTAGCTATTGAATAAAG
Source organism: Pelobates fuscus (assembly GCF_036172605.1). NCBI lineage: Eukaryota > Metazoa > Chordata > Amphibia > Anura > Pelobatidae > Pelobates > Pelobates fuscus. Next base: position 52,723,377 of record NC_086317.1, read on the forward strand.
AAAAAAAAATTGCACTGAGTGCTGAAAGTAAAAATAATAATAATAAGCATCGAATAATAAATCAAGAAATTCGACCTTGTCTATGCGGTTGAGCTCCGCAGACTCACAATACCTGCAGTGGGAGTCAAACACATTCCAGAAATTATCCAACACCATGTAACAATTCCATGTGCAAAACGAAAATGTTTTTCTTATGTGTCCTTCAACCCTTCATAAATAAGGATGGCATTGAAAGGAGAAAACAAGCATTGCAAATGCATATTAAGCCCTTGAGCGCCAGAGGCCTATAGAACAGCAAATTCTGCTACCCCAGCCAGTATGGATTACACCTATCATGCTTAACCACAGAATATAAACATATGGTACTTTGACAATCTTTATGTTACACACATATTTGTAAAGAGATAAATTACATACAAACGTGAACAAATTAACAATGAGATTAACATATAGGAAATAATAGGGGATACACACCCCACCAAACCAAATTGAAGTAGTATATGATAAATAGAATAGACCTAAGATGTTGCAAGAAGGTATGCATCAGTGTTTATCTAAAAAAAAAAAAAAAAAAAAAAAAAGTAACAACATAAACCCACAGAGAGCAAAAGATTAAGCTGAACTGGGCTATACAAAGTAGGAGGAGAGAAAATCACAGAATGTGGATAAAAAGCAAGAAATGGAGAGAAAGGGAAAAAAGGAGGGGGAGAGGGGAAGAGGAAGGGAGGTATGGGGAAGGAGATTGACAAGCTGCATGCAACCATTTAGGGGGATCTATTTAAATAATAGATCATGAAAGGTCACAATAGGGAGGTACAAAGTCTCACTGTGTCCTGATCTTGGTGGTAAAGTCCATATTTTGGAGTAGTGTCCCACCATCATGGTCTGGTTGCTTCATGTCTGACACCCGGGGACACCAGGGAACATAACTAGGAAGCACAGCGTAAGTGCAGTCAGCTTGTGCTGTGCTGTAGGCACCAGGATCATGCAGGGAGCACTTCAGCATCATTCTTTGCACTGTCTGCTGTGTGTGGTGCCTGGAGCACAGCGCGCTAACACCATGCTGACAAACCCCTTCTGTGGGCCAATTAGAGCATCACCAGGGATGCAATCCTATTTGCATGCCACCCAAACGTGGGACACATTTGTATAAATGTGTGCACATGCATTCACATGCGCAAACATTTGTAAAAAGTCAGAGTCCTTGACTGATTTGATTCAAATTGGGAAATCGTGGAAGGGATATGTATAAAGGTAAATTGTGAGACTGTGTTTTAACGGAGAAAGTGCCATGTACGGCACAAAATGCGTTAGCGTCTCCCTTCTTTGTGCCCCCTCTGCACATTGTGTTCTGATGTAATACTTGGTATTTAACAAAGGATGTCTTTTAATTGACTAGATTGAGTACAGTTTTGTTTTTGTCCTTCATGTGGGCCTGGCACTGTGGAACCATTTAGATGTTTAAAAAAGCAAAAGTTGGTCACATAAGACAAAATGTGCTTGTTTTCTTGGAAATTCAGGGATGTTGTGTATTGAAGTAAATCACTGATCCCATTTACTTCTCCTTTAAGCATTTGGGTACACTAAAGGAACACTATAGTGACAGGAATACAAACATGCCCACCTTATATTAATTAGGAAAGATGTTTTTAATCACCTTTTTTTCCCCATGCTTTGCCTGTATTGCCATGGCTGGCTCTACATCCATGGTTGAGATCATCAGTCTTAAATATCTCAGTCAATCCAATGCTTTTACATTGCACAAGCATGGCAAAAAACCTTGTTAGGCAGAGCATGGAAGATGCTAAACGAGTGACTGCCACTTGAGGTGTTCCTAGGTAGTAATGTAAACACTGCCCTTTCTCAGAAAAAGGCTGCCTTTACAGTGCTCATCCTTAAGGGATAAGCTATAGACACTAGAACCACTAAATTAAGTTGTAGTGGTTCTAATGACTATAGTGTCCCTTTAAGTAGATAAGTAAATTCTGGCAACATAAACTCTGGGGACAATAACTCCCATTTTTAGAGTTACTGTGTAATGCATTGCTTGCCTCTCCAACAACAGACAACCTCTGGCACTCTATCTGCAGGGGATTTAAAGGACCACTCTAGGCACCCAGACCACTTCAGCTTAATGAAGTGGTCTGGGTGCCAGGTCCAGCTAGGGTTAACTAATTGTTTTATAAACATAGCAGTTTCAGAGACACTGCTATGTTTATCAATTAGTTAAGCCTTCCCCCTAATCCTCTAGTGACTGTCTCACTGACAGCCGCTAGAGGCGCTTGCGTGATTCTCACTGTGAAAATCACAGTGAGAGCACGCAAGCGTCCATAGGAAAGCATTATGAATGCTTTCCTATGTGACCGGCTGAATGCGCGCGCAGCTGTTGCTGCGCGTGCGCATTCAGCCGACGGGGAGGAACGGAGGCGGAGAGGAGGAGGAGAGCTCCCCGCCCAGCGCTGGAAAAAGGTAAGTTTTAACCCTTTTCCCCTTTCCAGAGCCGGGCGGGAGGGGGTCCCTGAGGGTGGGGGCACCCTCAGGGCACTCTAGTGCCAGGAAAACGAGTATGCTTTCCTGGCACTAGAGTGGTCCTTTAAACATCTATTGTGCTCACCCAATCTTTATAATACCCAGAACTTGGAAAGCCATGGCTTCAGAATTCCTGTCTTTATTTCTAATCTCCAACATATTCCTCAGTTCTGCACATTGGGTAAACTAAACATACATGTATTTAGTATTTTGTAAAAAAAAAATAGATATATAATTGCACACATTCAGCTAAGCAGGACAACAATGAGCCCTGATTTAGAAAGCTTATAAAAAAATAAAATAAAAAAAAGGAAACGTTAAACATGTTCTGCTACATTTTGCAATTATACTATGGGAATCCATAGCAGAAAGTAATTGACTGACAGGAGCGGGCCCTGTTCTAACAAGCTTACAATCGAGAAATATATTTAGGGAACTATACTAACCAAAATAGTTCTTCTTTAAAGGACCACTCTAGGCACCCAGACCACTTCAGCTTAATGAAGTGGTCTGGGTGCCAGGTCCAGCTAGGGTTAACCCATTTTTTTATAAACATAGCAGTTTCAGAGAAACTGCTATGTTTATAAATTGGTTAAGCCTTCCCCCTTATCCTCTAGTGGCTGTCTCACTGACAGCCGCTAGAGGCGCTTGCGTGATTCTCACTGTGAAAATCACAGTGAGAGCACGCAAGCGTCCATAGGAAAGCATTGTAAATGCTTTCCTATGCGACCGGCTGAATGCGCGCGCAGCTCTTGCCGCGCGTGCGCATTCAGCCGACAGGGCAGAGAGGAGGCGGAGAGGAGGAGGAGAGCTCCCCGCCCAGCGCTGGAAAAAGGTAAGTTTTACCCCTTTTCCCCTTTCCAGAGCCGGGCGGGAGGGGGTCCCTGAGGGTGGGGGCACCCTCAGGGCACTCTAGTGCCAGGAAAACGAGTATGTTTTCCTGGCACTAGAGTGGTCCTTTAACTCCTTCATAACAAAGGATTCAGTAAATCTGTTCAATGATTTGTATCGTACATGCATTGTGACCTGGAACTAATGTTAGCATTCCAGACGTTTGTGAACTTCATTTCCCATGATGCTCAGCAAGCCTTTTGACTGTCCTATGTCACTTCAATGCCACACAACAGCAACAGAATGCAATATAAAGTATACTATTTTTATGTCAATGAGCAATCCGTAATTGTGAGACCTAGCGATTAATTCATTGTGCCCTGACTACAATACCTTGTAAACCTAGACTGTTATCAATAACCCTAGGATTCTAGATAACATTCAACAACCAGTAACCCAAACTCAAATAGTAACTAATGGGCACTCTAGTCCATTATCTCTGCTGTAATCTTTTCTTCCTCCATTGATCATCCTGACAATTGTCTTTAAACATGCAAATAAACTTTGGCACAGGGGTGATCAAGCTCTTTTAAGGCTAACCCATTGCAATAAATTAACAAGGGAACAAAAGCAGAAAGTAAAAAAATAAAAATACAATAAATAAATAAGTTATCCTTTTCTCCCAGGTTAGTTATTTTTACTCTCACATTACAGGAAAAGAGCAATTCTTTGCTCTGTATTTGGGGTCATTCACAAGGTAAATGCACATAAACACACACAAACATGCATGAACAAACAAGTGTAAGCAAATACACAAACTCATTCAAATGGTACTAGGAAAAGCAACCTAATTGCACAAATGTTTGCATGTCTCTTCATATCAATAAACAAACAATTCGGGACTAGACATAGGTAATAGAGAAACATGCGGCACTCACACAGCATTATTCAATAAAGTGTGAATTGCTAAGAATTCAGCGTTTGTTTTTTAAATTATACACCAAATTAGCTGAATTGGAAAAGTCAATTCAGTTATGTTTTGAATTCACTTTAAATTCTTGACAATTCACACTTTTAATGAATAACCCTCACTGTGGCTTAATGGTGAGGCACAGACTCAGTTAAAAATCTTAATTGATGTGAAAATCAATTAATTTTCTCTGGCATATTCTAATAAATACACTTGGAATTGGGACTTTACTTGCTGATTTTCAAATACATTTTGCAGAATAAAAAGTCTAAGACTCCTCCTCACCATTACCACATTTATGAATTCCACATTATTTGTTGTGAATAACCAATACTAACACATTAGCTCCTCTACTAGATCTTGGCTTATCAATCTCTATTATTGGTTGACCAAATACTCAAAATGAGCCACTCTTTAATTATGTATGTATTCATAGGTTCTCATACTGGAGGAGGCTACCATTATGGTGAGTCATGGTGTTGTATCGTGTTAGTGAGATACTTCCAACATTGTGCTTTCTGGAAAAAAAGAGCTTGGACATGCTATGATTTCTTATTTACAATTTGATCTCAGATGATCTCAAGGTAGCAAGGAGTCCTTTTCTTCTATCTTGTCTGACCACTGATTAAAAAAAATAAATCAATTTAAAAAAAAGAATTTTACAATCTGTATTGTGATATGAGGAGAGTTTAATAATGGATTTTGTGAGGACATACACAAAGTCCGTGATATGGGAAGCGACAAATTGCATATAGAAGCTACTGTGGTATACCAAGGTATAGTCATCTGGTGGATTTAGGCTACACTAGTAGTCCAGATTCCACAGTCTACACAGATGACTTAATGCCTGTGTTGCTGTGACATGAAAGCATAGTGGCAGCGGTTACTAATTAGTGATCATGAAACTGTACCTAGGTGTCTGGATGTTACTGTTAACATCCATCTGCGCTGCATGTTGGCAAAGATGTAGTTCCATTGAGATACAGTATAAAAATATATATCCACTTAAAAATCGGATCCTGCACCCCTCTTCAGCATATTACTATAGGCCCAGGCCTTGTTAGTCTAGACTTCAATATGTCCATGGGTAAGCAGCAGGAAGGGTATTCAGGAGACAACTTTATGAACAATGTGTAATGGACAACCCCTAGTGGAGCTACCAAAATGAAACAAAAGATTGGTAAAGGAGGCTAGGCAACTGGTGTTGACGACAAGATTAGTTTGTAAGATCTGTTTAAAGAGCATGGCTACATTAGACACCCAGTAGGAATATCTGTCACCCAGGAGGGGGCCAAAGACAACTGTTGGCAATGGTAAAGTGATGAGCCACCTGAAATACTGACAGTGTAAATAGTTTGTACATTTGGTACAAGCGTTGGATCTCTCAAGGTCACAGAGAGCAACATTTTAATGAGGAGGACACATGAAATAGAGCGAACATCTTCCACTTTTATATTATATCCCCACCAAGAGGGTTTACTTTAGTTGCCATAATAATATTCTCTATTAAAACTTCAGGGTCACACATTAGAATTCCAGCAGGGTCAACTCAAAATGAATAGCATGAATACATAAAGGTTAGGGCTCATTAAAGAGAAAAAATATATATATCTCTACTGTAAATCATCATGTAAGGCTGAGTGCATTTTTTTTACATTGCGTCATATTCTTTCTCATTGAATTCATATGGTTAACATAAGGACTCATTTTCTATAGTAGGTAAAAAAAAAAATAATTTCGAAAAGATGGAGGTGGGGGTGGTTTCCTGGTAGTACCTTATAATATACTCTAATTGTGACCTAAGGCTACACAAAACAGTAAGAGAAGTGACCTCTTCCTTTAAGTGTTGTCCCTGTTGTTGGGAAGACAATAAGATACCTCTAAGTTGTCAATTGAACTTTGTTTTCTAACAAGTCTCCTGTGCATCTCATTCAAATCTGCTCTGCCTGGTCAGGAGGAAAGCCAACAGCTTCTCCTGACTGAACCTGATCTACTGTAATAATCAGGCTAATTTTAAACATCTGTAAGAGAAAGGCTCATTTGACCTCACGCCAGAAATATTTGAGTCCAGCAACAGTCTCCCTTTTCCAAAGCCTTTACCAATTCTAGTTAAAAGACATGGGTTTACAGACACCTCTGGGTTGGATTCCTTGGCAGGACATTTTGAGTTTTTATGGAACTAAGTTAAAAAAAATGATCTAAACAAGGATAAGCTACTTCTGGCATGGGGAGGCTAGAGGACTTCAATGGTCAACACACTTATCCAGCTGCAGTCTGGTTGCAAATAATTAGATTTGCAGTCCACAGCTATTATAATAGCATAATTTCTGTAAAATAGGATAAGGCAGCGTAAAATCCAATGTAGGATACAATACTACAAAGAGTGAGCTAAAATCTTCATTACTTTTGTTCTTCCCAGCATTCTAAGTAGGTAATTAGGGCTGATTAAGGGATTAAGACACTGGCATAAAAGCTCTAGGGGAATATGATATGTGTACAAAACCACCTTACTGTAGACTTGGCTTGCTTGTCTGGGTGGCAAATGCCCCCCTTTTTAATAGTGTGATTTTAATGATTTGTGACACCATGGAGGTGTCACCGGTCAGTCACAGAACTCGGTACCTAAGGCAGAGAGACTGCTGCAGAACCTCTTGGAACCTCTAGTTTAAAAGTCCAAACAAGGGTGCAAAGATCCTCTTCCCAAAGGGAAGAGTTTCAGATCCAAATACAGCCTTGGAAACGTTTTAAAACAAAACTAAAGAAAACAAAAACAAAACAACAAACTAGCCAACTAATAAAATAAAAACAACACAAAAGTCATACATAAGCATACATACTCACATAAACATCTACAGCTGTTTATCTATTTATCAATTTCTGGTCAGTCTCACACTCAAACCTTATTATATATGATATATTATTATTATTCGTATTATTATTATAACACACACACACACACACACATTCTCTCTCTCCCTTAAACGTACTGAGAATCACTGATACACGAAGCTGTTAACAGCCACAGAATGTTACTTAGTATCAAACAGAATGGTACAATATAATACACTGTTACATAGACACACACCCTCTGAGTCCCAATCTCTTACCTGATGAGATGCATATTACTCCACACAGCAGGCAGAATTGAGCAAACTCCGCGATCATTGTACTTAAGATAACCCTGTGATAAATCTCATGCCACAGAAATCCTTCCCAAACGCACCAAAAACGAATAGAATCCCTTCTTGAACAATTGTAATTCCAGACAGCTTAATATAAGCAACCTTCAAATCCCAGTCCAAAAAGATGGAGATAGTATTGAGCCTTGCCCCTCAGCAGCCAGTGTCAGGGTAAAGTCCAGTCCACTCCACAAATGTTTAAATCCCAGTAGGCTTAGGGGGGGAGCAGCTCTCAGCACTTACTGTTTCTGTCACCATGAAGCACTCTTGAAAATACAACCTCACTCACATGTAGCAAAGCTCCCATCTAACGCAGATTACAGACACAGCTCAACTTTAAAAAAACAAAAAACCAAAACCTACAGATCTCATCAGCCAGATAAGTTTTCTTCTAGAGGGATTGTAGTAAAATCACTGCAAATGTAATTAGCAAGGCACTCCTGGAGATAGCTTGTGCTGGCCACCCTTTACTGGCCACAGAAAAGTGATACCTGCCAGCCAGTGTTGGACACACAGACCTCTCCACTTCCAGTCTGTGAGCTTATGGAATGCTCAGCACAAGAACCATGTGAAGACCATACAACTTCTTTGCACCCTCTGGATCTCTTCCAAGTAATACAGGAGCTGCCAATGAAGGGATCTCAGGATTTGTCCTGGCTGGGCTTCTATCTGGTATGGGGTAATAAGTCTCCCTCTGGCTCTGAAGTTTGCAGGACCCCTTTATTCCTTACTGCCTCCCGCTCTGCCCGGACCAGATCCCAGTTTCATTCTAAACAGGCGATGAATGCAGCTTAGCAGCAACTCTGCTTAAAGGGGCCGCCTACAATTCTTCTCTTTTGTTGTTAGAAATGTGACCCAGTAGTACAGCGTGTCTGCAGGCTCACTGCTGCCATCTGCTGGATACATGAATTAGCTTTTGCTGAACTAACTCATTCAACTCTCACATGCACTGTACTAGTTAAGGATTTGTATCCATTATATATACCTACATCACTGTAACATCACTGCAAATGTGGGATTCCTCTGGGAAAAGCAAGTCTTGTGGCTTGACTGGTGGGCAGATTTTTGTTTAGCATTGTATTAACTATCCACATAAATACATACATACATACACCCTGATGAAAGTTCCGATGAGGAACTAACTGAAACGTTGGCTTTTTATGCTGTAAAGGCAGTATGTTGAAATAAACGAATATTGCAGATCGTCATGGAGCACTGGTAACTTTTTATTTATATTTTGTTAGCTTATGGAAGATTATCTATAGAATGTAAGCTCATTTAAGCAGGGTCCTCTTCAACCTATCGTTCCTGTAAGTTTTCTTGTAATTGTCGTATTTATAGTTAAATCCCCCTCTTATAATATTGTAAAGCGCTACGGAATCTGTTGGCGCTATATAAATGGCAATAATAATAATAATAATAATAATAATAACAATAATAATAATAATAATAATAATAATAATAATACAGGTTTAGATTTAGGGTCAGAGTTTTTCACCTTGCATCGAGCTCTTTGACCCCAGACCCCAAGTCAGATACTGGATATCCATCTTAAAGCTTTCAGTGATAAGCACTGCTAGTTCTAAAATCTGTTTATTGATTGGTTTAAAATGACAAATTGTTTTCCAATATTAAAAAAAACACAACTCTGATAATACGCCAACTGTAAATAAACATTTAATTAGGACCAATGCATGCAGATTGATTATTTCCATATATCATGACTGACATGGTTCACATTTTATTTAAATACATTTTCTATAAACTTTGCAGCAAATGAACATTGTTACTAGGCTTTATAGCATCACAGGCATATGAAACCCTTTTTGTGATTGAGGCTTTTTCTAAATTATGTGCATTTGTTACTGTAGACTTTTTGAAATTTTTACTTATTTTTTTGGTTTATCATAATTAAATGGTTTATCTAAAAATGTATCTCTCATGTAGCATACATTTCCATGTATGCATTGTGCTGGCAGAATTGCTAACAAAGACTTTTCCCCACCTGTCAATCATCTCTTCTTTATAGATCAGCATGCTGAAAAATTGACGGACAAGTTGAGCAGGAGAGACTTCCTACCAGCACTCCTATTGCTCTCCAGCATAGCACCCACTTAGCTAGCTAGGGTTTCTAGCAATTGTTTGATGACTGTAGGGATAGAGTGACTAACATCATGGAGGAAGTGAATTATGGTTTTAAAGCTAAAATTTTGCCAAACATGTTAAAATGGAAACTTTAATTACCAGCAGTCGCAGTACCCAGAAGCGTTACATAAAACCACACACGTGCAAAGTAGACCCTTCAGTGTTCTTAACTAAAATATTTTTAATACTTTTAATTTAACCATTTCATCATGAAACTCTGTGAAAACTGTTGGTTCTATATATTGTGTTGTGTTTTTCTGCACACATTTCATTTTAATTTCTCAGACAGAGTGGTTCCCTCTATTACAATTAATCACAATTTGTATTCTGCTGCTATCCCTAAGAGCAACAATACCCCCATGTAGACTCTTTCCAGATTTTTGAGAAGTCAAAAGGTAACGTGAAAGACATAAAAACTTTAGGTGTCATTTGTTGATCTATTGGGCCCATGTCAAGTTTTGGCACAAAATTGCAGTACTCAACTGTACTGTGTGTTCTACTAGTTAAAAAAAATAGCAGATATATATCACAATAGCCCACATGTACACTTTTGACAGTTTGTTTGGTGAACGTACAGGGTAAAAATGGAGGTATTATTCATTTTGACCTCTTATCTTGCGTCACAGAAACACTATTTAGTGAGTGACACTAACTGTACCACCATTCTTACCCACATCACTATTTTACAGTACTTATAAGCCGATCTAATCCTAACTGATCTTTGCTAACCATAACAAAGCCCAAACCATGCTAACTATAGAGATGTAAATTGTTACAACCATAGCCATAGCCTATTCTAGCCACCAGCTAAACCTAACCCTACCTAAACTGAACCCTAGTTAACCTAATCCTTTCTAATCATAAGCCTATATAACCATACCTATAGTTAACTCTATCTAAGCCTTTGACAAAGCGTGGATTTGCCGCACAAAACATCTAAGGCTACCAATGTCCATCATTTTCATATTGCCTTCATACTTATTTTTGTGGTTTGGCTGTATGTTTTTTTTTTTAATTATTTCAAGCAACTATACTTTTCAGTGAGGAATGTCACAATGTTGGCTTGATGACTACCTTTGAGGATTCTGTTAGCAAGCACTTTTTCCTGTGGATATCTGTTTCTTTTTGCCTTGTGGTTTTCAAAAGCTCCAGATCCCAGTGAGATAATATGCATGCATATTTATATATATACCTTCAGCAATTACGTTTTGATGCAGTCTGTGTCCTTGGTGCATTCCAAGGTATTTTATAATATTAACTCTATTTAACCCTTGCTAAACCAATTTCTATTTAACCATAACCCCAGGTCAAGCTGGCCATCGGGCAAACTGGGCAAATGCCTGGTGTGACGCGATGGCCATGGGCTGAAGCTGACATGGCGGGCCCTGCTTTGAACATTCATGGGCCGGTGAAACAGGCACTGAAATGGGCAGCCATGGGAGGGCAGGGAGAGGAGAGAGAGGACCCAGGGGAGTTCTAGCCAGCAGCTCTGGTTACCATTGCAATGCTCTGATCTTGCAAGGGTGAACTCTAGCCACAGAAGCTGCAGGCTAGAGGTCCCTCCCCACTGGAACAACCAGTGCCTCACCGACGAACCACCAGGGCTTGCTGGCAATGTCCCCCTCCCTTGACAAAGGTAAGAAGGGAAGGGGGATAAAAACTATAATTTTAATTAAAAAAATAATTTAAAAATGCACATATATATTTGCTTTAATTGGACCCCAATGCACCACAAACACACACACTGCACACTCACACACACATTGCACCCTTTATACACACACACTCTGCACCCTCCCACACTGCACCCCAACACATACTGTACCCCTACACACACTGCACATGCACACACATACACTGCCCCCCAAACACACACTGCACCCCCACACACTGCACCGACTCACACACTCTGCACCCTGTCCATACACACACACACACACTGCCTCCGCCACACACCCATGCTGCACCACAAGTACATACTGCACCCCCACCACATACACTGGAACCCCTCACACACACTGCACCTCTCACACACACAAACACAGTGCCCTTCTCAGACTCACACACCACCCTTCATACACACATTGCACCTGTCACACACACAGTGCACCCCTCACACACATTACATTCCAGACACGAACTACATCCCTTATACACACACACAAACACACACACACACAAGACCCTGTGAAAAACTCTTGATCCTCTGCACACACATACACACACTAGAATCCTTATACACACTCTGAATCTTCTACACACCTGAAATCTCCTATATACACTCTGAGTGCTCCAAACAGACTAGATTCCCTACACACACAATAGATCATCTTTAGGCACATACTGTACCACCTAAACACATGGTGTGCACAGCATTGCATCAAAGTTTACACTCAGTGTAAAACACTATCTCAACTTTACTCAAAGGATCACTATAGTGTCAGGAAAACATAGCGGTAAACTATAGTGCCCCCACCCTCAGGGTCCCCCTCCCATGGTGCTGAAGGGGTTAAAATCCCTTCAGGAGCTTACCTTATTCCAGCGGCGGGCTCCCTCGGCGCTGGTGACCTCTCCTCCACCACCGACATCAGCTCCCTCTGCCGACGTCAGCGGAGCCGAATGCGCATGCGCATTCAAGCTGTCAATAGGAAAGCATTTTTCAATGCTTTCCTATGGACGCTCTGCACGATGGAGGCATAATATGCCTACAGTGTCGCAGATGTGCATCTAGTGGCTGTCCGAAGACAGCCACTAGAGGATGGCTTTACCCCAAATGTAAACATAGCAGTTTCTCTGAAACTGCTATGTTTGCATCTGAAGGGTTAAAACCTGAGGGACATTGCACACAGACCACTTCATTGAGCTGAAGTGGTCTGGGGGACTATAGTGTCCCTTTAAAGGATTCTACTTAAAATCAGGAGTGCAAAATACACATTTTTGCTCAAGTGATAGTTATGAGCAAACAAAAATTTTCTTCAAAAACACAACAAGCTAAGCCAAACGCACACAAAATTGTGACAAGTGTCCTAGATAGGGCACAAGGAATATAATTTGGACCTGCATTAGGGTGTGCTTATGCACACATGGCACAACCCCTGCACACACCGGATTTCTCTCATTCTCTCTCTCTCTTTCTTTGTTTTCTATCTATCTTAGACTATACACTAATAAGGTTATAGTTAGGTATTCTATACCCAGAGCTGGATTAGCCATAGAAATTAATTTCCATTTTTCAACAAGGGTTATTGAAAGCATAGATGCATTTTGCATGCATGTCATTTAAGAGATGCAAAATGCAATATTCTACATGTCTGATAACTTTAATAAAATTAAATGGACTTTCAGGCCCTATAGCAATAAAGGCCCAATAGCAATAAAGAGATTAACTTTGTTAATTAAATTTGTATTCACTAAAATATTATATTTAATTTCTCTCTCATTTATTCGTACAGCTCATGTACATGGATATGTTTTACGTAAAGGTGTACCTGTTTGTGTGTCTATATGAGTACTTGCCAGGTTTTTTGTAGGTATTAGTGTATGTTTGCATGCATGTGTTTACATGTTTGTTCATGTCTATGTTTTTTATTTATGACAAATAAATTTCTAGCAAATATCTTGTGGGGGCTGCCCTAGATGTCTCCCCATGGGCAAGTCACCATCGAGTAGTTCCCACCTGACAGCAGAGAAATAAATCCATGATATTATAGATGATTATTTTAGACTACTATAAATCCCTACTTGTGCATTCTGTTTCTTCCAAAACGCTGGTCATCTGAATTTTGGGTTATCGGTAGTTGGTCCAAAATCCTGAACTCCAAAATGCCATATTAACAAATTACAAAAAAAAAAATTTAATGGGCAATGGGTGAAAACCTTTTTGTTTAATTTGGAGTTTTGTCTATTGTCCAACAAAATAGATGATTGAAAGTTAGGGGATAGACACTAAATGTGGATTTTATGCACAGATCAAGTGAGAAGTGACCGATAGAGAAAAAAAAAAGCACCAAAAAACCCAAAAAGACTAAAAATACATCTACATTTATATGATATATTTAATAAATATACAATATATAAATATATATTTTTTACTGTTCCTTCTCTTTTTACCTCTTCTCACTTGCTCTGTGCACCAAATGGTGGGAAAGGGCACCTGTTAGTGTACTGCAAAATATATACATCATATTTAGACTTTACAGTATGTTGATTGGCCAGTTTACGTGCCAATTTGGTTCATCTGAATCATTCTTCCTGAAACAATTGTATGGATGACAGTCGATTTGGATGATCTAATTGTTTTGATCGTGCACAAGTCTAATAATCATTCTTTAATTTATTTCTAATGTGAATATGCTTTGTTTTCATATACTGTACATATATAATTTCTGATACATGTTCATATATAGTTATATGTTTATATATACAGCTTTACAGCAGATTTACAGAATATATTCCATATAAGTACAGGTTTATTCCAGTTTTATAGAAACAGGCATAAAAGTGTTAAATGACCCAATGAGCAGATCAGTTTTTTTTTGCATGTTCCCGAACACTACATATGATGTCAAGGCTTGAAAATACAATCATATTCCTCAGCACATCTCATTCACCCTACACAAAGCTGTCATGAACTCTGTGGAGTGTACTATATGTCATTACTGTTTATTCAGGAAATTGCATATACTGCTCTTGTTAAATTGATCTACTGGTAGTGGCTGAGACTGACATGCAAACAATAGGAAAAGCTCCCCAGGGCTTCTAAAATATTAATTTTCTTATTCTTTTATACAAAAAGTAAATCTCTTTTCACATTTGTGTTATAGTCTGATCCATTGCTTTGTATCCCCGTGCAGAATAATTTATTTACAGCTGCAGTCGCACAGTGGACAGACTTTTATTTCTTATATAGATTTTATTAAAATGTGTGAAATGTAGCACGAACACTACTATGCTGTGTATTGGGCTACTTATTTAAAATAAAAAAAAAATAAAAAAAACACTGTGTGCTTCGAAAAAAATACTTTTGTTTTAACAAAATCTGTCTGGAAAAAACCCCAAGATCATTTAATAAAACTTAGATTTGAAGGTCTATATGTGATATTCTAAAATTAACTAGTTATATGTTTAGATATCTGGGAGATGTCTGAGTTCTCTCCTTATGGGTGAACATTGAAATGTTCTAGATTTGCTACTATAAATATAGTCTTGACAGACTGTGTAGTGCATTTTTTGCTTGGCACAGTAAGGTGTTTAACCCCTTAAGGACACATGACATGTGTGACATGTCATGATTCCCTTTTATTCCAGAAGTTTGGTCCTTAAGGGGTTAACTCCAACCCTTCTTTGTATTTAATCCTATCCATTGTACATGACCTCTTTCTTATACTCAGAAAAAAAGACAGGCACTAAGAAAAGTTATTGACATGATGTTATGTCATCATGTGACAAATATAAGATTGTAGAGGAAGTGATAATAAAGTTGCCCACATGTACTTCTGGTATGAACCAAGAAAATAAAAATGCTGGGTTATATCAACTGAACAAATCACACTTTGCTTCAGGAAAAAAATGTGGACTCAATCGTAGCAGTAAAAAATCATGACGTCATTCTATCAAAATCACATAAAAAATGCAAACGGTGTACAGAGGGGTTGGAGGAGGGGGGGCTGACAAAGCAGAGAAAATTCTTATATTCATGAAATCCATACCTTTTGCAGACTAATTGTCAAATTGAAAGTAGCACACTCTTGCCTTGTCTACAAGAGGATGGGTAGTGTGACAATAAGAAGCAGTAGCATTAGTTGTTTTAATGTTTTCACCTGTCTTTGATCATAGCGGCGGTAGTGTCAGACCGACTTAACACTATGGAAATAAAAAGAGGGGGGAAGGGCTTGCCTGGAAAGTTGTAATACAGTATAAACCAGACCAAATGGTCACAATACGATGATAACGGCAAGGATAAGTCTCTAGATACAAATGTAGAAAAATATAAAAAGAGTCCTTGGAAATGATAAAAATACAGTATAAAAATAAAAAGTCTCACTGATATAACTTGGTGGGATATCTATACAGTTCTCAGGAGTTGATCCATCCGGGTAGTAGGATAATCCGTATATGTGGAGACAAAATAGGAATCACGACAAACTGCCAATAGTGAAGTATTGCGGCTCCAAGGATAAAATGAAGAGTAAAAAATAGGATAATACACTCACATTTGCAGGAGCTTGAACCAGCTCTAGACTTTTGGGCGTTATAGCGGTATGATCCCCGCTACCGGATAAACTGGAGGAATCATTCGTCAATCCAACCTTGGTACTCCGAAATGTATGGGAAACAACAATAGTATGGGAAACAATCCTTGCCGTTATCATCGTATTGTGACCATTTGGTCTGGTTTATACTGTATTACAACTTTCCAGCGCAGCCCTTCCCCCCTCTTTTTATTTCCAGTTTGTTTTATTAGGGTTTTGTGGGATTCCCTAATTAGGGTTGCAGCTTTTTCTGTTATTTAGCGCAGACTCTTCTTCTCGTTTTTTCGACTTAACACTATACCTGTACATTATATACTTTTTTCATGCAAAGGAGGCATCAGGAAAGCATGTAACCTTAGGAAAAGGGGAATAAATGCATAAAAGAAAAGCCACTTGATAAGCCTCTCGAAGAACATTTGAAAAATCAAGCTCCTAAGTAATAGTAAGCTTCCAATTGGTAATTACCTCTTGATTGCTACTGTCATATCTCTTGCAGCACTAGTGCTTGTGGAAGAAGTGTAGATGTAATCAGTGGTAAATAAGAGACATACCTCCTGTCTGGAAACAATGCAACATGCTCATTCTTTCAATGAACTGGGTCCCTACATCCAGAGACAAATTCTAAAAAAACATAGTCCTTGTGTTTGTTACAGTTAAAGAATGTATCCAGTTAAATATCAAAATATCAAAACATATCAAAACATGTATACCATATATAAAAAAATATCAATTCATAAAAAAATGAATAAATATCTAAAAAAATATATTAAACTATTACAAAATTAAAATATTTTTCATAGTATTAAATCATTTTAAAAGTTTATCTAAAAATATTAAATTATGTGTATAACATATCCAACAATATTTGGCTACAGTGCATCTACTCAGAGGTGCCAGCAGGCCCACCCCTAGTAATTCCGTAGTCCTGTGTTTTTGAGAGCCCCTATGAGATCTCAGACTTTCTCTCTGATTAACCATAAGGTCATCTTTACATTGAAAGGGAAGGCTTTGAGCTGAAGGAGAAAGATGATCTGTGCAGATGTAACAGGTCATGCTTAATACACAGTCCTATTACAGTTACTTTAAGCAGGCCAAGCTGTAAAAAAAGAAGTGAGCGTAGGGCAAAATGTGATGAGGAAAATGGCTGGTGAAATGTCTGAAGGTATATGACAAGTATGAGACAATCTATAGCAATGTTGTGCAATGATGGTGTTTGGTGTGAAATGTGGAATATGGATTAACCCCTTAAGGACCAAACTTCTGGAATAAAAGGGAATCATGACATGTCACACATGTCATGTGTCCTTAAGGGGTTAAATAGCACAAATGTGAGATGAAATATGACAAATGTACAGTAGGTTATGACTAGAGTGATGAACTAAGTCAAAAGAGATGTATAGGGAAAAAATGGTGTGACACAGAGTGCAAGATTAAATATGTCAATAACATGCTGTAATCTGTATGAATGTTTACCCCACTAATGTGTCTGGTTTATTCTACGCTTTTGGGACATTCTACACAGGTTTGCATAAAATATTCTGCACTTTATAGCATGTGTTTTTTAAAAGTGAAATCCAGTGATGAAATGTAAGAAAATGGACAAAAACAAAAAAATCTAATTAATAAAAGAAGTTCATTTAAAAAACATGCTAGGCCTCTAAAACAATATATAAAAAATGTAAATATTATAGAACTTGTTTTTTATACGTGTGCTCCAGCGCATAATATATATACTGCAACTTTAGAATTTCTTGATTCCTATTTATCAAGCCATGTATTTCATTTAATTCATTCATTTTAGGTTTTTCACAATTTATTTAGTCTGGGTGATTGCTAATTTTTTGTCATTTTTTTAACATTATACTTTATTAATATATTCTTTTTTGTTTTCATTGTGTTTCAAGCCTCCCATTGGCATTTCAGCAACTCATAGTACTCCTTATGTGTTTCTAGTACCTTCGCACTGGTACACTACCTTCACACCTTTTTCCTTGTTTTTTAATATAAGTTATTTCTGTGAATTAGTATGTTTAATTATTATACATTTATTCATTTTGCTTCTAGATACAAAAACCAAAATCACGATTGTAGAAAATTTTATGTAAAAAATAAAAAGAATGTATATAACGAGTGAAGCATGTAGGTGACTGCATGCCTTAAATCTATACTATAAAATGCATAGATTATTAAAACATATTGTTTTAGTAAACATTGCTATAAAGGTCCGAAATGACACAATGTAGTGTGGGAACAACATACAAATTAAAAAAGTTACAAATAATTTATTAGTGATTCACTGACAGCATTACATTTTACATAAACTGAAATAAACGTATTACTAATAAAACATTCATCATTCATCATACACATATTCTTGTCAACATCGCCAAGTACCCACCAGATTGATGTATTTATCTTGATATTTGTGTGCTATTCAAACACGCAGCCTAACTACTCAATTTATTTATTTTAAATTCGTCATCAGCTCTGGAGTCACATAACAAAAAAATGTATTTTAGTAAATACCGTGAAAAAACAGGTGACTAAAACAATCAATAGTTTAATTAAGCGTGCAGCTCTTTTCACCTCTTCTGAAAAGCAAACCCTGTATCTTGAGTAGAATTTTGTTATTTTGTCTAACTGAATTACCCACCAGTGCATGAATGACTTTTGTTTCACATTGCAAAGTTGGAAGGGCTTCGTTACAGATAAAAACAAACCTCATATTAGCGGAAAATTGACAAATTTTATTAATTTCTTCCAAAAGGGTTACATAGTTAATAACTGGAAGTTCCTTAATTCTTAACAAGGACAGTCTTGTTTACATGGACAATGTAGTGTCATGTCACTCCCTCTGCGATGTTTACTTTAATATTAAAAGATACATGTTAAGTAGTAAGAGAAAGTTTTGTACGAACCTTACACCAGCTGTTAAAATATAAAGGTCATATATACTTTCCTGCCTTATACTGCATTAGGTCTTGATGTGTTTGCTTTCTTAAACCTGGTTATAACTGGGATTGCTGGCTACTTCTCCAGTAAGATACTACAATATACAAAATTCTTTTTTTATATTACCTTATATTATGCCGTTTAATTTAAGTAAATACATTTTGGTTTTATATTAAACAAAATTCAGTCGATTAGACTTTAATTTAAAAATTAATCTGAACTGATTAAGTAAAATAAACAGTTTAATATTACATGATTTTTTTTTATTTACATTTATAAAATTGCCTACAATGAAAACAGTGTAATGCAAAAATATTATTTTAATTGGAAAACAGGAACATTATTTTGACTTTTAGTATTTAAGGCAGTATTTAGGGTGAATATGTCCAGATGCGGGAAACTCCACTGTACGAATTCATTGGTTGTAGTCAATTAATTGCCGGGGTCGCATAGCATAGCTTGGCTTGAGAGGCAGCTACACTGAGGTAGTTCATTTTGTAATTTCTACTGCTCACTTTTTCTCTTTGTAAAAGTATGTTTTGTCGAACATTGATATATTTACTAGTTGCTTCTAGTTAAGGGAGAACATGTTTATATTCCTCTGTACTGACTATATGTTATGTACTGACTAACTATATGTTATATGTTTCATGTTCACGGAATAAACTGTGATATCAATGAATAATTAAAATTTTGTACACGATACAACGTGACAATCATGATCTCCCTCTCATGCTGTGATAACAGAGTACAGAGCACCCTTTAATGTGTAAGCTGGAAAATGTATTTGTACTAACATGAGCAGAAGGAATTCGTCTAAGTTAAAGGACCACTATAGTGCCAGGAAAACAAACTCGTTTTCCTGGCACTTTAGGGTTATTAGGTGCCCCCACCCTCAGGGCCCCCCTCCCGCTGGGCTGAATGGGTTAAAACCCCTTCAGTCACTTACCTTTCTCCAGCGCCGGGCCCCCTCTGTGCTGGGAAACTCTCCACCATCTGCCGACGTCAGATCCGAATGCGCATGCGTGGCAAGAGTCGCGCGCGCATTCAAATCGCCCACTCACTGCTTTCCTATGGACGTCAGTGTCTTCTCACCTGCTTTATGAGATAATATGGACCCAGGAATACTAATCAAGCTCAAACCTGTTATTTGAAACCTTATAACAAACTGTGAAAGAAACTATGTTAGGTTAAAAAATGCTTAGATGTGAAAGTCTTGTTTTGATGTTGAAACCCTCGAACCTTCATGCCCTTGGGTCACATAAAAGAGATTCTTGTATACTTTAAAATGATTGGGGAGCTAAGTGTATACAGTATCCCTTTAACTAATTTTAGTTAAAATGACCGCAGCACCACAGATACTATGCTCTTTAATATCAAAGCACTTAATCACGGCATTGTAAAAAATGCATGAATAAGATCATCTTTTTAATCATTTTCAAATTTTCAGTCTTTCCATAATTTTTTCTCCCCTGCTGGCTAGAGATTGCTGGAGAAGCTATACACTTAATTTTCCATATGATTACCCACAGAGTAGCACCATACTTCAAATTTAATGAAGAGATATTTTAGCTATCACATCTGAAACACACCATTTATATCCATTAGGAGGTCATTCATAAAATCAATAAGGGCTGCAGGATATAAACAAATGCATCATTGGAAGAGTACTTAAAACAAATCACTAAACGACGCAAACCATGGCTATATTTATATTGGTAATTCATAGAATACATCTTTATCTGATATCTTGCTAACATTTGTTTAGATTTTTATTGATGCTGTGGTGAATATTACATTGCCCTAGAGTTGGCATTCGGTTCCCACATAACCCACACATGGCCTGGAATATAATTAAAGACCCATTAAACTGTAAAAATAACCTGGTCATTAAAAGCAAGTTCTTTTACTTTTCTTTTTTTTTTAATTAAAGAACATTTAGTAAAGGAGTGTTCTAAACACAAAACAAACAGCTAAATAATCTACCTGCATATATATTAATTTATATTTAGTGGATTGTACAAATACGTGTATAGTCCTGAGTTATACAGAGTCCTGCGTCATGAAGTTACTCGTAGCTTCTGCAAATTATTAAAGGGACACTCAAGGCACCCAGAAATATTCTGATGTAAATGTAGCTTAGGTTATATTTAGTCATGTTGGTGATTTTAGCTCTTGGGTGTTTTAAATCTCATGCTAACTTCTTTTGCTCCTCTTTGGCCTCCGATCTATTCTACAGTACTTCTTTTTTGTTCTGTTGCAAATTATGTCATGGTGTTTATTTTTTTAGGAGACTGACCATTGAGCTACAAATCTCAGAAACCCTTGCTGTGCTCATAAGGTACCTTGAGAAAAACTCAAAAAAGAAAGTAGTGTTATAAAAAGTATAGTAAGCACGATTCATTTGCTGGTTTGGCGAGAGGTTATTGCAAAGTCAGCAAAGCCTTTTTTTTATTATTGTCTTGGCAATCTTTATAATGCATTAAAACATAATAGGACAAAGAAAGCACGGAGTGTCCCTTTTTTGTTTTTTTCTCCTTGGGTACCATGATGGATTTACATTTTTACGAAGGCTCTAGATATTATATGATAACTTAAGTCTGCATTCTTTTCTGATTGGTTAAGAATCATGTGGTCTGATTTCCACCTACCCAAAGTGACAATATACCCCAATGGAAACAGGCTGATCAAACTTCAAAAACCTGCTCATAAATGTGTGAAAGTACTGTATATAAATAAAAATCGATAAAATATATTTTAAATCTGTTACATAAGGTCACACATGGTTTCTACACAGGAGAGATTTAAATATTTACAATTTTCCTCATTAGATCTTGAGTTGGTTTGTCTATTATCACATACAGAATTTCAGTTAATTTATATCCATGAAGGTAAATGGCATTCATGTATCAAGAACATTTGATGATATCTTTGTCACAAGAAAGACTGTATGGCTTCAAAGTCTTTTTAAATGGAATACTGTAGCTCATGCATGTCAAACTCGCGGGCTGCAAGCCGCAAGTACATGCTTAGTGTTAAAGCAGAGTAGGCACCTGCTTTCTCCAAATTGCAGCTGCCTACTCTGCTAAAATTTACCCGGCCAGGAGAAGAGGTCGCTGGAGAAGCTCAGTCTTCCTGCTCCTCACTGCTCCCTTGCGTGCACCGTCTGTAGTGATGCCGGGTGCCAAAATACAAAGTCATATTCCGGCATCACTAAACTGCGTGCGTGAGGGAGCAATGAGCAGTAGGTAGGAGATCTCCAGATATAAGATCCCCACTGGACCCCAGAGAAAAATACAATCTTGTGAGTGTGTGCAAGAATGTGTAAATGTGTGTGTGTGTCTGTCTGTCAGTAAGTGAGTGTGTGTTTGTCAGTGAGTGTGTGTGTGTGTGTCTGTCTGGGTGTGTCTGTCAGTGAGTAAGTGTGTGTGTGTGTCTGTGTGTCAGTGAGTGTGTGTATTTTTGTCAGTGAGTGTGTGTTTCTGTCAATGAGTATGTGTGTGTCTGTGTGTGTCAGTGAGTGTGTGTGTGTGTGTGTCTGTGTGTGTGTGTCAGTGAGTGGCTGTGTGTCTGTCAGTGAGTGTGTCTGTGTCAGTGAGTGTGTGTGGGTCTGCCTGTGTGTCTGTCTGTGTGTTTGTGTGTCTGTCAGTGAGTGTGTCTGTGTATCTGTCAGTGTGTGCGTCAGTGAGTGTGTGTGTGTGTCTGTCAGTGAGTGTGTCTGTGTGTGTCTGTCAGTGTGTGTGTGTGTGTGTGACAGTGAGTGTGTGTGTCGGTCAGTGTTGCGATGGCCGCAGCTGGACAGTGGAGGACCTGGAGGTGCATGGAGGCATGCAACGCCACGCCACATTCCAACGTGACGTCGACGTGCTCCACCTTCACAGTGTTTCAAGAACTAGCAGGAAGATCAGCTTTGTCACAGAATGCGGACGGCGCCATTTGGGGTATACCAGAGGCCGGACTCCCGAGTCGCATACTGGCAGTGGCAATGTGAATGGAGTCTGCTTGTTGGCTAGAGAGAGGGTGCTGGGATTTAGTAGAGGGGGATGCTGTTTTTTTTTATACTGTACTTTTCAAAAGAAACCTAAGTTCTATGAAAATTTCAGTTTTTTTTTTTTTTTTACGGCCCACGTGAACTTAAACCCTGTTTATTTTGCCTGTGCTAGACTTTGAGTTGGACATGCTTGCTGTAGCTTTTGCAAGAGGAAAGTTTCTCAAACATCACAATGTTTTAGGTATGGATTTAGATGTAATTATTTGAAGTAAGAATGAATAACTAGAATATAGTCGGGCAGGACAGAGGCAGGGTGAAGGAAGAAAGCAGGAAGAACAGGGATAAAGATATACTGCAAGAGAGCAGATTTTCAATAGAATTGGACCGAAGCAGGAAGAAGAAAATATAACATGGTACACCATAGGGAGAGGACGTAGAACAATACATATATTAATATATTTAAAGTCATAAATAAGGAAAGAGCTGATTAATTTCCTGCAGCAAAGCATGGATCCCCTAATTCATTTTCTTCATTTCAGAAAGCAAGTGATCAGATTCTGAAAACACTGAATGCTTTGTGAATATCCAAACAAATATTCCATACAGCTACACTAAAACGTATTTTCTTGTTAGATATGATAATTGTAGGGCCTCGCTTTTTGCAGTCCGTTCACATTTTGAATGCATTCATTTTACGTGGGATATAGCCTTCCTTGAATGTTTGTGGTTTTCTGACTGTTACTAGCAGAAAATCCCGCATTTTTCTTGATGTATGTAACATAACCAGCCATCCCACAGTAAGCAGTGTACCACTAATGCAAATTTAAGAGTTTAGCTGCAGATCGTATGTCATGCTGTTTCTGAGAAGCACAGCTCTTTGATTTCATTCTGCATTACAAACCCGAGGAAAACCACAACTTTTTTTTTTAAAGATATATTCTAGACATTTTCTTTTTATACGTGTCAGTACACAGTGATCAAGGTTATACAAAGCTATGCTGCTAATTTTAGAAGGCTTATAGATGGTACTCATTTAGCAACAGTCCCCCATCAATTTCAGACATATGAATGGAGCACTCTGAATAATGTCAGGCAAATGGTCACAACTCTATAAACTAAACAAGCAACATATAAAATGGAATCTACACAACATCCTGGATGTCTATATGATACAGTGTTCTTTTCTTCTGGTCTAATTGCCAATCATGAACTACTGGATGAGGAATAGGAGGCAAAGTGGATTCATGTGCTTACCTCAAATGTCCTTTAACCATTATTTGATTCTTTTAAGGCATGATCCAAATTACATTTATTTGAATAAACATCACAGTAACATTTAACGAAAGAAAGAGCTTTTGCTTTTTCCATTGCAGAAAATGCTAAATTTGGCAATTTTTTTCATTGATATGGTATAAGAAATAACATTGAAAAGAAATTGGGTAAACTCAAGTCAACTATATAAAATATAATGTAGAATCCACAGTATAATGAAAATCATTAAGGATAAATTCAAGTAAAATATGTGAAAAAGACAAAAAAAGAACTACAAGGCAGAATATAGGAAAGAGGCCAACAACACCACAGAGCCAGAACATCAAATGAACAGTACAGGGAGCGGGTAATGAGTAGCTTTTTTGTTTTAGCCAATGCTGGCATGCCATGGCTAAGGCTCTCCAAATGATGATCATGCCTTTAACATGGCTTAAAGAAAAGTTTTTTTATAATAGTTTTTTATATTAACTCTATTTTTTTTTATAAATGTTCCTATTATTATTATTTAAGAGGGACCAGCCTCCCAATGCTTTCCTATGGGAACTGGGATGATGTGTGGCCAGCCATGGTGGGCGGAACTGCAAGGGGGGAAAGGTAAGTAAAAGTACTTTTGTTCTTCATGAAGGTGGTGCCAGTCATCTAAATAGCCACCGTGGAACTATACCGTTTGGAATAGACATTTGTGTTCCTTTAAGTATAGGTACACCAAATATTTGTACAGTTTAAACTATTTCAGACAAGGCAAGTGGCAGGTTTGATTTAACATAGATAAATGTAAATGTATGCATTTTTGGATGAGCAATAATCATTCGACATGTAAAATACATGTACAAGTGGACCAAAATAGAGATGTTAGGAATTAGGAATTGTTGCCGACTGCAGCCTTGGCAGCAATGTGCAATCTCAGTCAGCAGTTACAAATGACCATAGGTAATGTCACGTTTCAAAAGGACGATTAATTCACATACCGGTAATTCACATAAAATATAATTATGACCCGTTATAAATCAGTGTTTAGTCAACCACCTCAATTATTGTGAACTAGTTTAAAAAAGGGGTATCATGAAACTGGAAAAAGTACAAGCTACAAAATAAATAAGGAGGATATAAGTCAGTCATGAAGAAAGGAGAGAAAAATGTATTTATTTATTTTATTATAGAAAAATTGTGTATATAGTGACCTCTATATTAACAGGATGGCAAAAAGTGCAGTGGTCATACTTTGAGATACTAAGAAAGGAGATTTCACCTAGAGCAGAAGAAAGTATACTTTAAATGAAAACAAAAAGAGCATGTTTTTTTCTTTAACTAAAGTGTACATTTTATTGGATCTAGCAGATTTATTTTTATTTTTTTAAATCAGTATGTTTTCCAAATCAGTATGTTGAGGGATTTAACAGTTAATATGAATGGTGTTAACACCTGGTGGGGTTTGCCTTGATGTTGGCAAATGAGCTTATACATGGATGGCCATTGCAGTGTTATTATTGTTAATTACAATTGCACTTGGAGTACAACAATTTGAAGTACCTTTAACAGGGCTGTATATATCACAACTTATGCAGAACTAGTATATGTTGATTGAAGGAGGAATCTCATTGCCATCTTGGACTCATAAGGAAGTGTTGAGCTTAATGAACGTGGGAGTTTTTTCAGCCTATGTTACAATGTAAATTACTAACGTTGGGGTGATTTATCAAAGTGTTCTGTTTTAAAAGGGGACTTAAAGGTGGGAAATTACCATGAAAAGCGGTGGACTCATTAGGCACATGACCCTTACACATTTTTGTACCACTTATAAGAACAGAAAATGTTAATAAATATTTTTATTTTTCTTGGTTGTAAATCAGAAATATATACTCCTCTGCCAAATTATTGTGGCCCTTTAGCATACAATCTGGCTTGTGAGATAGAATGTGGGCTGATACGGTACAACAGTATCTTTGACAGGCCATGGGTTAATACATACTGTTACCTCGGTACAAGGAAATTGGTTAAAACATAGTTCAAATGGTTGAATAGTCATGCTTTTGATTCTTGCATAATACAATTCTTCTATAATTCAATCTATGCATTTTCATTTCTTTCCTAAAGTGTTTCATTCTCAGTTTATTGTTGTGTAATTGTTCGTACTATTTTATCTTTCTGTAGATCCAGTAAGGCCCTGCTAGAATATGAATTAGTTTCCAGAATTTAAGCCTTCCTCCCCTCCTTTTCTCACAACTTGTTATGTGTAACTTTACTTTGGCTGACTAGAGTCTGACCTTAGCCATCAATCATGTGACCCAGCATGGGCAGTCAATTAACGACCTCATAGTGCAACCAAGATGCAAAGTCCCTAATTTTACATAGTTTGTCTATAGAGACAAAAATAACCCAATACAAGAGACACAACGAAAGCAAACACTAAAACAATCCCCATATTGCAAGTATAAGGATAACTGCATTATAAAAAAGGTAAAGCAACTAACCAGCAAAGTAAATCAACCAACAAAAAAACAACAACATATTTTTAAATAATTCAGGTAAACCAAACTCTTTATCTATGTTAGCCTACAGTATGAGTCAATCGCAGGCAGACAATGTGTTAACATGTTTTCTGTCTAATTCTCTGCCAAGCAAGTGCTTGAGAGCTGATTTATGAATTATTATTAATAATACATGCATGTTTCTCCCATGGGAAATGGGATCTTAAATAACCTGTATTTCACAGGAGGGATTGAGATATTTATTAATAAGAACGATTGATTAATTAATGTGATGTTAGTGGTTGATCTATGATAAGCTGGTCTATCTTTACATAAGAAAGGTGTAATTACTCTGCAGATCTTTTTCTGGAAGATAATTCTTTCACCTTTGTCCTCAGTGTTGTCGGGAGTTGAGAATTTTAAGAATTTTTTTTTCTCAGAAACATCACAGCAGAAGCAGCATTCGGCAAGAGACATTGAAAGCAAACTAATTTTGTTTCTCCATGTTTCTGCTGCAGGACTTAATCTGGCCCTGCGGGTTTCAGCAATATCTGCTGGAAGTAAAAATGAAAAAAAAAAAAAATTATCTTCATATCTTCTCAAAAGCCTTTATCTGCTCTTTCACCAGCTGCGAATGTTATGATTCTACAAGCCATACAAAAGGAAAGAAAGCTTTTTGAGGACAAAATTTCCAGTTCGTCATTGGGTTCTATAAACTAAACAGTGATTTATTGTGTGCAAAAATGCAAATTTAGACAAAAAAAGCAACTAAACAAATACAATCCACAGGTTTCACAATGTAGGTCCATAATAGTCAGCTTTATTGTTGATCACAGGTCATCTACATTGTGAAGCCTGCGGATTGTATTTTGAATCTACTGTGGGGGACAGAAGATCCATCTTTAACAGAGCTCCTGCTGGTGATCTGAGATAAACTACCGCCGAGAGCAGGGATTTGCAGCCCTTAGCAATCCAGATGTTGTGGACTATATCTCCTATAATGTTCTTAGAGATACAATGCTGGCAAAGCAACAAGGGAGATGTGATCCACAGCATCTGGATTGCCGATGGTTGCCTACCTCGGGCCTAGAGTGCCACACCATCTTAATTTTTAGTATAGACTAATATTTATCTCTCAGTGGGTGTTTGTTTCCAACTTGACTTCCAACGTCCTTAAGATCAATTTTGAACAGTCTGCATTTTTTGGGGGTTCATCATTGGTAAATTCCATCTTTTTTATTTAGACTGTGTTACAGGTTTTGGAAAATTTGGTATACTTCCTATTATTTTGATAAAAGTCCTGTACATTCAGAATAATACATTAATGCACCATGACACCCTGGGGAGCATTACATTTCATTCTTGTGGATCTTACAAGACCCATAATTAGATTTCTTGGTCATAGTCCATTATGGTCTGGTGTGTCTTATCTAACATTATTCTCTTTTGCCAATTGAGATGCAGGATGCTGTCAGCCTATTTATTGTGGTCTCACTTGCATCATTTGACCATTGCCTAAAATAATCCACCATTCCCCCACAGATGAACATGCATCTTCTTTTGGCATTAAATTGATGAAAACCAATAAAGCTAGCTAACTTGACTATTAATATCAGTGTCAACAGGGATGAATGGCCTTATAAGCTCTTGCCTTAATGTATTTGGTGATATTTGGTTCTATCCTGGCTTGTCCTTTGATTATTTTTATTCTGGTAATCTAAATCTGGATGACTCGAGTTTGTGTATCTCTGACATGCTGAAATTTGTTAGTGTTTCTGTCAATGGCTATCTGCATTTCTTTTCACCTTTGTATGTTGTTTGTTAAGAATGGTGATTCTAAGGACTAGTAATACATATTGTTGTCAATTGTCAATTTTTCTAATCCCCCTAGTTCTAGTTCCTACCAGAGATAGGCAACCTTCGGCACTCCAGATGATGTGGACTTCATCCCCCATAATGTTCTTACACCCATAATGCTGGCAAAGCATCTGGGAGGTGTAGTCAAAAACATCTGGAGTGACGAAGGTTGCCTATGCCTGTGACCTAGTCTCTGGTATATACATGAGTTGGGGATATGACAGATTTTAGACAGTGGGTTAGGCAGATGTGTTTCTATGGGCTTAATCACATGCTAGTTTATGATTTCAACAAAGAGATAACTTGTTCTCCTGTCATTGATATTATCATCTGCAAGTTGGAATACTAATCGCATCGGAATTGATCCACTCCGACTTTTTATCTGATTGTAGTCCGCAGTTAATATTTAAACACAATGGGTGGATTCTACGTGGGCTGTTTGACGCAAGAACAAAAATTACACGGCTTATTAGTAAGCACTAAGAAAAAAATCTTGCCATTTTTTAAGAAGGAGTAGAGTTGTTCACTCAGAAAGATATAAAGCACAAAATAGAACCACGCACAGCGATCACAATTTTTTTTAAGGAATAATATTATTGAGTTTACTCAAGTTCATGTTCATTTTTATGGTCATTTTGGGTGAAAACTTAGACTGACATGTGTACTGAATGACACAGACAGGTCCAGTATTAAAGAGAAAATATAAAACCTTAAAGAGACATATAGGCATCAAACTGAAGCAGTTTTGGTTTACATATCATGCCCCTGCAGTCTCTCTGCTCAATTCTCTGCCATTTAGGAGTTCAGAGTTTTATTTCTGTTTATGCAACCCTGTCTGTGACTCTCACAGCCTGAATGAGTTAGATGTTAACTTGCTTTAGAAGTGTAGAATTATCTCCTGCTCTGTAAATTGAGCTTAAATGAAACACAGGAAGCCCCTGCAGGGTCGAGAATACTATTAACAGAGCAGGGAATACTATATTCTAAGTTAAACAGACTGTGGAATAAAGGAAGTTTAAACATTAGATGTCTCTGTACAGGAAGTGTTTGGGAATGCTTTGCAAATCACATAAATAAATGACTGAAACAAATATTGCAAAGGATGCAGCTTGAGAGTAAAAAACATAAAATTAAATATGTATCCTCTCCATTAGTTAATTTAATGGAAAACTGGGATTAGGTGGAAAAAATACAGGGAAATGTGAGTCACTTAAAAATGTTGTGCCTCTCAAGACATTCACAGACATTGATCAATTAACAAAAATCAGAGCCCTTGAATGAACAAGCAGTACTTAGAGCACTCCCTCTGCAAAACATAACTAAATAATAGGCATGAGTAGATAAAAGTATATCAGGTGAAAACACACTATTTCAAGATCCTGTGTAGTGATCATAATAGTTTTTAAGTCAATATTTATGACACAAAATATTTTTTTGGATGTTTTAGGGCTACATAAAGCACAAGTACTCCATCTGTGTTGATATTGCCCATTTTCAAACTTTCATTAATGAGAAATTTGTGCATAATACACTTAAACGATAGTCCCACATATTTTCTATCATTATAACTGTGACTACAATCTATACATCTATTTTAAATATTTATCATACTCTTTTTCTATTTGCTCCTGAGCCCATGTACACAAACACAAACACGGAATGAAAGATTTAAAGTGCAGTGCAACGAAAAAGATACTACGTAACATAAATCTAAAATGAATACATATATTTAAAAATCCACCCCCATGTCCTCTGAATTCTTCTTTAGCGGAATTTGAGATGCCTCAGAACTGATGTTTTGTATTTGATCATATCTGATACAAAAGGAATAGAATACATGTAACTTAATCCGCAATCAGATTACTGGAGAAAGACCCTAATCGTTTTACCAATGTCTAGTTATAAAAGAACGTAGCCAGAACTGTTACCCTGTTTTTACAGCTTGGTAATATTTACTTTGGATTGGAAAATAATACCTTAATGCAATTAAACGTAGGGCACCACATGTGAAATTCTCCCTTAGCTCTTAACCCCTTCTGCCCTACTGTAACCTTTTCAAAGTCAAGAGGGTGAGCAAGACAGTGCTTGGAAACTGGCAGAGTTAAGCAGGCAAATTCAATTGTGAAGTTTAATATATAACTAATAAACACATGATGTATATCATGAAACAAATAGCAAATCCTTACACTCATGCTTTAATCCCCATCTAGATTGCCACACTCGGGTCCTAAATAAAATCAAATGCTTTATTGAGAGTAGTTTAAAAGAAGATCAAATCCTGAAGAAAGTCCCATTGGTGGACTGAAACGTTGATCTTTTAAACTTCTCTAAATAAAGCATTGGATTTTACTTAAGATAGGAGTGCAGCCATCTATTGGTATTTATGTGTACACAATTCCTTATAACATTCTCACTGCTAGTTGGCTGCCATGGTATTAAGAGGGCAAACATGATCATTTCAAAATGGCCTACATTTTTACAAAGTTTGCCTTTTTTTATTCCATACTGGAAGTTACATAGTTACAGTTACATAGCTGAAAAGAGACTTGCATCCATCAAGTTCAGCCTTCCTCACATTTGTTTTTTGCTGTTGATCCAAGAGAAGGCAAAAAAACCCAGTTTGAAGCATTTCCAATTTTGCAACAAGCTAGGAAAAAAATTCCTTCTTAACCCCAGAATGGTAGTCAGATTTATCCTTAGTATAAGTTAGTATAAGTTAGTTTAAGTTAGTATATAGCTACAGAATGGGCTGATTTCCAGAAACTATCTTGGACTTATCTAAAATACCTTCTCAGCATCATGAACTGATTGTCAGGATCCCGCAGGCAGCTGCGAGGGGAGGCTGCAGTCCGCTCGCGGCACTCACCCTCCAGCCGTCCGCGGTCCCCTTCCCGGCGTACGCTCGGCGGGCGGCATCCTCCCAGCCTCGGATGCCGCCCGCGTCTTCCTCTCCGTCCCCCAGCGGCAGCATGCATGACGCTGCATGCTGGGAGACCGCCCAGTTTTGTAAACGCCGGGGTCAGCCACCTGACCCGGCGTTAAAGGCACAGTGCCTCAATCACAGTGGGAGGTATAGATATCTCCCCCGTGTGATTGTTAATTCTGATTGGAAATTATCCAATCAGAATTAATCTATGGGTTTAAATACTTACCTTTCCTGTTTCTCTCTGCCCTGTTGTGGTCTTTGCTTGCTAGTATTGCTACTGAACTTGTGTTTCTCTCTGGTTACGTACTCTCTGGCTTCTGTATCCGACTTTGCGACTTTCTCCTACCCTTTGACCTCGGCTTGTCTCTCGTTATTCTGTCTTCTGGTTCCCCTTACTCGGCTTGTTTCCTGACTATTCTTTCTGTGCTTAGCCCGGCCACTCTAAGGTCCGGTACTGCACCTTTTCTGTGTGTATGTTAGCGTGTTTTGGTTCCCAGAATCGTGACACTGATTAAACCACTTTAAGACTGGAATATACAGTACAATGTAAAATTAACGCAAAATTTTAAAAACTAGCTTTCATGGATGTGGCGGAAACAGCCCCGCCACTTGTGCCTGAAGAGGACTGCTTGCCAGCCTCTTGCCATGTGATTATGGTCCATTGGAGGTTTGGCCATTGAAATAACAGATTTGGGCATATTGTATTTTATTATGCTGCTGCTGGCCCTTTAAGAACCATCTGGGGACATACTGTGGAGTTACTGGGTGGCCACCATTTCATGTATCAGAGGCACATGGTGAGAACAATGGATGAAGCACATGGTGAGAACAATGGATGGCGGCCATTTTAGCTCACAGACACTGTTTGGACTTTTCTACACGGTGCCATCTCGACGGTATTTGGTGCACAAAGACATTGTGCAGTAGTTTTAAACGATACAACAGGGGACACATTATACAGTAATTATTTTTCATATAGCATGTATATGTTCTGCGGAATCTGCATTAAACTGTATTTTCCAAACTAATTAACGGATCTGGGTGAATTTTGGATATGTGGTTCACCCAGATCCCCTGGTTTTTTAGGGGGTTATTGCATGTTTTGGGGTCCCAGTGATATGTTTTATAAAACTGTATTTCTCTGCCTGTGATAATTATATTACCAATTGTGTTCAGTAATCATATCACAGGCAGAGGGGAGGATTTTGTGTGGGAGTGTCAGTGTGTATTGTACGGATTGATTGGTTGTATTTCAAAACCCTGTGGGCAGTACTATGTTTGTGGATTGTGGATAAAAGAGGCTGTATGTGCCAGTACAGCCAGTTCTGCTGGACCTCAAAACGAAGTGTTGTCTCGTTATTGGGGGAATTGGATTGCATGCTGATTGCCAGGAGTGTAAGCTGATTGTATGCTTTTCCTGTTCAGCTGTTTACAGCATTCATATGCTTGAGAGCATTTGTATGCTTGAGAGCATTTGAATGCTTCTCCGGTTCGGTGGTTGTGGTGTCTGCTGCAGTGCTTGGAGTCCTCAGGAAGCGCTAGGAGCATCCTTCAATGGAGGTACACAGTCGGGGTGCCCGTCGATCCGTTTCAATGGATATTTTCAAGGAACCTACGTTTATATATGGAGATCCACAATGGCACAGGTTGGATATAAATTGTCTTAATCATTGAGCCATGGGCAATGCTTCTGGTACAATAAACTGCTTTGTAACTAAGGTATAATGACCTGACATAGCAAATGAGGTAGCTGTTCAAGATTGTATGTGAGA
Source organism: Pelobates fuscus (assembly GCF_036172605.1). Taxonomy (NCBI): domain Eukaryota; kingdom Metazoa; phylum Chordata; class Amphibia; order Anura; family Pelobatidae; genus Pelobates; species Pelobates fuscus. The sequence goes on from NC_086317.1 coordinate 52,756,520, forward strand.
TACAAGCATACATTTTGATCAAAAGCTAATGGTATATATAGAATATGTTTTTAGTGGATAATATATTGTCAAGCACAATGGCGTTTTGTGCTAATGTTGAGCTTTATTGGTAAAATCTATTTATTATAAGCATTTTATATTAGTTGACCAAATGTTGACCAACATTAAAGTTGCTTACAGTGTTGCTAGGACACGATTTGAGTTAGCTTGGAAGTTAAGTTAAGGTTAATATTTTAGGGGGAATTAAGGTTAGTGGGGTTTAAGGGTTGGGAGACTTATGGTTATTTAAGGCTAGGAGTTACCAGTCTTCAAGATACCAGAGAACTGAAATACTCATAATGATATTCTTCAAGCACAGCTGAGAGTGACCTAAAAACCCTCACCCTAATTACCTACTGCATTGCGTACCCTACATCTAATGACACCTATGCTCTATTTAAGAAAAATAAGCATAAAAAAAATCTTTGTTATACTGACCTTGGAGAGCATATATTTTTAGAGAATCCAGTTGTACATTCAAATACTAGAAGAAAGACTTTGTGGCGAAAAGACATCTTATGAGCAAGCCGAGTTACTTGAGTCGATGGATCTTATAATGATGCTAATCCACAGGCTGAATTATTTTCAATAAAAAGATATTGACCACGTTCCAAAGTGTTTTATTAAAGAAAGGAAAATGATAGGATGGAAATGATATGTGGAATACCATATAAATTAAATTTGTGCATAATATAAAAAGTGAAAGAATATTCAATTAAATATTTCAACAGACCATCACAATTGATGACAAGTGATATGCCTATTAATCAAAAATATAGCCCTTGTTGAGACTTAAATACTTTGTGTAAAATTCTTGTATTAAAATAAAGATCAAATTGCACTTTCTGGACGTATCTTCTTTTCGCCTGCAATTTCTTCTGTGGTTATCAAATCCAGCAAAACTATTGAATATGGTAAAGATTTAGGGAAAGAAAATGAAGTAATATAATTATGTCTACTATATGGTTGTTAAACACAATTCATAAAAAATTTAGTTGGAACTCGGGAGGGAGATGAATAAAATATTTTTAAAATTAAGAGATACTATCAAAAATATTATGGCTTTCCATGGATTAGATGGTAAATTGGTCCCATTTAAAAGTAAAGTTTTGCCTGACAAAAGTTATTTCAACGCTTTGCTGAGTAATGGAATATTATTTCAAGCACATACTGAGAGTTTATGAATGTTTAATTATTTATAAAATATATAAAGGCATATCCCAGTTTTTATATCTGTTACCCTGTAAGGTATCCCTAAAACCTTATACTGTCAATGTTTTAATGGCATGCCACTTAAGACCATATTAGATCCTGAACTGTGTGTTTATGTTTAATGTTCTGTTTATAGATTTAGTTGAAAGAATATCAATCTTGTTTTTTGTGTAGATTTTGTGCACACAATGAATACAATTTTGTGGCATTGACATGTAAGTTGTCTGGGACCCAGTTCTGACCGTGTGCGGAACAACCTGTTGCAGGATATCTTGCACATCTATAAGGGAATTCAATAATGCACATGTGCATGCGATATTTTATGTGGCCTTTCTGTGGGTCATGGGAACATTTAGGAATATGATGCACGGGAAGGAGGCATACAGAGATAGCTGAAAGCACAAACAGGCAGCTCGTAGTTTAGAGTCAAGATTTTACTGCCAGTAGCAATTTTACTCCTTGACAAAGTATAATAGAAACTGAAAAGCATTGTGTCTTAAAATAACATAGCACAACCCCGAGCACCATTACAAGAGATTATATAGAACCATCTATATATATATATATATATATATATATATATATATATATATATATATATATACAGAACTCTAAAGGGAGCAGACCATTTACAAGCAGTTTTACAAAAAATGAGAACTGGACAGCAGCAAAGCCCACCATTCAGCTAGAAATATTATATGAGGACATTCACTATGACTATGCATCAAAAATATCTGTATGGTTGAGTTGAATTGATGAAAGTTGTATGATATCTGAAAATATCATTCGAAGCAAACTACACCATTTCTTGTTTAATGTTTTCAACTTTACCCATTTGAAAGGGTTCTGTTACTACTATAGGTCTGAATCCTATTTGTATCACAAAAGGATGTTTCATCGACTGCAGTTAGTATTGTCCATAAAACTTAAATTCTATCACATAGTTATTCCATTAAATAAAAGTCTGTTATGGAATTTGTAGCGGAGCTCTTATGCCCTGACTGGGTATCTCCGCTGGAATATCCCTCAAGCTGGAAAAAAGCGCTGTTTAGTGTTATAGCTTTTATTCACCCCACACATCAGACGATGTTGGGACAGTAAAAATGTTTATTGGGACAAGGTGGTCTTTTATACACAGACCCCCAGCAGGACGTCTCCATTGTTCACATAGGTAATCACTCCCTGGCGTCTGTGTGTCTGGGAGATCTCATGCTAACTCAATTATCTCCTGGATACATAATGCCTTACATAAAAAATTAAAAATAATAAAGCAACCATAAACTCCCACATTCAATATGCCATAAAGGTCTGATCTGAGCGCCTATTCTGGCAAAATCCCTGCACTCAGCACTCAGATCCCTAATAAAGTGGGGAAACGCCACCAGGTTAAAGTTCTGACTGGCCGTTCGCTGAATTCTGTCCGAAATGAGTTCCGTAAGTTTACTGCTTACGGGTGTTCTGATGCCGTGGAAAAAGGGAGCACCCCCTGGCTTTCATGGACCAATTGTTCCTTAAGGTCTGTTGTACTTTCCCTCCAGTTAGCGCTCTCCTGGGTGACACAGGAGCGGGGTAAAACGAGGATGGGACTAGACCGGGAGGTGAGCCTCAGGGCAGCCAAATGGGAGTTCCAGGTGATTTGTAGCTTTGTCCCGCTGAAGTCTTAATGGCTTCCCTGAACTCTCTGGAACTGTTGGAGGGTAGGATGGGGAAGAGCACTCTCAGTGTAAGTCCAGAAAGGAAGGTAGGGAAAGCCAGGGAATATTGAGTGAAATATTATTTATGGAAACAGTGGTACAAGGCAGGTACTGCCACATTAATTATTTATCTGCTGCTCTAGACACTAAAAGGTTACTCCAACCACCATGACTACTTCTGCATTTTTAAGTGGTTATGCTGGTAGGGATCTGGCTGTGCAGTGTTTCTGCTTAAAACACTACACATCCAAAGATATCTGCACTTTTGTGCCGAGGATTTGTTGCACCCCAAGCACATTAGATATAGGCAGCATGGGACACTATTTTGAGCTGCCTAATGTCAATTCTGTGCATGTTTTAAATCTGTTGTCAGTGCACACTGCACACTGGCAACATAGGTAACCTGATTCGTCACAGTGCAGACAGAGCTGTGAGAGTCACTGCAAGTGCAGCACTCACTTCCCCCGTCCCTTAACATACATCAGTGACTGATGGGTCACTGAATCTCATAGAACATTCTCTCTCTCTCTCCCCCTGTGCCCCTTCTCCTTACGTTAAAAGTGCCAGCTCTCTATTTCCCTGTGCCCCCATGCCCTTACTTTATCAAATTGTCAATTCTTTCCCCCCTATGCCCGCCTTTCCTTACTTTATAATACAAGCGCAGAATCTTTCTTCCCCTGTGTCCCCCCCCTTCCTTACTTTATAACAGTACGGGCTCTCTCTCCTCCTGTGTCCCCCTTCCCTTTACAATTCAAAGTGCTGTCTCTCTCTTCTCCTGTGCCCCAATCCCCTTCACATACTTAATTGTCTGCTCTCTCTCCCCATTCAGTGACAGCTTTCTGTCTGTCCAGCCTTCCTTTTCTTACAGTTTTAGGCTGACAATCAGTCAGCTTTACATGCAGCCTCCTCCACTTTATATACAAACTGACACTGAGTCCTCCCTCCATCCCACCCTCCTTTTTCCTCACATTACACTCCTGATCCCTCTCTTCATCCAGCTGTCCCTCCTCCCCTTCACCCACATTACATTCCTGAGCCCTCTCTCTATCCAGCCCTCCCTCCGCATCTGTGATTGGATCAGGAACCCTGAATGATGACGCACATTGACTACAGAGGTATGGAATGGATCTTGGAATACTTGGCTTGGCGCTGGATGTAAGGTAAGTTTTATGCTAGTTTTACAGGTTTTTATAAATTAAAAGTGGGGGACCAAGTGACAAATGCCCAATAGGGAATTATAATGCTAAAACTATAACAATAAAAATAGGTTGGAGTAATCCGTTTATTGAATTATGAGATCTGTTATGCGACTATTGGGAGTTTCACTACATTTATGACATAACAAATAATTGTTTGTTGAGGTGACAAATCTGGATGTTGCAGATGTCTTATTTTTATTAAAAACTCAAAGTGATCAGGAGAAAACAGTGGGTACACTTACTCATGACTTTGCAAGTTTTGGAAGGCTTTGAAAAAGGGAATTAATTTACCCTTATAGAGGATAATCTAAATTAGTCCAAACTGGAATCATGATGATATGATATCATAAATACAGGATGATTTAGCAAAAGAAAACACACATAGTCATTGTAACACATACTTATTTTGTCCATTCTTGAATGGAACAGCAGTATGAAATTAGTCTTAAAGAGATTCAGATTTTTTGACAAATTTGGTAGAACCTGCATTATCCAATATGTTGTTGCAACATGCGCAATGACTAAACAGAGAATAGCACAGACTCACTGTGATAGACACACCCATGTACTGTAGGTCAACATTGAATGTCAAGCAAAGAGGGACTAAAGGCAGTGCTTAGAAAAACATCCGCTACAACGAATAGCAACTATTCGGCAGTTTATAATTTAAAATTAGTGATGTCGCGAACACAAAATTTTTGGTTCGCGAACGGCAGACGCGAACTTCCGCAAACGTTCGCGAACCGGCGAACTGGGCGAACTGGGCGAACTGGGCGAACCGCCATTGACTTCAATGGGCAGGCGAATTTTAAAACCCACAGGGACTCTTTCTGGCCACAATAGTGATGGAAAAGTTGTTTCAAGGGGACTAACACCTGGACTGTGGCATGCCGGAGGGGCATCCATGGCAAAACTCCCATGGAAAATTACACAGTTGATGCAGAGTCTGGTTTTAACCCTAAAGGGCATAAATCACCCAACATTCCTATATCACAATGAATATGGATTGACACCTGACATATGACATATTGACACCTTGACATATGGATTGACACCTGTCCTCAGAGACCCTGATACACACTGACACAGAGCAGAATAGGGACTGTTCCCCCTACATAGGGTCACTTGGCAGATATGGATTGACACCTATCCTAATGATCCCTGATACACACTGACACAGAGCAGAATAGGGACTGTTCCCCCTACATAGGGTCACTTGGCAGATATGGATTGACACCTGTCCTCAGGGACCCTGATACACACTGACACAGAGCAGAATAGGGACTGTTCCTCCTACATAGGGTCACAATTTTTAGCCCAAGGCAGCTCATCTCATCAGGCCTTTTTTAGTCGAATGTATCACCCACTGCCAGTCCCTTCGGGATCCATCCCTCATTCATCTTAATAAAGGTGAGGTAATCTAGACTTTTTTGACCTAGGCGACTTCTCTTCTCAGTGACAATACCTCCTGCTGCACTGAAGGTCCTTTCTGACAGGACACTTGAAGCGGGGCAGGCCAGAAGTTCTATCGCAAATTGGGATAGCTCAGGCCACAGGTCAAGCCTGCACACCCAGTAGTCAAGGGGTTCATCGCTCCTCAGATTGTCGATATCTGCAGTTAAGGCGAGGTAGTCTGCTACCTGTCGGTCGAGTCGTTCTCTGATTCTCTTTTGATATTTTTATACGTACTTTCACTATGTATGGTCCTTTTTTTCTCATATCTCTGAAGACATTATAACATCTGGATCTACTATCAAGTCCCATACTGCATATACCCCAAGGGGGTGAGAGGCCTGATTTACACGTTTGTTTGTGAGTGCATTACTTACTCCACACTTTATTATCATTATCTTACTGTGTTACGCTATGATATACACTTTTTATCATTCCAGATTTTATTGTACACTTATATAGAATATTCCAATTTTGGATATATTCCTCAGGTTGTATTCCAATATATTTGTGTGAAGGTGGTTTCCACTTTATTGCTTTCTGGATACCGAAGGGCTGTGGCGATGCGTAGGACTTAAAAAGCTCTGCATGTCCTCCATCAACAACACGTCTTTAAAGCGTCCTGTCCTTGCCGGCGTGGTCGTGGGAGGAGGAGGATGACTTTCACCTCTTCCCCTGTTAGATTCCCGTTGTGCTGTGTCATCACCCTTATACGCTGTGTAAAGCATACTTTTTAATTTATTTTGCAAATGCTGCATCCTTTCCGACTTGTTGTAATTTGGTAACATTTCAGCCACTTTCTGCTTATACCGGGGGTCTAGTAGTGTGGACACCCAGCACAGGTCGTTCTCCTTCAGCCTTTTTATACGAGGGTCCCTCAACAGGCACGACAGCATGAAAGACCCCATTTGCACAAAGTTGGATGCCGAGCTACTCATTTCCCGTTCCTCCTCCTCAGTGATCTCAATGAATGTATGTTCTTCCCCCCAGCCACGTACAACACCACGGGTACCAGATAGGTGACAATGAGCACCCTGGGATGCCTGTTGTGGTTGTTCTTCCTCCTCCTCCTCAAAGCCACATTCCTCCTCTGACTCCTCTTCCTCACAATCCTCTTCCAGCATTGCCGCAGGTCCAGCAAGCGATGCTGATAAGGCTGTTTCTGGTGGTGATGGTGACCACAACTCTTCCTCTTCCTCTTCACGCTCATCTACGGCCTGATCCAGCACTCTTCGCAGGGCATGCTCCAGGAAGAAAACAAATGGTATGATGTCGCTGATGGTGCCTTCGGTGTGACTGACTAGGTTTGTCACCTCCTCAAAAGGACGCTTGAGCCTACAGGCATTGCGCATGAGCGTCCAGTAACGTGGCAAAAAAATTCCCAACTCCCCAGAGGCTGTCCTAGCACCCCGGTCACACAAATATTCATTAACGGCTTTTTCTTGTTGGAGCAGGCGGTCGAACATTAGGAGTGTTGAATTCCAACATGTCGGGCTGTCGCAAATCAAGCGCCTCACTGGCATGTTGTTTCGCCGCTGGATATCTGCAAAGTGCGCCATGGCCATGTAGGAACGCCTGAAATGGCCCCACACCTTCCTGGCCTGCTTCAGGACGTCCTGTAAGCCTGTGTACTTATGCACAAAGCGTTGTACGATCAGATTACACACATGTGCCATACACGGCACATGTGTCAACTTGCCCAACTTCAATGCCGCCAACAAATTTGTTCCGTTGTCACAAACCACTTTGCCGATATCCAGTTGCTGCGGAGTCAGCCACTTTTCCACCTGTGCGTTCAGGGCGGACAGGAGTGCTTGTCTGGTGTGACTCTCTGCTTTCAAGCAAGTCAAACCCAAGACGGCGTGACACTGCCGTATCCGGGATGTGGAATAGTACCTGGGGAGCTGGGGCGGTGCCGTTGATGTGGAGCAAGACGCAGCAGCAGAAGAGGACTCAGCCGAGGAGGTTATGGAAGAGGATGGAGTAGGAGGAGTAGAAGAGGTGGCAGCAGGCCTGCCTGCAAGTCGTGGCAGTGTCACCAACTCCTCCGCAGAGCCGCGCATTCCATGCTTGGCAGCCGTCAGCAGGTTTACCCAATGCGCAGTGTAGGTGATATACCTGCCCTGACCATGCTTTGCAGACCAGGTATCAGTGGTCAGATGGACCCTTGCCCCAACACTGTGTGCCAGACATGCCATTACTTCCTTTTGCACAATCGAGTACAGGTTGGGGATTGCCTTTTGTGCAAAGAAATTTCGTCCAGGTACCTTCCATTGCGGTATCACAATAGCCACAAATTTTTTGAATGCCTCAGACTCCACCAGCTTGTATGGTAAAAGCTGGCGGGCTAATAGTTCAGACAAGCCAGCTGTCAGACGCTGGGCAAGGGGGTGACTTTCTGACATTGGCTTCTTACGCTCAAACATGTCCTTGACAGACACCTGACTGTGGGCAGATGAGCGGGAACTGCTCAAGGCGAGAGACGAAGTGGCGGATGGTTGAGAGGGGGCAAGGAGGACAGCAGTGGTTGACATGGCTGAAGATGCTGGACCAGGAGGAGGATGGCGGCTTTGAGTTTGTGTGCTGCTTGTACTCATGTGTTGATCCCATAGGCGTTTGTGATGTGCGATCATGTGCCTACGCAAAGCAGTTGTACCTAGGTGGGTGTTGGACTTCCCACGACTCAGTTTCTTTTTGCACAGGTTGCAAATGGCATCGCTGTTGTCAGAGGCAGACACACAAAAAAAATACCACACTGCTGAGCTCTGCAATGACGGCATTCTGGTGGTGGACACAGCATGCGTTGATTGGCGTGCTGTCGGGCTGAACCCGGGTGCCGATGCATGCTGTCTGACTGTGCCACTAGCTCCTTGCGACGACCTCCCCCTCGTCTCTCGTCTCTTCCTCCTCCTCTCTGTCTCCCCATCTGAACTTTCGCCCTGTTCTTCTTCTTGCCGAGCGAGCACCCACGTGACATCTATGGGCGCATCGTCATCATCAACCGCTTCACTTGTATCTGACAACTCAGCAAAGGAAGCAGCAGCGGGTACAATATCATCATCATCACACCGTACGTCCATGTGTGTAATGCTGCCTGCCTGAGACATATCCCTGTTATCAACATCCTCTGGCAATAATGGTTGCGCATCACTCATTTCTTCAAACGGATGTGTAAATAACTCCTCTGACATACCAAGTGAAGTGGCTGTGGTGCTAGTGTTGGTGGTGGCGGCAGGCAGGTGAGTGGTATCTTGAGAGGTGCCCGAAGCTAAGCTGGAGAAGGATGGTGCGTCAAGGTTCCGAGCGGAAGCTGTAGAAGATTGGGTGTCCTGTGTTAGCCAGTCAACTATGTCCTCAGAACTTCAGGGTACGTGGCCTCTGAAAACTGGGCATTATTCTAGGGCAAAAGGGAATCACAGCACCATGACCACGATGGCCCCTGCGGGGCGTCCTGCCTCTGCCTGTCATTTTTTTTTGATTAGTATTACTATGCGTGCAAGCTACTGTGAGACCAGATATGAGTGGCAATGTGCACTGGCAGAGGTTGGCAGAGTACACACTGTAGGCCTGACACCCGCTTGAAGACAACTAACTGCTATTCAATCTATAACAGTGGAAAAAGTTTTTGGGTTTTAAATGCACGCTATTGTGACACCAGATATGAGTGGCAATGTGCACTTGCAGAGGTTGGCAGAGTACACGCTGAAGGCCTGACACCCGCTTGAAGGACACTGACTGCTATTAGCTTACAGTGAAAAACTTTTTTTTCTTTTTAAAGGCACGCTATAGAGACACCAGATATGAGTGGCAAAGTACACTTGCAGAGGTTGGCAGAGTACACGCTGAACGCCTGACACCCGCTTTAAGGACACTGACTGCTATTAGCTTACAGTGAAAAACTTTTTTTTATTTTTAAAGGCACGCTATAGTGACACCAGATATGAGTGGCAAAGTGCACTTGCAGAGGTTGGCAGAGTACACGCTGAAGGCCTGACACCCGCTTTAAGGACACTGACTGCTATTAGCTTACAGTGAAAAACTTTTTTTCTTTTTAAAGGCACGCTATTGTGACACCAGATATGCGTGGCAAAGTACACTGGCAGAGGTTGGCAGAGTACACGCTGAAGGCCTGACACCCAGACGCTTGCAGACACTTAACTGCTATTAGCTTACAGTGAAAAACTTTTTTTCTCTTTAAAGGCTCGCTATTGTGACACCAGATATGAGTGGCAAAGTACACTGGCAGATGTTGGCAGAGTACACGCTGAAGTCCTGACACCCAGACGCTTGCAGACAACTAACTGCTATTCAATCTATTACAGTGAACAAATTTTTTTTGTTTTTAAATGCAAGCTTAAGCTATTGTGACACCAGAAATGAGTGGTGGCACTGGGCAAGTGGGCACAGTATCCACTGTGAGCCTGACACAGAAGCTGGCAGGCAGGCAACTGCAATTACATTACACAGAAAAAAAATGCAGACTGATGTTCTAGCCCTAAAAAGGGCTTTTTGGGGTGCTGTCCTTACAGCAGAGATCAGATGAGTCCTTTAGGACTGTAGTGGGCACTGAATACCCTAGCTATCAATTTCCCTATCAAATGAGCAGCAGCTACACTTTCCCTCCTCTATCTAAGAATGCAGCTTCAGAATGAATCTAAAATGGATCCTGTGGGAGGGTCTGGAAGGGAGGGTCTGCTGCTAATTTGCTGGAATGTGTCTGCTGACCGAGAGGCACAGGGTCAAAGTTTACTCAATGATGACGAATAGGGGACGGATCGAACCGCGCATGTGTTCGCCCACCGTGGCGAACGCGAACACGCTATGTTCGCCAGGAACTATTCGCCAGCGAACATTTCGGTACATCACTATTTAAAATAGCAAAAGTCTCTTTGTATTGTTTGTAAAAAGATACATGTAGATCTACTTACACATATTCCATAGAATTAGGCCAGATGAACATTTGAGATGATTTCCATATTTTATGTTAAAATTGTATTACATGTGATTAGTCAGTACCGCAACTCTGAAAATTGTTACTTTGCAACATACAAAACCAGTGATTAAACCTGTATTAGATCCTCAATTTCTTTGCTAATAGCACCTCTATGGATGTCTACATATATAGGTCTTCAGGACAATAACCACCCCTCCACGCATAGGTGTTCCATGCAGGTTTTCCATTAGAACCTTTTTGGAGCATTCTGAGCAATAGTTTGTGTAGATATCTCTCCTGAAAGCAGTTGTAAGGCCAGGCAGCATGGTGATTTGCTATAAATGAAGACCACCCCAGAGATAAGTAACTGTTTTGTGTTTGTTCCTTTTCAAGTAATGAAAGCAATATTTTCAAGTAATATATTTTCAAGTAATGAAAGTAACTGATCTCTCCCCGTCCCTCTTGACTAGTGTCTCTGACTGCCTCTCTGCTGTTTCTAACTGGATGGCTGCCCACTTCCTTAAACTAAACTTGACCAAAACTGAAATTCTGGTCTTTCCTCCCTCAAGTGTTGTTACTCCTGTGTCTGTCTGATTCCAAGTCAACGGTGCTACCATCAGCTCCACCACGCAGGTTCGCTGCCTAGGTGTTCTCTTTGACTCTGACCTCTCCTTCAAGCCTCATGTTCAATCTATCGCCAAATCCTGTCATTTCCATCTCAAAAACATTGCGCGCATCCGCCCCTACTTAACGCCAGATGCTACTAAGGTGTTGGTCCATTCCACTGTCCTTTCTCGCCTTGACTACTGTAATCCGCTTCTCAGTGGTCTTAAGTGCTCCCAACTTGCGTCGTTACAGTCCATAATGAATGCGGCAGGGAGGCTCATCTTCCTGTCCGGTCGCACCTCCCATGCCTCACCATTCTGTCAGTCCCTACATTGGCTTCCTATAAAATATAGAGCTCAATTTAAAATTCTGGTTCTTGCTTTTAAATCTCTACATCATGCTGCTCCCACCTATCTATCCTCCGTTATACACAAGTATGTCCCGTCTAGGCCCTTACGATCTGCTGATGACTTACGTCTATCTTCTGTCCGTACTCCCACCTCTGATGCTCGCCTTCAAGATTTCTCGAGGGCTGCACCTTTCCTGTGGAACTCGCTTCCCTCCTACGTTAGATGCTCACCCAGTCTCCACTCCTTCAAAAAATCATTAAAAAACCCACTTCTTCATAAAAGCGTATCAATTAAACTGTTAATAGCTCCCGATGGATTACTCTCTTGCAACTGTCATTAGTCTAATACTATCCTTACCTTTTTGTCTCATTTTACCCCACTCCCTCTAGCATGAAAGCTCATTGAGCAGGGCCCTCAACCCCTCTGTGTGTCCAACTTGTCTGGTTATAACTACATGTCTGTTCGTCCACCCACTGTGAAGCGCTGCGGAATTTGATGGCGCTATATATATACCATAATAATAATATTAATAATAATATTAAAGAAATTGTACTAAAAAGGCACACACAACCTGTAGATTTGTTTGAGGTCTTAGTGGACCAAACAGAATTGTAGCACATTTAAAAAAATAATGTATGGTTCCTTTAAAAACTAGTTATCAGCATTGGAAGCTAACATTTCTTTGTAACTGAACATAGAAAAAAAAATAGCCTTTAGCTTTAGTTCAGAAAATCTTGACAAATACAAAAGAAAATAGCAAATGTATGGCTTTATGAAATGCTATTGCAGATCAATCTTTTCATCACAGTTGGTGCCAGCACTATCAGACAGCGAAGCCACGCATCACCCAGCTCTTAATCTCAACATATTTTTGCGCAAAGCATTTCTATGCTGACTTTTTATAAAGTTTAAAAGAAAAAGAAAGACGGATTCCTACTTCTTTAATGCATAGTTTCAGCTGCCCATCTTGTATTTCTTTTACAAACTTCTTATACTTTTCCTTATTCATCCACTCACCATGCGTCCTGCTGTGTTGCACTTTGTGAGTTTTCTTTTGTGCAAAAAATACAGTATGCTGAACTACAAACTGCGTTAGCATTCTGTGTCTGTTCAGCGTGAAACCAATGATATTTCCATGGCCATCTATGCGTTATTGTCTCAATGTATCACACGCTGGATCAAGAAGATTAAAGGATTTGCAGGAAAATGTGAGTTTATAATGAACTACTGAATTCCATCAGAAGTTAAAACAAACTGATAAGACATTCTCAAGGTGCTTTTTTAAAGAAAAAAAAGTAGAACATTCTAGGATCAGAACTAATGAAGATAAAAGTGTTAAGAGGTGTGTGATTAAATGCTTGCTCTGAAATATCAGCATGAAAATGGTTGTGTGAAAATGGAAAAAGTAAGTTTTTTTGCGGATCTACATTTTCTTCTAATAAATGAGTACCCAGCTTGTTCATTCAGAATAATGAATAAGACAGTGTACGAGAATTCCACAGCAACTACACACACTGCCAAGCAGTATTGATCGCAGCGTTATTTCACAGCAACTACACACATTGTAGTTGAATCATAAAAGTCACCAACTTCACATTGCCGAATGTAGTCCAATAAAACCGAACTCTACAGCAACTGTATACTGCCTCTTGCAATCCAAAGAACAAAACACCACAGCAACAATCTCACACTATTGAATGAATTCCAGCAGAACTTTGCAACAACATATACAACATCAAACATAATACATAAAGTAAAGCACTCTACATTTTTCATACATTTAGAAATATTCGATAATATATAACATTTTGAGATGATAATGAGTCACATCATTTTCTTGCTGTCATATAATTTTTGGGGTGGTTGGCATTATCAGGGTTCTGAGCAATGCTTATTACAATGCTTAGGACTTATTACAAAGTGGCACTAAAAGGACAACAATGTGGTATCATGTGTAATCACATATTGTTTTGTGTCTTATTTCCCTTTTGGAACATCGTCTTGAAAATTGTATTAATATTTTGAAGATGCGTGCAATATACCTGTCTTTATATGTAAAACAATGAGATACTTTATACTACTATACAGTAGAAAACATTTAAAACAAGCACCCACACCCAAACTGTCAGGAAAATCCCAGATCTATAGTCTCTCGGGATAAGGAACAGGGCATATCAGGCAAGTTAGCTGAGACAAAGATCAGAAATAATATTATGGAAAACGATGATCTGCAAGATAATAGCAATAGAACAATGGAGAAATATCTATTTTTAATTGTTCTGGAGCACATATGTTAACATGTCTAGTCTTTTAAATAAAAGATTTTTCGAATTCGATTTTATTGTCCTTTTAATTCTTGTGCACATCAACTCTGTCAATCATCACGTATTTTAGTGAAATGGCAATGGAAATGTTACCATGGTCCAAACGCTTAAAACATTTCCTCCAGAGATGTTGGCAACCCTACTATAGATAGCAGTTATACTTTCTGTCCCAATTATTTTATGGTGAATATTTTTAACCCCAAATAAAATCTATAATGGTAATGATGGACTACAGCATAGCAAAATTAAGAACATCAAGCCACCCTTCCATCAGTAGTTGATGGAAACAATGACTGATGCCGAAAAAAAATTCCATCAATTTCTTACTAAGATAAACAGCATATGTATTTTTTACCTTGAAAGTTTGTTTGTTAATCTGTGTATAAAATCATGGATAGAGTAGTTTACCATACAAAGAAGAGGATGAAAAAATAAAACATCACGCAGGATGGAAACGTGGCCTTTCCACAGACTATAATATGGCACAAGAAAGGTGTAAAGGTTCCATCCAACCACCCATCCATCAATCTATCATTTTTGAGAATATAAATTTTTTGTTATGTGTTACTAACAATAGGTTTATTTATAATGTAAATCGATACATGAAACAACATGAAAATCGTGATTATCCACAGAAACTGTACCATTAAAAAGGTTTAGGCGAAGATTGCTACAAACTGCAGAATGATGAATGAACTTGTTGGATTTTACATTAGGTTCTTGAAGTTCCATAGCTTTAGGCTTCATCTTCCTGCTTCCACTATGGTTTGTTCATACTAGCAGCGATATGACACACAGTGACAGATAACTGTGTCTAATCACTTGCTTTGTCAGTTCCACTGCCTGGTAACTGCCAGAGGCTGTTCTTCACTTTTTTACTTGTAAAAGGATACTTCTCCATTTAATGATAATAAATTATATTGTAAGACAGTTCTTATTCTTCCATCCTACACACCTGTGGGCTTTGGGCCAACCATCTGGTGGTCTTAGTGCAAAGCGTGGGGGGGTTGAATTTAGCATTTTCTCCAGTCAGTACATTGCATCAAACCGATAAATATCTGCTTAATTCAGACTGAAATAGTTAATTGTGCAAATGTCTAATTTAGGGGAAATTCATCTGGTCATTTTTTGTTTTTTGGGATAAATATTGCACTTTATTTTAGTAATAGGCTGCTTTTACCAATGTCGTGATAGTGAAATCAAAATAATTATTCTTAGCATATCTGGAAACATGCTTTCAGCTAATCCCATGCTGGATCAAATCCTTCTTCTTCTATGTGGGTGTGTGTGTGGGGGGGGGGGGCGGGGGGAGGTATTTAGATATACTTTTTTGCAAATTCCTGAACCAATCAAAATGTATTTTTCCATTCCACATCAGTTCTGCAGATGTTTGAACTTAGACTAGAACTTTTGCCCTGCATAGTACCTGCCTATCCTTGTAAAACAAAGGACAGAGTACAGAGGAATATATGGACATATGATAGACAGGTGACAAGCTAAATCTTTAGAAAAATTTATCATAAGTGTTCCATCTGAAATTTCACAATGATTATCATTGAACTACATAAAGGGAAACTCCAGTGCCAGGAAAACAATACGTTTTCCTGGCACTGGAGGGTCCCTCTCCCTCCCACCCCCCAATACCCAGTTACTGAAGGGGTGAAAACCCCTTCAGTCAATTACCTGAGGCAGCGGCGATGTCCCTCGTCGCTGCCTCCTCCTCCGCGCCACTCCTCCTTCTGATTCCGTCAGCCGGTGGGGGCGAGACTGATCCCGCTCACCGGGATGACTCTTCTTATAAATACTTTTATACATTTTTTTTTTTTTTAAATTGCGTGTTTCATATATTAAACTATAGTTACAGTGAGGCTAAAATAAAAAGACAACTATTTGCTATATTTAAAGGTTTATTCCAACCCATTTTTGGGGTAGGGGATATTTTTCAATGTTTCATGCCCAATCGGGCACTATTAATGAGGAACCTCCCTTCATTAAACTGTAAAGTTGCAAAACAAATAAGCTTTTTACTCACTTAAAATCCAGTGCTGGGCAAAGCTCCCGATGCTGCCTTCCATGCCCCTTCCTGAAGTCAGCCAGATCCTCGCATGGTCCAATCACAGGTTTCTCAAAGAAGTCTGTGACTGCACCAATTCACCAACTCAAAGTGCATCTGTGCAATCTGAGCCAGCAAAGAGAGGATGCTTGGGATTTTGTTAAAAAAAAAAAAAAAAAAACTTGCAAGATTTATTTTATTGAGAGGCAAGAGGGCTCAACTCAGGGAGGGAAGGGAGAAATATGCCTGCAAGGGGAAGCTCACCACATCTCTTGGCAGCATGCATTGCAAGCTGACAATGGAAATAGCGGCAGAAATAATGTAGAGAGGGCCCTGGTGCAAGGAAGTCTTTTGGGCCCCCCTCTAGTGCAAGAGTGACCAAAAGGTAGATCCCTATCTGTCATGCAAGTCCAACAGTGCTATGCCAGCTGGGTATTTACCATTTGCCCATCTTTGCAGGGTTGTATTTGTGAGCAGTGTTTGTGCATTTTTAATGGAAGCATATTTTTGTACAGAGTATAGCATGTAGGGGTGCAGCATGGCACGTAGGGGTGTATTTATAATGTTGCCGTTGAAATGCATTGGTGTACTTGTGTGTAGTGTTTGCCTTTGGATTCAGGGGTGTGTTTGTATGTAGTGTTGGCTTTAAAATGCAGGGGTGTTTGTGTATAATTTTATGTTTTAATACAGATCTGTATTTGTATGTAATATTTGCAATTGATTGCATTGGTGTGTTTGCATGTAGTGTTGGTTTTTAAATGTGTATGTACATTTGGGTGTTCGAGTGAAGGGGTGTATTTATATAATTTAGGAGTTTGAATGCAGGGGTGTGTTTGTATGTAACATTTGTGCTAGATTTCAGGAGTGTGTTTGCATGTTCTGTCGGTGTTTGATTGCTTGGATATATGAATAGATAAACATACATTGCCACATACATACATACATACTTACACAGGTATACATATACATTAACACACTGACACATATACACACACACATATATATATATATATATATATATATATATATATATACACCAACACATACACACACTGACATATGCCAACACCTTGACACATACTTACACTGACACATGTACACACCTTGACACACAGATAGACACACTGACATATACACCCTGACACACAGATAGACACACTGACATAAACACCTTGACACACAGATAGACACACTGACATATACACCCTGACACACAGATAGACACCCTGAAACACAACACAGAAACACTCACACACATACACAGACATATACACATGCACTCAGATACACACACTGACACATACACACGCTGTACTGTGTGTAGGAGGATGGCTTGCCTTGGCTCCTGCTGCTGGCTGAGGCTGATGGAAGCAAGTGTGGGATCTACATCAGCTCACTCCAGCTTCTCTTCCCGTGCTGCCTGTGCTGCCTCCTCCCTCCCATGTGCTTCTCTCTGTATGAAGCTGGGTAGTGACCGGTTGGAAATCCCCAGAACACAAGTGCAAATATGTTTATATGTACAATGTTTCAAGCAGAAATACTGAAGGTACAGACTCCTACCACCATGACCACTTCAATTCATTGGTGGTTTTGGTAACCCTTTAGGATGCGGTGAGAGGATGGACAGCTTGCAAAATCTAGATCTTTAGAGAGAAAAAAAGTCAATCTCTAGCAGAGCAGAAATGGTTAATATTTTTGTATCAAATCTGCAAGTTTGTTTTTAACAGCTCTCTGCTTAGTGAATAAACTCCTAATTAGCTTTTGGTACTGAACCATGTTTAATCACTTAGTGTGGACAGCTGTTAAATAACACAGTTTCAACTTGAGATCCAAACAGCTGAGTATCAGGTCACCAGGGATTATCTAAATGAACTCAAATGTCTGGATATTACTGAGGATAGTTATACTAATTAATACATTTCCATTTCTATGCAACCCTTGGTGAAACTGTAGGTCACATTCATTTATTCAAGAAACAGCAATAACTGAATGAGTTGCCAATGGTGTTCACTCACACAATTACAGCATTTGGAGCTTCTAGTATAGAAACACATTTGTGGCAACTGGCCTAAAAGAATACAAAATAGAAACAAAATATTTAAATATGTGTTATTTGTATTTAAGGCGATATTTTAGAAATCCTAGTTAAAGAGAGACTCCAAGACACAGAAAACTGGGCAGACTAGATGGGCCGAATGGTTCTTATCTGCCGTCACATTCTATGTTTCTATATGTTTCTATGAGATGCCTCTAAAAAGGTCCAAACACAATTTATGTTTATACTCCTGTATAGCAGTTTTAAACTATTCAATACATTAACACAATGTTTTCAAGGCTTTTAAGTCAATGTGCTTTTCATTTAAATTGACAGAGCAAGTACTGATGTCATCAGTGTAATGATTCAACCATGTTTCCAGGTAGGTCTATGTAGGAGTGCATGTACTTAGGTTAATGAATGCTTATTCACAAAGGCATAATATATCTAATGTTTTTCATTATTTGCCTGCCCTACGCATGGACACAGCATGGAAGCCTGTCAAATCTGCATGTGTGCTATTATGGGCAATCATACAGAGCGTTTTGTTCCTAAATGCTAGAAAGGAATTACAGTATTTTTATTGCAAAGAGTGACACTTCAGCCTCAGTGGTCAAATATATTCTTGAAATGTAATCAAATCCAATTATTGAATTATTATCCCTTATTTTATTACCATATAATATGTGAAATAAAACAACATCAATTCACTAGTGGTGTATTCCACAATGCACTTTATTTACAACTGGCTTAGCTTTCTACTATTTTCTGCTTAAATGTATCATGTTTATACTGTATGCACTTTATTATAAATGGCATGTCATTTACTGTAAGCCAGCAGAGAAAATGTTTTGATACCATAGTACAATTAAAACGTAATTTTGTACAAATAATCAGACCATTTAATGAAATCATTTTTTTATAAAAAAGAATATGCAGACAATAAGCTAAATTGCACAGTACATGGGAGGGAACATGTTGTTTTTGAACTTGAAACCTCAATTCCTCTCCATGTTTATTTCTCAGCAAAATTCCATATATTTTCATAAGTTAATCATATATGGAAGTCAGTCTGTCAATTAAATCACATCCTGTTAGCAAGCCCAATTTGTATAAACTGCTCCTATAACTTTGTGCATAGGTGTAAACCCTTGCCTTCATGTGTGCTACATGAAGAACTTAAAAAGTAATGGGGAAAAAGGACAACCCTGCTGTGTTTCTTTTTAGAAATTAACTAATGTGACAGTTAACGCTTTACTAATACAAATCTTGTATATAACATTACACTACCCTCTTGAATACTACCTAACATTTACTGAAAAGTACAAGTGTGCATTGTTGTTTTGCTTTTACATTTTGCATTTAACAAGCAGACTCTATATTTACTTATACATGTCAATAGTAATTACATCAGAAGAAAACAACTTAAAATGACACTATATTCACACAGAACACTACATCTCAATGAAGTGGTCTGAGTGCCATGGCCCTCTGTTTTAACCCTGCAGTCGAAAATATTGCATTCTGCAGAACGTCAATGTTTTTTATTGCATAGTTTGAATGCTTTGAGTGCTTGTTGCTCAAACAGCCACCACAGGCACCTCTGATGAAATAGTATTGGATTCTCCTACAGAAATCATTAGATTGGTTGAGATAATTAATATCAATGAGCTTATGGAAGAAGGCGGAGTTTCCCCACTCAGACTGGCACTGCGAGGGAGAACAAGTATGACAACTACCTTTTTTTTTCTCCCTGCAGGTGGAGTCTGGGACCTAAATTATAACATATAATTTGTATTCTTAACACAGTAGTGTCCCTTTAACACCACCCTACATTTAGCACAAGTGAATATTTCTTGAAAGTACTAGTTTTATTGTTCCAAAAACAATTGGATAGATATCATAGATATAATTGCATGATTTCATCTAGGATATGGTTGCCTTAAGAAAAAAATAAAGTGTCTTTGTAACGTATTTAAATCATCTGACTTCCATGATAATCTTACTTTCCTAATCATTTTTCCCTTGCTCTGCTGCTTGCATAATTGTTACAAAATTGCCTCAGGATCTCCAATGTTTCCGTTCTTGTTTGTGATCATTGGACCTAATCTGCTGAACCCTTGAACTTGAAACCTACATTGTCAGGTGTCTGGATTAGATAATATGCTGACAATTACCAAAATGTCCAACTGTCTACTGGATTTTTCAACATCTATTTGTTAACTGAATCCAGGACCACATGTGTTCTACGGACACATTCTCCTAATATTATTCAAAAGGTTATTCCATATTTTTTAATGGAATAGAAAGATCTTGGGAAAACTAAGTGCTACCCAATCTGCCTATAAGATTAGGATCTTGAGACTGATGCATTACAAAATCATCCTTCAGCTCCTGTTTCATAATTTTCTTTACATAATGTTTAAAACATGATTTATGAGGTCATTGCAATCTTTCACCCTTTACATAGGAGTGCTGATCGTTACATCTGACAATACCACAAGAAATCTCTGCCAAAGTCTAGCCGTTGTAGATGACATATATTTTAGTTGCATAGCAGCTCAGTAAACTATGGATTTAGAGATCTGTTCACAAAGAGCAAAGTTGGCCCAGGCTATACCAAAAGAGGAAAGTTCTAAAATGTATACAGTCAAATTGACTGGTCTCTTGGTTAAATTTATCGCGGTCATATTTAACTTTGGAAACTACACAGAATGTTTAAATTGACTCTCCTAAGTGGACTGAACTCTTTCTTTAAATACATTAATAAGATAATTTGTTAACTAAAAATAACCATTTTCATAGTCACTATGTTTTTTTATTCAGTGGACCAACCATCAGACCAGACCAGATCTAAGTATTTGGTTACCGTATATACTCGAGTATAAGCCGAGTTTTTCAGCACATTTTTTGTGCTGAAAAACCCCAACTCGGCTTATACTCGAGTCAGAGTCTGTATTATGGCAATTTGCATTGCCATAATACAGACCGGGGGAGAGGGGTGCTGGCAGAGCTGTACTTACCTTTCCTGCAGCTCCTGTCAGCTCTCTCCTCCTCCGCGCCGTCCGTTCAGCACCTCGGTCAGCTCCCAGTGTAAGTCTCGCGAGAGCCATGGCTCTCGCGAGACTTACACTGGGAGCTGACAGAGGGAGCTGCACAGACCGCGCGGAGGAGGAGAGAGCTGACAGGAGCTGCAGGAAAGGTAAGTACAGCTCTGCCAGCACCCCTCTCCCCCCACTGAACTACCAATGACACTGGACCACCAGGGAAGGAGCCCCCCTCCCTGGCCAGCTAGCAAGCAGGGAGGGGGGACGAAAAATAAAAGATAATTAAAAAAATAATAATAATAATTAAATAATAAATAATAATAAAAAAAATATATAAAAAAAATAATTAATAATATATCAAATGACCACCCCCACCAACACATACACAAACACACACTGCATCACACACTGCATCACACACTCACACTTCATTCATATACACACACTGCACTCACACACACTGCATTCACACACACTGCATTCACACACACTGCATTCACACACACTGCATTCACACACACTGCATTCATACACACACTGCATTCATACACACACTGCACTCATACACACACTGCACTCACACACACACTGCACTCACACACACTGCACTCACACACACTGCACTCACACACACTGCACTCATACACACACACTGCACTCATACACACACACTGCACTCATACACACTGCACTCATACACACTGCACTCATACACACACACTGCATTCATTATATACACACACTGAAAATAAATATTCAATGAATATATACGCACACACACTGCACTCATACACACACACACTGCACTCATACACACACACACTGCACTCATACACACACACACTGCATTCATACACGCACTGCACTCATACACGCACTGCACTCATACACGCACTGCACTCATACACGCACTGCACTCACACACTGCACTCATACACGCACTGCACTCATACACGCACTGCACACACACACTGCACTCATACACACACACTGCACTCACGCACTGCACTCATACACGCACTGCACTCATCCGCACACTGCACTCATACGCACACTGCATTCATACCCACACACTGCATTCATACGCACACACTGCATTCATTATATACACACACTGTAAATAAATATTCAATTAATATAATTTTTTTAGGATCTAATTTTATTTAGAAATTTACCAGTAGCTGCTGCATTTCCCACCCTAGTCTTATACTCGAGTCAATACGTTTTCCGAGTTTTTTGGGGTAAAATTAGGGGCCTCGGCTTATATTCGGGTCGGCTTATACTCGAGTATATACGGTATATTCTTCAGCACATAAAATTACTAATAATGCCTTATATTATACATAAAACAATCCAAATTATAACAAATAGTTCAATCTGGAATTGTGACAAAATACATAAAAAAAATATAAATACATACAAATGTGTGTATATTTCATGATATTTTAGTATAATTTATTTTCAAAGCCTTGACTTTGCTAAACAATAAGGTTAATATGTTTTGTTAAATGAACATGCATTTAAGAAAAAAAAATATTTAACAATTTAGTAGATATAACCAAATGACAGCATTCAAACATTTATTGCTGCTTTATTTTTCCATTGAGAGTATATGTAAAAACAGCTCACAATAGTTGCAGATAGTCTGCAGCCTTTGCAAACTCTCCCCTTTTCCTTAGCACAGACTCTCTGTGGCTGTCCTATCACAGACTTCCCAATGCAGCTCAGTGACACGTCTTTGCAAGGCAGGTGCTCTAGGCAATAGCTTGAATCTTGAATTTAGCGTCACTGTGCTAAACTACCAGGAAGTAATAGGATTGGTTTTCTGATTGATAGCCAGTGGGAGTATAACAAGGTGTATTTGTAAATGTGACAATTTTTATTTGAAATCTACTCTTTTTGTAAAATGGAAAAATAGGACACACTCTTCACACATGAAGGACTTAAGCAAGCATATATAGTTTACAACATTTTTACCTAGAACATAACCTCTAACATCTAACACCCTTTATTGTTAAATAGATAATCCCAACATCACCAGCGGGAGGGTAAAAAGGGTCAGGCCAGTGACCTGAATTGTCTCACTTGCACCAACCAAAAGGGGTGGCCCTTCCTGAAAAGGTGTTGGGTCTGGCCGAACAAATCCATGTCAGGTTGATTGACAATCGTGGAGGCGGACCCAATAAGGGTGGACCATGCAGAAAGAGCTGTTTTATGATGTGTTCACAATACGCTTGCTGGGAACAGTTCCCTGCAGTTGCCAAAGTGGGGCACCAGGGAACAAAGTCAGGGTGGAAGCACAGGCCTCTGAAATACAGCTGCCCTCCTGAAATCAGAAGAATCGGGAAGCCTGGTAGTATGTTTGGCGATTTTGTTTGCAAGTAATTCTGCCATTTATGGTGCAGTGGAGTAATGTATAAAAATAGTTTTAGACCAATATCCTTGGAGAGCCAGAGAGACTGTCAACAAATACAGAGGTGATGCAGTGCTAAGTAACACAATGCATTGTGGGAGTTACAATGCAGATGAGCTGGTTTCCTGGAAATAGTTCCTTTTTTGCTACTTCAGGTACCGTACACGTAAACTTAAATACAGTAAAATAAATTACAACTGGTTACACAATATTAGGACTATTGTTATTATTTTTTATTTAAAAAAGGCCAGTCTCTTCATGTCAGTGTGTAACATGGCACCTATCTGAAACTCGTGACATCCTTGTTTGGTTAAATCACAGCCCACACACGTATTACCTACCGCTATGATTGGCAAGTCTTAAATTTTATTTTCCAGTTTAAAAAAAAAAAAAAAGTTAAACGTTTAAATACATTGTAGCTAAACACTGATGTATAATTATGTCTCAGTATAACATTATGGTATAGAATAACAATTAAATTATGTGTTCATGAAAGCATTTCACAAGTCATGTTTAAAAAATGTATGGAGGTAGAAAGTAGTCTTTTAAGCATTTCAGGAAATAGGAGGAAGTAAAATGCACAGACTATACTCTTGAATTTGAAAGTTAAAAAGCACTACATCTGTCAACAGCAGCTTAAGTTCCAAGATAATCTAGATAGAATGTATACTAACGTATTGAATTCAGACATTCTATACAGTACTGTCGTCAGGTCCAGACACTTTTTGGATGGAGTTAAAGAGTATTTGAGATTCTTATGTGTCTTTCAATTTTTTCTGCAGCAGGACGCCTCTTGCGGAAAACATCCTTTAACAGTTATGGTATAGTTTGCATTCCAAAATAGTTCTCGTCACATAATTCAGTAGTCAAACGGGTTAAATCTTGAGCTGTTTCAACAAATGTTTTATTTGTTTCCTACATAACTGTAGGCCATAAGGAGGTTCATAAGAAAGACATTCTGTCTTTAACATATGAAAATATGATCTTTTTTGTAATGTGATACTCTTATTTTATAAAACAAATCACTGCAATGTCTTGAAGGTCATCACAGGGCACCGTCTTTTCATTAGAGCAACACGTAATCCAAACAGCGTGTCAAACAGGTCTAGTAGAAGTATGAGGTTGGATCAAGTGACCTGACTCCCTTGCATTCTGCATTATTCAGATGATTGAATTCTTCTAGCAATTATAGTTAAGATTCCTGTGTTATTACTGTATTCTTATATCTTCATATTCTGTGAATATATCTATATAAGGAGTCCTTCGCGCATAGCAAATATAAATGACTTAAAGTGTATTAGCTTTAGTCTAAAATGTAGACTTTGTCTGTCCATCCATGCATTAGCATTCCCATTTAATAAACATTCAGAATATGAGTGACCTCATTATTAGAGGAATATACACTGAACAAAATTATAAACGCAACACTTTTGTTTTTGCCTCCATTTTTCATGAGCTGAACTCAAAGATCTAAGACTTTTTCTATGTACACAAAAGGCTTTTCTCTCAAATATTGTTCACAAATATGTCGAAATCTGTGTTAGTTAGCACATCTCCTTTGCCGAGATAATCCATTCACCTCACAGGTGTGGTATATCAAGATGCTGATTAGACAGCATGATTATTGCACAGGTGTGCCTTAGGCTGTTCACAATAAAAGGCCACTCTAACATGTGCAGTTTTACTGTATTGGGGAGGTCCGGGAGGGTCCGATAACTAGTCAGTATCTGGTGTGACCACCATTTGCCTCACGCAGTGCAGCACATTTTATTCGCATAGAGTTGATCAGGTTGTTGATTGTGACCTGTGGAATGTTGGTCCACTCCTCTTCAATGGCTGTGCCAAGTTGCTGGATATTGGCAGGACCTGGAACATGCTGTCGTATACGCCGATCCAGAGCATCCCAAACATGCTCAATGCGTGACATGTCCGGTGAGTATGCAGGCCATGCAAGAACTGTGATGTTTTCTGCTTCCAGGAATTGTGTACAGATCCTTGCAACATGGGGCCGTGCATTATCATGCTGCAACATGAGGTGATGGTCGTGGATGAATGGCACAACAATGGGCCTCAGGATCTCATCCCGGTACCTCTGTGCATTCAAAATGCCATCAATAAAATGCACCTGTATTCATTGTCCATAACATACGCCTGCCCATACCATAACCCCACTGCCACCATGGGCCACTCGATCGACATTGACATCAGCAAACCGCTCACCCACATGATGCCATACAAGCTGTCTGCCATCTGACCTGTACAGTGAAAACCGGGATTTATGTATGAAGTGAACACCTCTCCAAAGTGCCAGATGGCATTGAAAGTGAGCGTTTGCCCACTCAAGTCAGTAACGTCGACGAACTGCAGTCAGGTCAAGACCCCGGTGAGGACGGCGAGCATGCAGATGAGCCTGAGACGGTTTCTGACAGTTTGTGCAGAAATTCTTTGGTTATGCAAACTGATTGGTGCAGCAGCTGTCTGGGTGGCTGATCTCAGACGACCTTGGAGGTGAAGATGCTGGATGTGGAGGTCCCGGGCTGGTGTGGTTACATGTGGTCTGCGGTTGTGAGGCTGGTTGGATGTACTGCCAAATTCTCTGAAACGCCTTTAGAGACGGCTTATGGTCGAGAAATTAACATTCAATTCACGGCAACAGCTTTGGTGACATTCCTGCAGTCAGCATGCCAATTGCACATGCCCTCAAAACTTGCAACATCTGTGGCATTGTGCTGTGTGATAAAACTGCACATTTGAGAATGGCCTTTTATTGTGGCCAGCCTAATGCACACCTGCGCCATAATCATGCTGTCTAACCAGCATCTTAAAATATGCCACACCTGTGAGGTGGATGGATTATCTCGGCAAAGGAGAAGGGCTCACTAACACAGATTTAGACAGATTTGTGAACAATATTTGAGAGAAATAGGCCTTTTGTGTACATAGAAAAAGTCTTAGATCTTTGAGTTCAGCTCAAAAATGGGGGCAAAAACAAAAGTGTTGTGTTTATAATTTTGTATAGTGTACATAACAAGAAAGTCTAACAGTCATATATTAATGTTCAATGTGGATTTAAAATGTAAGGTAAAACTAGTCAAACAGGGAAATTTCCACGTTTGTTTTCACTATGCATGGAACTGCATACCTTAGAAAGTCGAGAAGAGTCATTTTCTCAATTAGTGTTGCTGGTTTGTGCAACGAATAATACTACCATATATAAGTGAATGGAACCCTGATCTTTTTTATTCTTTATTATGTGTTATCTTCATGGTCTTGGACAGTGATGGCTAAGTTTTATAGTCCAGATATTTAGGAACTACATTTCCCATAATACTCAAACTGCCTGAATTTTCCTAAAAACAAT